>NW_026606839.1:0-462500 GCF_029890125.1 Rhinichthys klamathensis goyatoka
CATCTAACATACAAGTTCGTTATGTAATGTGTGTGTGTGTATATATATATATATATATATATATATATATATATATATATATATATATATATCACAAAAACACTTATGTTAATCGATTTGACAGCCCTAATTAATATTTTAAATTTTAAATAAATAATTTATATTTATATAATATTTATATCAATAATAACAATATTACAAAATTATGTATGGAGTATTTTTAGGACTATATTTTTGTGTGTTAAATTTTAGATAACATCACACTGGGACACATTCGTGACAAGAATCGTGAAATGAAATCTTTTTCAGCTCAATCTTAAATAAATTCATATTTTAAGATGACAATTTTCATACAACTCTCTCTCTCTCTCTATATATATATATATATATATCTTACAGTTACACAGGTGAAAATTAAACACGTTATACATTTGTGAATACTTAGAATTTTTTTTTTTTTTTTTTCAGTCAGGGATAAAAATATAGCCTGTGCTGATGTTTTAAACCAACATCATTTGTATGTTTGGTTGTAAAATAAAATAAATAAAATTTAAAATAAAATAAATATATATAAGCATTATGATAGCAAATAATAGCTTTTACACTCTACACAGGGCTAACTTTACAGATCTATTTTCATACAGAATGAAGTTTCAATTTCATAGGAATGAACATGATACAGCCATTGATTAAACATGTATGAGTTCCCGTCATTTATATAAATCATAAGTTTATTGGAGCCCCAAAAAGACTAATAAGAGACATATTTAACTTCCATTAGTAAAAAGTGATGGCAGATCATTTATAATAGCGTGGTCCTTGCTGAGAGGCTGAACGCTATAAAAGAGTTCATCTCGAAGAACTTCATATATTGACACTTGTACAAAGTCACGATTTACAGCACAAGAGAATGCAGAACAGACAAAGGCTTGAACAGAGCGTGCGTAACGGTAACATGCCCGAGGCACAATAGGCTACAGTTAAAAGTGTGTTTTCCTCTTCTTACCATCAGCTATTTGAAATAAAAGTGATTTTAAAGCCTCGGCACGGAAAATAATCCTACATTAAATGAACATTAAACTGAGCAGCTTTCCATGTGTCAGATTTCTCCATGTCTGTGCTGTTTGTCTGTGAGCTAATGGGACACGTTCCAACTGCCATTACCCAGAAACACACCTGCTGTTCACAACTGATACCAAACTCTAAAATAAATCAGGCTGTGTGGAGTTGATTGGAAAATAAAATCTAAACTGTTCGAGTGTGAAACTTCTGCCAGCATCACAATCATTTTAAACTGTTCAAACGAAACTCTGCCTAAATCTCAGAAAGAAAATGTACAAAAGCTGTCTCTTGGGCGGTATACCATTTAGAATTGAGAAACCCTTGTTATTAGCGCCACCGGTGGCCGTTAAGTGAACTGCAGCCAGCCACTAATTGCTCGTGATCGAGAGACTGAATGGAAGGCCCCGATATAGGCCTACAGCAAAGTTATTTTTCGCTATTCTCTTAAGAAGAAAAAAGAAGTTGGAAATACCTTTGCAGCAATATAGCCTATACGGTCATTGCGGTCTGCGTTCTGACTGCTTTCCTGACAATAACAAAATAATCTCACACAACAATAATGGCAGCGGTCAGGAAATGGAAGTTAAAGGAACACTCCGACTTTTTGGGACTTTCGCCTATTCACCTTATCCCCCAGAGTTAGATAAGTCCATACATACCTTTTTCATCTCCGTGCGTGCTATAAGTCTGTTTGACGCACCCACCGCTAGCCTAGCTTAGCACAAAGACTGGATGTAAATGGTTGCAGCTAGCATACTAATCCAAATAAGTGACAAAATAACGCAAACATTTTCCTATTTACATGTTGTGATTTGTATAGTCACAGAGTGTACAAAAAACAAAGTCACATGAGACACAGACATATTTTAACCGTATAAATACTGGGAACTATATTCTCAGAAGGCAGCACCTGAGACGCGCCATGGTGAGGAGCAGAGAGAGCGCGTCTCAGGTGCTGCGGTTATCACTCCGCCCAAGTAGCAGTGCTTCGCCCTCTGAGAATATAGTTCCCAGTATTTATACGGTTAAAATATGTCTGTGTCTCATGTGACTTTGTTTTTTGTACACTCTGTGACTATACAAATCACAACATGTAAATAGGAAAATGTTTGCGTTATTTTGTCACTTATTTGGATTAGTATGCTAGCTGCAACCATTTACATCCAGTCTTTGTGCTAAGCTAGGCTAGCGGTGGGTGCGTCAAACAGACTTACAGCACGCACGGAGATGAAAAAGGTATGTATGGACTTATCTAACTCTGGGGGATAAGGTGAATAGGCTAAAGTCCCAAAAAGTCGGAGTGTACCTTTAAGAAAACATCTGATCATAGCGATGCGGATATGTTTCCACCAGCTCTGCAATTCACCAGCATCATGCCGACTGATCAGGTAGGCTAATTAAAATTAGCTACACTTTTATGATCTGGCAGATTAGTTTGAATGAATCCATTTTCTTTGCATGACACATTGACATTACAGCACAGAATGTCTCTTTCGGCATTATCCTAAACATTGCATTCGTTCCATGTCTTAGAATGGAAGAGAGGATATCGGGACCGCGTGTAAACGTCACATCCTTTTGATTTTCCCGGTAAAAACGTCCCGAGTCCTTAACATAAAAAACAAGTCTACAGAGTTCATAGGCAACTTAGGAATACGGGGAAGATCTCGTTTTTTAAGTTACAACCTGTTCACACTTTGGCAATAAAAAAAGTGATTACAGTAATAGGCTACATACAATTTCGTACATCCCCTTTAAAGGTTCACATTAGTACCTAAAGTATATGCCTTAGTGCATTAGTTTGAAGGGGTTCTTTTTTTAGTGTAATAATGCAAATAATTTGTGTATTATTGTTAACCTTTTTTTTTTTTTTTTTACCAGGCAAGTCACTTAAGAACAAGTTCTTATTTTCAACAACACACACATTTAGCAGACTATTTTATCCAAAGCAACTTACATTGCATTTCAAGGTACACATTTACATTCGTTCTTGCTTTCCCTGGGAATCGAACCAATGACCTTGGTGTTGCAAGCACCAAGGCTCTAATGTTTGAGCTACAGGAAAGCACACTCATATACGTTAATTTAAAACATTTACAAGTTGTGATAAAAACACTTCCTAGTGGTTTTTTAAATGCAGAGATTGAAATCAATGACTCCAATTTCAATGACTTTAGTAGCACATTCCAATCATTTGGAGCAGCAAAACCAAAAGGAGAGCGACCATAAACAGTTTTTTTATCCTAGGGATAATCAAAAGAATATGATTAGATGATCTGGTTGAATATGTACTAACATGTGATTGCAGATATTTGGGTAATAGACCCAACAGGACTTTATAAATAAAAATAAAGTGTATTTCCCTTCTAATAATGACGTCCAATTTAAAAAGGAATACAGTATATTGTATATACAGGAATATTGTATATTGTCTGTGTTGATTAATTGTGCATGGCCAGGACCACTTACAATTGATTTAGAAAATATAAATTTAAATAAAAAGTTAATATTTTGTTGTATATTCTATGGCAGTAACAATTTGAATGTGTCGATTACATAAGACAAAAACCTTGAAAAACAATTCATGCATTAATTTCATAGCCTCTTAGTAAACAACACACCGGGTGAAACCATGAAGACTGGGGCATTTGCCCCGAAGGCTGCGGGTAATATTTTCAAGGTGGAGGTGTACTTGACCCAAGGCTCCTGGAGCTTCAACACCAGATGTGTGAGTGTTTGTTTACACTGCTGTTCGCTGAACTATGAACTGTTGAAACGGCTCATTCAAAGTCATTCGCTGTTTTGTATTTCATGCTTCTCTCACATATGATCATACAGTGCGTCTTGCATTACGTGTATTTCTATAGAGCTGTAAAAATGTCGTAAGATGCTGTTTGGCATGGCTTCAAAACAACATTCACAAAGGCGGAGCTTTGTGGCACGCTTCATACTGGGCATCTTTTGATGTACATCTAGTATGCAGATTTATTCTGCACTATTGGGTTTTTACAAGCAAATACAATGTTTACATTTCACACAAATTCAACAACAATGCATTGCATGACTGTTTTACACCATTTATTTTTTATTATACTTGCATTCAAAATGACTTACAAATGAGGAATGTGATTTGTCATAAGGAGAACATGGTAAGTTACAAAGTATAGAAATGCAAGTGTGACAAGACTGCAGTACTACAAACCAGGTGTTATTTAGTACTCTTGATATACTGTTAGGTTTATTTTGAATATTTTTATTTTAGGTAATGAAAATGTTTTTTTTATTATTGTTTTAGTTTCAGGTTTACAGTAAGTAACATTATTAGCCCTAGTAAAATGTGCATTTATTACTTATTTTATTTTAGTTCCCAAGTTTCTAAAAGAAAAGTTTGCCTATTTATAAGACCCACTGATGTGGAAAGAAAAATCATATGGGTTTGAAATGACACGAGGGTGAGTATACAGTAAATGACAGATTTTTCATTTTTGGATGCACTATTGCGTTAAAGTACACATGTGGCCTAAACAGTACATTGATTTTTTGACAGTCACATTTCACCCTCTGTCCTCCTGTCCTGCACGCCGTTCTGTTGTTCAGCTCATGATGTTCCTCTGTTCCACCTGTCCACCGGGACAGCCCTGTTCTCCAGGACTCCGCCCCTGTCTCTTCCTGTCCTGTGATTGGACGGAAGTGAGCTATTTGACTGCTGAGGAGGGGGGGGGAACTTGGTTCTCATCCAACAAAGTGTCATTGGGGACACGCATGGCCTGCTGGAGGCAGAGACTCGGGCGCTAATGGGGCCCGCAGCAGCACCTGGGGATTTTGCAGAGAGGGCTGGAGGAGGAATTCAGAATGCCTCGGTAACCAGAAGGACTGTTTCCTCCTTTCACTTTTTTGTTACCTTACTTTGGAAATGCCATGGTGTGGTAGTCCGCAATCTGTCATGTTTGTTTGTCATTAGCTGTTGGTTGACAGCTTGGTTTTGGATAGATAGATAGATAGATAGATAGATAGATAGATAGATAGATAGATAGATAGATAGATAGATAGATAGATAGATAGAGAGTTAGATAGATACATAGATAGATAGATAGATAGATAGATAGATAGATAGATAGATAGATAGATAGATAGATAGATAGATAGATAGATAGAAATCATATAACATAAACCCCGAATATATTATATTGTAGGCCTATTGATTTATTTTATGCAGATGGCATAATTAACCTGAACTTAATAATAACTCCACATAAACTTCTTCTTTCTCTCTGTAAACTTCTTTCGACAAACTTGTGAAGCGGATCTCATATATGAAGCACATATGTTCACCTAAACCGGATAAGACTATATTTACACGAGCAAAGAAAACATTTATTATTTCATTAAAAGCTTGTTTGAAAAAAAAAATCAGTAGGCTATGAGAGAGAGAGAGAGAGAGAGAGAGAGAGAGAGAGAGAGAGAGAGAGAGAGAGAGAGAGAGAGAGAGAGAGAGAGAGAGAGAGAGAGAGAGAGAGAGAGAGAGAGAGGTAAACAGGCAGGGCAGGTGTTGACGATGCTAATGAAACGGATGACAGATGGCGAGTTTCTCCGTCGCTCACTGTGCGGATAATGGATGAAGGTAATCAAATTCCTCTGTGGCTCTGTGACTTTCCTCACAACTTTCCCATCAATAGTGCCATCAAACGCCAGCGCCGCACCTCACGGCTGTCACAAGAACCCTGGAAAACTCCACAGCCTTTAATGCAAAGATCTTTTAAAAAGTAAAGGTTCGTTCAAACAGGACTCTTTTTTGCATCCGTTTTACCGTGTAAACGCATGCTAGACATATATTTGATCATTGTTTGCGACACACCTCGCTGTTTTCAGCGTCTTGCATCAGAAGCGCTGTGTTTTTAAAGACAGAACCTCCATTCTGTTGTTTTTAAACACAAGAAGCTTCATCTGACAAAATCTCTGGGCTCCTCCTTTCCATTAATGTGCATAAACACAGAAAGATGCATGGTAGCATATATAAAAAGCGATTTATAAAATGTAGGCTATAGTTCAGTTAAGAGGCCATATGACGTTTACATGTCAGGGACTAGTGGAAAGATGGCATTTAGTGAAGAATGTGTCTTAATTATGCAGCAACCGTTTTATAAAAGCAATACGATACTCTTTATTATGAATATTAGTCCTCCGGACTGACATGCCAAAATGTCCATTTTGTCGAGTATCCTCACAAGAACATAAAAGTAAAGAGTAGTGAGAGAATGAGATGCTGAGATCATGTCAGCAGATCTTAAAGTGACAGCAGCCACTAATTCTGTCTGTCAGTAAAGTTAACCAAAGAACAAAGGGAACAGAGAAAATTACTAACTGCTCTTTACTAAAGAATGCTTTAATAAGGATTCATCTACATTTAACATAATTTATGCAGTGCGGACTGTTTGATAACCTCATTCAATTTCTGTATATTTCATGTTAGACAGGAAAGGCACAGGTAAATATTACATTTATTATGGGTTAATGTAAGGTTTGTTTTAAGTTCACTTAAATTAAAAGTTGTTTTTTGAAGCCAAATAAATGTTTAAAATTTGGGGGGGAAATCATTTTCATCGAGACATCAGCTAGCCTATATTAATATCAGTGATACTGGCCTTCATTCATAAAAAGATGCCATTAAACAATTATTTAGAATATACTGTCTTTATGTTGTTTCTACATTACAGTGGAAATTGAGTCTCACATTATTTAAATTTTATTTACACACAAAACATTAATGGCTAACATTTTTGACTTTATAAAATGATTCTCTAAAGTATTGTCGATATATGCCCCTATAAACAATAAAGAAAGACATATTTTTCTTATACATATAGCCTACTATTCTTTTTGGCAAAATGTATCATTATAATCAAATTATTTCCTGGATTTTGTATCACCATAGTCCCTAAATGTATGTAAAAACAGGAAATAGGATTCAAAACGAAAACATTTCCCCCCATTTTGTGTCCTCCCCCACTTCTCAAACCAAAGTTACACCCTTGCTCCGGAGTGTCCTAGTGCAAGATCTGCTGATGCAAGTAGCCTATAGACCTTATGTAGCCACGCCCCTTTTCCGCGCCGAGCTCATTGTCTTTTGACTTCCGGTCTGTATTTTCACAGCGATCTTGCGATGAATGAATTTGCGATGAATTTAACGGCTCGTTAAAAAAATTCCCAAGGTCCATTTGTTAAGACATATGCTTTACAATGCTTATCATAAACATTACAATGCTCATGATAACTTTCGTTACCCCTACAATAAGTAGGCCTAGGCTAAATCAACTTCACCAGCTAATAACTCCTGGACAGCGATGCCATAGAAATATACAGAGCAACCGCAAAAACGAAAGTTCAAAGACAATATTATAAAGATGGCGGCGCCCTCGTTTCTCTGGTGCATAAGGTCTATATGAAGCTGCAAGTAAAAAAAAAAAAAAAAAAAATTTTTGTTCAATTTCTTTTTTTCAATATATGGTTCAAAATCTTCTGAGAAATAAACATTGTATATAGAGAATTCATGTAAAAACGTAAAACGTAAAAAAAAAAAAAGAAGAATTGGAAGCCTGTCTCCAAATCCCACAGAAATGCTGCCTGTTAGTTGTTGACTGATTGGGCAGCAGGACAGCTGCCTTTGGTTTGAGACACAGCCAACATTCACAATAAAGCAGCCTCTTGTACCTTATTGCTTAATTATACTGATTCTAAATTTGATTACAGGTTTTAAGATTTGCTGACATGTGTAGAGAAAAACACACTCATCTAAAGTGCCACTTAACGGCAAAAAAACAACAAAAAAACATAAAATACACAAACACATTGTATGCTTCAAAAAAGACAACAGCAACATATGAACGCATACATACATGGAGAAGAAAAGGTTAGGGGGTGAGGCATTTTCACAGGTCTGTCTGATAAAACAGATTTTCTCTTGTCAATCTAGTTTAGAGTAACAAGGTGCTAATTACGGCAGATGAATTTTGCAGGGCGGAAAAACATATTGGATCTAAAAAGTGTAATTCCTTGTGTGGGAGGGGATGGTGTCAAATTGTGCATTTGTTTCATTTCTTTCAATTTATTTATTCATTCCTTTCTTTGTTTTCTAATCCTGATTTCTAGGTGAGATAGATCTGTTCTTTTGTGCTGGAATTAATTTAGTCTTTGGTTAAAGAGTAGTCTAGCAACTCTAGGCCCCAAGAGAAGAACATAAACATGTAATTATTAGCAATAGTCACTATGGGTTTAGTACACTGAACAAAGCCCTAACTAAAAATATTAAACTGTTTGTGCCCCGAGCATGTTTCAAAATGTCGATGAGAGATAAAAATCAGAAAATAAATAAATAAATAAAAATCCCCAAAATTCTCATAGATGTGACCAAACTTAAAGGGATACTCCACTTTTTTTGGAAATAGGTTCATTTTACAATTCCCCCAGAGTTAAACTGTTGAGTTTTACCGTTTTTGAATCCATTCAGCCGATCTCCGGTTCTGGCGGTACCACTTTTAGCATAGCTTAGCATACATTATTGAAGTGGACAAGACCATTAGCATTTCTAAAAAAAACCTTCCGTTGTGTTGACGGAAGGTAGCCTATTTTCAGGCGCTGCGTCATATCATTACGCCTGCTGCACTCGTGGTATGGCAGTAAAGTTTCTTGATTATTACGTAGGAATGAGAGTATAGTTCCTAGCCATATCAGCCTAGAAAATCGCAACTTTACATTTTCCGTCGGTCTTAGTGCACGATGTAACTGCAGAAGAGTTTTAAATAGGAAAAATATCGAAACTCTTTGGTCATTTTTTTAAAAAAAAAAAATGCTAATGGTCTTGTCCACTTCAATGATGTATGCTAAGCTATGCTAAAAGTGGTACCGCCAGAACCGGAGATCGGCTGAATGGATTCAAAAACGGTAAAACTCAACAGTTTAACTCTGGGGGAGTTGTAAAATGAGCCTTTTTCCAAAAAAAGTGGAGTATCCCTTTAAGTTCCGGGACTAGTCTTGCATAGCCAGACCTTCAGAATGACAGCAGAAGGCCTGGACTCTATAGCAGTTTTTATTGGCCAAGGACCATCTGACTGACATGTTTAGAGTCATGAAAATGTAACGTCGATGTCCCTACAATAACAGACCGGTGTGGACGTATTCTTGGACGTATTTTAAAGAGTCTATGCTGCGAACTTTACATACTTTTGAAAATCCAGCATTTAGTTAGTCCTGATAAGCGCTCATTGTCACAGTTGTAAACACGACAGCACTCTTTTTCCATGAGGGGGTTTGGCATCACGGCATCTTTAAAAAACGCGACTCGCACGTCTTCAGGAAATCCTGTAGAATTCAACCAATCAGATGACGACTTCGAAACACCTGAAGTGTATCCTATTTTGAGTGCCATATGCATCAGACGTTTCTTCACCGGTCCGTGGGCGTGACGTCTGAGGCTGAGACTGGGACACACCGAGCCGGCGGTCAGCCGTAGGGCAATGTCGTGCCGTATTTGAGCGTCCATCGGCTTGGTGTGTTGGGTTTTTTGTGTTTGTTTTTTTTCCCTTGATATTTACTTAAGTCACCGTCATTATGTTCACAGGTGAAATGAACATCTATCGTGAAATTGGAAAAGGAGCTTTAATTCTTTGTTCATCCAATAGCGGCTCGTTTACTCGAATAAGCAATTATATGGGCCTATTGATTGGTTTGTTGTTTAACATTCTTACTAATGCTTTTAAGACAACAAGTCATCTGTGCACTTTCAACATCTGTGTGAGCCAGCTCGAAACATTCTGTTGGTGAAAAATCAGTTGTGGAATACATCACAGAAACCAAACATTTAAGTTTGCAAGGCATAACAATAGATAAGATAAATTAATGTAAGATTTTTAGTTACAACACATTGGCCCAAAAGGGCAAATGTGAAAACTTGGCAGTGGACTTTTTGTTACTTGCGCAGAACACAACCAGAATCCCCTAGAAACACCTTAGCAACCACCTAAAACCCCCTAGCTTGAGTTTTGCAATGGAAAGCACAAATCTAAGATCAAACATACCACTGTCTAAATAAAGAGTTTAAGGTAAGTCGCTACAGGCAAAACCCTTGGTTTTTCATGGTCAATTTTGAGATTTTTGTACCAAAACATGTCTTCTTTCAGACTAGAGGAAAGCAAAAAATCCCATAAAATACACTTTTATGTGTTGAATTTATTACACCTCTTCTATTTGCATCTTTAGATTTAAATTGCAATAAATATCTTTAAAGGCGTTTTCCTCAAAATGATCTCTACCTATTTTCAAGGTTTTTACAGAGGGGTCTTTTCATATATTATTCTGTTATATAACATTTTATTCCTAAAATTATGGTGATATTTTTATGGCTGTTGAGAGTGGAGAGATATCTAAAAACCTCTGTGCAAAAACTCTAAATTAACTCTAATATGTTAGCATGTCTAATATGTCTTTTGCTCTCTTAATATGTCAAAATAATGAAAGAAGAATTTTGAACCTGGTGCTTTATCCAATGTTCAGATTTATTTTTTGGAAATGTATGCAATATTAGTGCATATTCAATTAGATAATGCATCATTTACATATTTAAACATAAGATTTCAGAAAACTTGTAATACAAATAGTAATACAAAACAATTGTATTCATGTACTGCGATTAATCACGTGGAGAACTATGGAGATGTCTATTAGTCACAGTTTTAATCCTATTCACCTGTGGTGTTTTGCCTTAAGAGTTGATGCCGTCCAGGGCCATTGTCATAGAAATGTGAACCTGCTTTCGTTATTTATGCATTTTGATGGCCTCTTTGTGCTTTGCAAACAAACTTATAGGCTAATGGAAGCAAGGGCATATGGTTTTACATGCATAAAAAAACAATCACATTTGCACATAAGAGTGCCCATCCACGCATGCACCCTCCGATGTTAATGTATAGATAGTTTGATGATGGCGATGGCGCCGGTTGATCCGCGTACGGCTCAGAGAGCTCTGATATCCTCGGGCACCGCTGCCAAGCTGCCAGTCGGTATCGTCACACCTTACTGCCTTTAAAGATTGCCCTGCAGAGACAGCAGGGAACGCTGAACAGCCGGGCAGCCCTGGAGAGTTACGAGGTGGGAGCCATGCCAAGACGTGCCCACCAGAGAGAGAGAGAGAAAGAGGGGGTGAGGGAGGTATCCATCCACAGCTATCATGAAGGACAGAGAGGGGGAATTTTAACAGAACCGACACGGATCCTACATGTACCTGCACAGCCAATCAATTCTCAGAGTCTTCGCGACGATGCTGCGTGAGATATATGCGCAAACATGCAGGCCCGCGCCGACCGTAATCCACAGAAATGGCAATGGAAGACAGAATGTAAATGAGGCTGTTATTGCACAGTCGCGTTCATCAAACTGAGCTGGAGAGACTTCAATGGCCCTGATGAATATGCATGCAAATTTGTTAATTAAGTTAATTATTCTGCTGAAAATTCATTTGTCTTCCCAAGGACATTTCTGCAATGATTTTAACATGTTTCTACCATTAGTCATGCACAGTGCAGTTTAAAATCACTTTGTCCACTCTATTTATTTATTTATTTCTCCAAAAGTTTCACTCCCAGTGGGGGACAGTGTGCGAAACCTCCGAGGTCGGCAGGGGTTACGCATATGTGTGCATGTGTTTAAGAAAAGCAAGTTGGTGGTAGCATAAGTTTAAGAGGTCACTGGATGGCCAGTGTCATTTAGAAAAACTTGGCATGCCAGAACAAAACGCTTCTGTCTTGATCCATATAAGAAAAAGCATGAATAGCATGTGTCCCAATTCATATAGGCCTATGCACTATTCTATGCTGTTTTAGATAGTGTGAGTAGTGTGAAAATTACACTTTCACGGTACAATTTAAATACTTGAATGATGCACTTAATTCACCGGAAAAATTCAGTGTGGAATGTTGGACACTTCATGCATTCAACCGTCGCAGCTTTAACCCTTGTGCACTGTTCGAATTCTGTGTACACCCTTTATGGAGCGGGTCAAATTGACCCTAATTGGATTCAATACAACTCCTCAAAAATCACACTATGAAAAACAACAAAGATTTAGATACAAACTGTAAACTTTTAATATCAACATTTGTCAAACATTATAAAAACATTATATCTGAAAATATGATTTATAAAAATGTTTTTAAACCAATTTTTGACAAAATTGGAAAATAAACAGTATACTGACTTTTTTTGCATATACATTTTTTTTTTTTTTTTTTTACATTTTATGCTTTGAACATCGTAACTGAACAATAAAATTTTGCTGTATGATGAAATTTTTTAATTTTCCTAAGTTAACTTTCCCTAGTTTCCTAAGACCTAGTTCCCTAGTTTCATTATTCACTCACAGGGAAGTGAGAAACCAAATATAACAAAAACATGCATCAAATAAATGTTTTTTTATTCATTTTTTGGCTCTGTGAAGCTGCCTTTGAAAATCCTACATAAAAGTTTTGGTTAAAAGCTTTAGATATCTTGAATATTGAAATGAGAGCTTATTTTACTATCTGTGTCTGACAAAGATTTTCATCTGTAATTTGCAAATAATTCTAAACACTGATTTTAGCTTTTTCAATTGTGTTTGGTTAGGGTTAGAGCACTTTTAGATACACTTGCACGTTAGAACTGGAGTTGAAGTGCCCTGACATACAGAAAATAAATGTTTTTATTTTGTGTCTGTACAGTTGCTTTTGAATGGCTGCCTATGAGGGTCAAATTGACCCGCGAACATCACAAACGTAATAGTAATTTTGTTTGTATATGTCGAAACACATCAGCATGTTGAAACTTTGCATGCATGTTCATCATGATAAATGAGAAAAAGTCACAAAATATCAAGAAAGAAAACAAAGGTTAACCAGTATTTCCAACAACTAGAAAATCGAAACGGGTCAAGTTGACCCGCAGCATAACACAAGTGGGGCAGGGATGATGTATTTTTTGTAGGCCGACACGGAAGTTAGCATCACCCTGGTTCACTCGACAAAAACCCAATAGGATTTATCCATTGCTTTTGTATTATTGCAGAAAATAAACTTTGTGACCAACAAAAAGTGTAAATAATACAATCGGCAGAAGTCAAAAGCTATACACCACAGTCACATGACTTCATCTTTGTCTTTAAAGTTAGAATACAGTAGTTTGCTAGAGCGTGATTATAAACACAATGAAAGTGGACTAGTGAGTAATATGTAATACTCAATGAGTTTACTTAAAAGGATAGTTCACAAAGAGATCGTAAAACTAATCCATATGAATTGAGTGGTTAGGTCCAAATTTTCTGATGAGACTCGATCACTTTATATGATGAACATTGAATTTAGGCTTTTATTCGCATATAAACATTCATAAACTCACATCAGTTGTGGTAAACAGAAGCTCAAGCATCTTCGCTTGACGTAAAAGAACCAATGAGGTTCATTCTCGTGTTACGCAGCACGTTTGAGCTTCTGCAAGAACCAATGAGGTTCATTCTCGTGTTACGCAGCACGTTTGAGCTTCTGCAAGAACCAATGAGGTTCATTCTCGTGTTACGCAGCACGTTTGAGCTTCAGCAAGAACCAATGAGGTTTATTCTCGTGTTACGCAGCACGTTTGAGCTTCTGCAAGAACCAATGAGGTTCATTCTCGTGTTACGCAGCACGTTTGAGCTTCAGCAAGAACCAATGAGGTTTATTCTCGTGTTACGCAGCACTTTTGAGCTTCAGCAAGAACCAATGAGGTTCATTCTCGTGTTACGCAGCACGTTTGAGCTTCAGCAAGAACCAATGAGGTTCATTCTTGTGTTACGCAGCACGTTTAAGCTTCAGCAAGAACCAATGAGGTTCATTCTCGTGTTACGCAGCACGTTTGAGCTTCCTCAAGAACCAATGAGGTTCATTCTCGTGTTACGCAGCACGTTTGAGCTTCTGCAAGAACCAATGAGGTTCATTCTCGTGTTACGCAGCACGTTTGAGCTTCAGCAAGAACCAATGAGGTTCATTCTCGTGTTACGCAGCACGTTTGAGCTTCCTCAAGAACCAATGAGGTTCATTCTCGTGTTACGCAGCGCGTTTGAGCTTCAGCAAGAACCAATGAGGTTCATTCTTGTGTTACGCAGCACGTTTAAGCTTCAGCAAAAACCAATGAGGTTCATTCTCGTGTTACGCAGCACATTTGAGCTTCAGCAAGAACCAATGAGGTTCATTCTTGTGTTACGCAGCACGTTTAAGCTTCAGCAAAAACCAATGAGGTTCATTCTCTTGTTACGCAGCACGTTTGAGCTTCAGCAAGAACCAATGAGGTTCATTCTCGTGTTACGCAGCACGTTTGAGCTTCAGCAAGAACCAATGAGGTTCATTCTCGTGTTACGCAGCACGTTTGAGCTTCCTCAAGAACCAATGAGGTTCATTCTCGTGTTACGCAGCACGTTTGAGCTTCAGCAAGAACCAATGAGGTTCATTCTCGTGTTACGCAGCACGTTTGAGCTTCTGCAAGAACCAATGAGGTTCATTCTCGTGTTACGCAGCACGTTTGAGCTTCCTCAAGAACCAATGAGGTTCATTCTCGTGTTACGCAGCACGTTTGAGCTTCAGCAAGAACCAATGAGGTTCATTCTCGTGTTACGCAGCACGTTTGAGCTTCCTCAAGAACCAATGAGGTTCATTCTCGTGTTACGCAGCACGTTTGAGCTTCAGCAAGAACCAATGAGGTTCATTCTCGTGTTACGCAGCACGTTTGAGCTTCAGCAAGAACCAATGAGGTTCATTCTCTTGTTACGCAGCACGTTTGAGCTTCAGCAAGAACCAATGAGGTTCATTCTCGTGTTACGCAGCACGTTTGAGCTTCCTCAAGAACCAATGAGGTTCATTCTCGTGTTACGCAGCACGTTTGAGCTTCAGCAAGAACCAATGAGGTTCATTCTCGTGTTACGCAGCACGTTTGAGCTTCAGCAAGAACCAATGAGGTTCATTCTCGTGTTACGCAGCACGTTTGAGCTTCAGCAAGAACCAATGAGGTTCATTCTCGTGTTACGCAGCACGTTTGAGCTTCAGCAAGAACCAATGAGGTTCATTCTCGTGTTACGCAGCACGTTTGAGCTTCAGCAAGAGGTTTGTTCTTGCGCTTCAAGCAGGTTTGGTTGAACTTCTGTTTATGTCCGCTGATCAATGTTTATATGTGAATAAAAGCCTAAATTAAATCTGTTCATCATATAAACGACCAAGTCTGTTCAGAAAATTTGGACTAAACTGCTCAATTCATATAGAAGAGTTTTAAGATCTCTTCATGAACTTTTTGAAGCATCAAAGTGGTAGTTGCGTAGCTGTCATTGGAGGGACAGAATCTCTCAGATTTCATCAAAAAGATCTTCATTTGTATTCTGAAGATAAACGAAAGTCTTACAAGTTAATAACACTTAGTAAATGATGACAAAAATGTTATTTTTGGGTGAACTAACCCTTTAATACTAGATGAGTTTACCTGGGGTGCGTTCCCCGTACTTCGTTGAAGCTAGTCGCGACTCTTTCCCGTAACCGTATTGTCGCAAATTGGTCGTTCAACCACGTTGGTTAATGATATCACCCAGGTGGTGCAGTAATAACTACTTTTAATCTGTTTGAGATCGAATTAATGCTAAAAGTTTTGCTATAAATTACGGTCATGGCATCTGAGGACTATTTCTAACTTTTCTCAGTTATTTTGCTCTATTTCCAGATTCAATCATAGGCTCGTTCTTATGTAGTAGAGCACATGCACACATTTGCACTATTCAGAAACAACACTTTAAATCTCTTGACAAGCTAAAAGACGTAAATTACATTTCTATGTATTCTAATTAAAATATATAGATTGTAGGCCTACTGAATGTCAGCTTGCTTATTTGGCTCAAGATAAGGATTTATTGAGTCCACATGTCATGCAAACAAGAAACTCTGCTTCTAACCACATGTCGAGAGCTGTCGTTCCAACACAACTGTGCGATGCTGTTTGCGAGTGTTCATTGGAACTATGGTTTCGGGAAACACCGACTCGTTGAACTATGCTGATAACGACGGAACTTGCAAACAAAGTTGGCTAACGATGCTTTTGGGAAACGCACCCCTGTTCGGTTGATGTCCCTGAGAACCTCCCATTTAGCAACTTGTTAGCAACTACGTAAATGCTTTTAAAAAATCACCAGATGGTATTACTGATGTATTTTATATTGTAGAATATTACCTGGGAAAATATCTTGTGCTTTTGTTCACCACAGACCTTATTTCAACCATTTAACCCAAAAAACAAAAAGCCCATTTGGTTGATGGAACTAACCATTACACCACCACCACCAGCCTGCACAGTGGTAACAAGGCATGATGGATCCATGTTCTCATTCTGTGTTACACCAAATTCTGACTCTACCATCTGAATGTCTCAACAGAAATCGAGACTCATCAGACCAGGCAACATTTTTCCAGTCTTCAACTGTCCAATTTTGGTGAGCTCTTGCAAATTGTAGCCTCTTTTTCCTATTTGTATTGGAGATGAGTGGTACCCGGTGGGGTCTTCTGCTGTTGTAGCCCATCCGCCT
Source organism: Rhinichthys klamathensis goyatoka (assembly GCF_029890125.1). Classification (NCBI taxonomy): domain Eukaryota; kingdom Metazoa; phylum Chordata; class Actinopteri; order Cypriniformes; family Leuciscidae; genus Rhinichthys; species Rhinichthys klamathensis. The sequence continues at coordinate 16,673 of NW_026606839.1, forward strand.
CAAGGTTGTGGCTTCACAAATGCTTTGCTGCATACCTCGGTTGTAACGAGTGGTTATTTCAGTCAAAGTTGCTCTTCTATCAGCTTGAATCAGTCGGCCCATTCTCCTCTGACCTCTAGCATCAACAAGGCATTTTCGCCCACAGGACTGCCGCATACTGGATGTTTTTCCCTTTTCACACCATTCTTTGTAAACCCTAGAAATGGTTGTGCGTGAAAATCCTAGTAACTGAGCAGATTGTGAAATACTCAGACCGGTCAGTTTGGAGTTCAGGAGATTGTCTTGACCAGGACCACACCCCTAAATGCATTCAAGCAACTGCCATGTGATTGGTTGATTAGATAATTGCATTAATGAGAAATTGAACAGGTGTTTCTAATAATCCCTTAGGTGAGTGTATATATACACACACACACACACATTCACGGAATGAGTTACAACATATTTCTAGTTCCCAGCATGCTTTGCTTCTGACTGTTAAATGTTAAAGGAGAGCAAATGTTAAAATTAAGTGTCATTTAATGTGTTTTGCTCAATATTAATATGGGGGAGATAATATAGGGGGTGTTTAATGTTCCATTATTGGTATGTGTGAGTTTTTTTGAGCGTACCATTGTGCTGAAGAGTAGAGCCTGTGGTGAGTTTGATGATTGGCTGAATATCATTTAGACTATCATTACTGTATTTTAAAAGTAATAGTTGAGCACTTTCTCAGCACCGTGATAGTTTCTTGGCCAAAGACCCTAGTACATGCAGGTATTTTTGTGCTTTTGTTAACTAGCTTGAAAATATGAAACATTTATAGTGTGTATAATTAAAAAATTTATTACATTTTTTTATTTCTCTATATGACTTTATGACTCTCTGTGGTCATTTAAAAATCCATGGATGTCCTTTAAAAAAGAGTAGGGGTGTAACCCCTGGATTCTGGCCAAATTTGCCCCTTGGCCTCTATCCATCATGGCCTCCTAATCCTCCCTATATACTGATTGTCTTCATCACTGTCTCCTCTCCACCAGTAAGCTGGTGTGTGGTGGGCGTTCTGGCGCACTATGGCTGCCGTCGCATCATCCAGGTGGATGCAGCACATTGGTGGTGGTTGAGGAGATTCCCCACTTCCATGTATAGCGCTTTGAGTACCCAGAAAAGCGCTATATAAATGTAACGAATTATTATAATTATATATGTGTGTTTATGGTGCATGAGTAAACATATCTACAATATATTACACATGCAGCATCATATCTGACATATCTCACATATACATCTATATGAAGTGTATTACTAAATATAAAATTACATACATTATGATATATTAGTAAATATTGTCACATATTTTTCAATATATGAAAAGCGGCAATTCCTCATGTATTATTCAAAATATTGTAATATATTAACACAATATATTATTCTGTATATTTTCAAATATACTGTTAAACCATTTAATATATTGATCATTCATATATAGGGAAATATATTTTCAGACTCTGATGTTGAATGACAAAATTACCTTATAAAATTCCTACACTATTCGGTTGAGTACATAAGTATATAGTGTATAAGTGCGTCATTTGGGACACTGTGTCGTTTGATTTGAACAAACTCATAGTTTTCACTGTCTTCCTTCCATTACAGTATATAGGCATATTATGGGCTTTTTTCACCTGCTATATGTCTTCCAGGAGAAAATCATAAGTCCAAACATTTAGAACAGTAAAAATGTGTGGTATTTTTAATGTCCAGAGCACAAATGGTGCAGGACGAGTTTTAAGTCCCGGAGCGATAGGGGTTTGTTCAAATCCACCCTAAGGACGCCTCAGCAAGCGCTAATAAATTAGACGGTTCTGGTTATAATGAGGAAGAGATTAGTATAAAAATCCTTTAGAGAACAGATGTCTATCGGCTTCAATCAATGCCACACCTGGTTATTAAAATGCATCGTTTCATAAGCAAGACCTTTGAGTGAGCAGAGAATAATTCCTTTGATATTTAGAAGAGAAGAGTTTTGTTTTAGTAAGATGACTCTAATTCTCTGTTCTGGCACTTAAATTAAAATCATGTAAATAAAGAGTTGTTGCTGTTACGCAGAACATCACAGGTGTAAAAAAAAAATCATGAAGAAATGAATATAGTTGAATCCTATATTCCATAGTTCTCCTCTCTGACCCGGTAGAGTAGCTGTGCGGTGTGACTCATGTTTTTGGTTTGATCAAGGATGATTTGAACACTGTGTTTCACTCCAATCTGCTCTCAATTAACCCTGATGTCCTCTGAGGTTTGCCTGAGGCATATGCACCTCTTTCCCTCTCATTTACAACAAGCACTCTCTCTACAAATTTATATTTGAAATCTATTTCTAATCAACTTTATTTGTTCTTAGAATTATTATATATAGTAAATATATAATAGTATGATAATGTAATAATGTATTTTTTTGCATATGTATATATTTTTCTTCATGTATATATATATATATATATATATGTATAGCCTATATATTTAAATATTATTCTATGCAGAATATGAGAATAAGATTTTTCATATTATATAGTAAATGTATAATAACTAATAGTAGCCTACATATAATACTATAATGTATTTTTTGCATATAGGCTATCTAATATATATTGCATATTATATTATACCATATTATTCCTATATATATATTTTATATTATTTATATAATACAATATAATTATATGTTATTCTTTTGCAGAATATGAGAATAATATGTTTTTTAAATTGTATAAGAAAGCTTGTCACACTTTTTACTCAAACTTCATAGTGTAACATGTTGTCAAAGTGTATGGGGTAAGTTGTCACAATGGGACCCTGCCATTACATTTCAGGCAGTAGTATAGGTCATGAAACATGATGAAGAAACATAAACACAGCAAAAATAGGCCATTAAAAGATATTACAATTGATCAATTTGATAAAATTACAAATTTAATGTGATAAATGTGACATTTTACCCGGATCTAACATTTGTGAAAAATAATATCAAAGAAGGAAGACAGAAATGTGCTGGTTTTAAACTCCTGTCAGAAAACGAGGGCATTAAAAGGCAGCAAAAGAAACGAAAAATCAAACTACGTTAAATAAAGACAGGAGGAAAACAGGTAAGAAGAAGAAGTCTAATGAGACTATTGAGCAGAAAACAACATCTGTTTGGCTCCTGGCTATAATCTGAGCACACATTTGCCAGAGAGGTACAGTATGGTGAAGGACCGCGTCTTTCAAGAAACCTGCAAACAGATGCAGCGAACAGGTTTGTCTTTTCTCAACTTTTCCGACGACGAGAAACTGTTTCCGTTCAAACTGAGAAGATTTCAAAGGTCTTCGAAGGATTTAACACTATTTTCACCCTAGATAAGGTGAATAGCAGGTGTTTCTCCGTCTAGCTCTAAAAAACACTGAGGAACGTAAAGACTGTATAACTCCTGCCATGTTATGAGCAAGACATCAATCACATGGTCTCTTCTGAAATGTTGTCCATGTTTGGTGAAACAGCACGATCAAGGACATTTAGCGAGGCATGTCAGTGATATAAACACTGTCATTTTAACACTGCTGAAATGTCATAGCAGACGTGTTGTCAGACAGTGCTGGGCAAGCACATACGCATGGACAGAGACAAAAAAAATGATACACTTGCGTTCAAAATTTGGGGGTGTGTAATTTTTTTTTAAATAAAAAAAATCTTCAGCTCACATATTTATTTGATAAAAAATACAGCGAAAACAGTAACATTTAAAATAACGGTTTTCTAATTGAATGTGTTTCCTAATTGAATACTGTACATGTTAAAATGCAATTGATTCCAGTGATTTAAAGCTGAATTTTCAGCGTCATTACTCCAGTCTTCAGTGTCACGTGATCCTTCAGAAATCATTCTAATATGATGATTTGCTGCTCAAGAAACTTTTATGATTATAATCAATGTTGAAAACAGATGTGCTTCATATTTTTGTGGAAACTGCGATGAAGAGTAAAAGAACAGCATTTTATTTTAAATCTTTTGCAACAATATAAATGTCTTTACTGTCACTTTTGACCAATTTAATGTATCCATTTAATGCCATCTTTCAGCTGACCCTCAACAGTTTGTACAGAATGAAGTTATGAGTGCCTGGTTTCAGACAGGGTTTAGATTAAGCCAGGATTAAGCCTTATTCAATTAGAACATTTAAGTATAGCTTTTATAAACGTGCCTTAGAAAAAAAGAAAAGAAAAAAAACATTACTGGTGTGCATCTTACGACAAAACAACGGCACTAATATATTTTAAGATATATTAGTGCAAGTTGCTTTCAGTTAAAACAGCTCAAACATGCATTTTAGTCGGGAGGCTTACGCCTTGTCTGTGAAACCGGGCAATAATGTTCTGGTACAAATTTCATATGCATATTCACCTTGATTTGAATTTGTGGTAAATCACTCCAGAACCGAGCTTAGTCTGTGTCTTGTCTAGGAGAGCAATTGACTGCCGTCTGTTAGGATTGTGGTTTGGGAGTTTTATGGGATCAGATCAGGACAGAGACTGTGTGGGAATCTGAGTTGCACTGAATGAGATATATCAGGAGGCTATTAGACAGATATCACACATAATCACGTTAGGTGTTATATTAAAGATACCTTGGAGTATATGTATCTGTGATATCCAGAACGCAGATCCGCATTCATATGAAATACTCCAATGAATAGCAAAGCAGAGAGCTGTCAATCATCCACTTGTCATCTGGGCTGGATGGTTTACTGGCAAATAATCTATACATTTATTCACTGTGAATTGAAATTATTCCAAGTGTCCGCAGCAGGGGGTCCACCAAATTTGGGGGGGGGGGGGGGGGGGGGGGGGGGGATTTCAGACTGTTTTTCTTTTGTGAAAACATGAAAACATCCATTAAACAAAGATAAAATATTAACTTTGACTAATTGTTATGTTAAGAAGCTAAAGTTCTGCTAAATTATTAATGGCTTTTTCCACGATAAAATGTAAAGAACTTGCTCAAGTTCATCCTCATGTATTTTTTAAAGCATGACTTCCTTTATTCTGTGGGATACAATGACCAAGCTGCTCTTTTATGATACAATTAAAGTGAATAGCAACCATAGTAAGATTTTTAAATATTTCTGCAAAATTAATTATGAAAAAAAGAAGTGAGTCTAAATGATACTGGACAAAATAACACTCGAAAATATAATAAAAATGACATTAGAATCATGTAATCCATAGTGCCAATTGTCTCACTTATTGACCTCTATTGCCACCTACTGGATACTAACAGGAATGAACCATCATGAACCTTAGTTTGTAACCCAGAGGCCTAGGTATACTAAAAACTTCTCATAAAGCTTTCTCATTTCTTTCTTTTTTTCATTTTTTTTTTTTCATTTTTACTACACAGTGGAAAATTATCCTTTTCAATATTCTGCTATCACACTTGGTTTTCCATCTGCTTTTTTTCTGTCTCTGTTCCTCTTTCAAAAAAGTTGACAAATTACAGTCATGATAAGCACTTCTCCAAACACAAACTCAAGCATGCACATATTACTGTAATACATGGAGTTCAATGACACGCTTTTCTATTTTTTTAGATCTATAACACATTCAATTAATAAAGACAGCTATAATACACATATGATAAACATGTTTTCATTTGATAGTTTCTGGGGCTTAAAGGCAAAAATGTGAAACTATCTAGAAAAAAAGACTAAAGAAGTTTGGTACAATAGGCTAGCTTCTTTTAAAAATAAGCAGTAAAGCCATTTTATTTTTGAATAACCAACATTCAGAAATCCATTTTGTCACAGGAAACCCATAGAACAGAAATTATATCACAAAACAGACCATGTAGACCCTCATGGCTGTGTGCCAAGTATATTTCGATATCTTGACCGTTTTATTACATTTAAGGTTAATTAAAACTGTTAAATGTCTACTTTTTTAATGTATAAATCAAAATGAATTGCCATTTAGATTACATTTCTAAGAATTTGATCCATTCTTTTAAAAATCGATTTATTAAGTTTTTATTCATCTGTGACATTTAAGTAACACTTTCCAACGATTTTTATTTATTAACATAAGTTAACATTAACATGAACTAAGAATGAAAAATACTTCTAAGCATTTAAATCAGTACTAATCTAAGCACTAAAATCTGTTAATATCATTTAATGGACTGTTTAATATTATTTAACAAACTAAAAGACAGTTGTATTTTAATTAAGTCAAGTGAAGTCTTCATTTATATAGCGCTGTTAACAATATTAACAACAATAGCTTTACAGTGATAATAGGAAATTAAAGCAACAGAGATTTTTTTGCAGCTCTAGAATAAAGTTATTGTCCAGCTAAAGTTAGTTTTGATTCATTCATTTCCGTTGCAAAGATCATTAGTTATTAACTTAATGCTAACACGACACCGTTCTCACAGAAAACCCTTAACGCAGTCCGGCCGCTCATTCGCACATCAACAGTGCCTGGTGGTTCGAGAACGCAAACCTTGAAATAGGTTCCAAGGTGCAAGCCTTGAATAAAAATAAAAAAAAGAAATAAAAAAAAAGAAGTTATCTCTGCAAATTTCAAAAACGCAAACCTGTGAGAACGCCGACGTCGTGCACATGCGTATTAAGTGTTTAGTCTAGGTATGCGCGTTTGAATATATATGTGCGCAGGCGTGTAGTCTTTTTTTTTTACAAATTGACCTCAGCAAATTACTTGTCTGGCCTTAAAAATGTATAATAGCCTACAGAATTATTTATCGCTTCCGCGAAAACGGAATTATTTTGACAGCGTTTTAAAGGGAAGGAGAAGCGGGCCTTCACAGTGGAGAGACTAGTTGACACTTCAGGATTGCGTTGTCGTCGTGTCCAGGCTCAGGTCCTTCATCAGATCTGGACACGGCTTGATGGCATCGGCGCAGTCTCAAGTCGGACAAAATTTCTAACAGGCATGCACTGCTTTAAGTCAGACCATGATGGGTTTGCAACGCTATGAAGCCAACACACCTCATGATATCATGACACTTGACCCTTGATATGATCAGAGATGAAACTGCCCTGAGAAGCTGCTCTGATTGCTGAAGGTTTGAGTGCTGAACCTCTGTGAGAGCCGACGAAAGCCTCCGGCCCATGGCAGGTATCTCCTGAACTTCTTCCCTCCAAAGATGTGGACGAGCGGGTTCAGACAGCAGTGGGAATACGCTAGAATATGAGTGATACTGTAGATGTTCTCCCAAGCGTTTTCCCACACCGCCTGCCTGAATACAGCGACGCCTAAAGACCTCAAGGAGATGAGGAAGAGGAAGATGTTATACGGCGCCCAGCAGATGAAGAATCCCACTGCGATGCTTAAGATGATACATAAAGCATGGTTTCTGCTTCTGATGCGGCTCTGATGGATGCTAAAAGCCATCCGGGTGTAGCAGAACGCAATAACCAGGAATGGCAGCAGGAAAAAGAGAATAATCTGCGTGAAATATCCAAACGACTCCATAAACATTGAGTTGTAAGTGGGAATGCAGGACACACCGCCATGAGTTTCCACGGTCTCAGAGAAGATCATTTCAGGCAGGCTGAAGCCCACCGAGATCAACCACACCACAGCAGACGAGGCGTGTGTGTACAGTCTGCTATTGCCGACAGATGAAGCGAACACCGGATGCACGACCGCCACATATCGATGGACAGTCATGATTGTGAGGAACATCATGTAACTGTAAAGGCCCAAGAAGATGCACCAGCTGAACAACCTGCAGGCCAGATTCCCAAAGATCCAGCCCCAGATGTGATTCACGGTCCAGGGCACCAACGTGAAGGTGAAGATGAGGTCGGACGCTGTGAGATGAAGGAGCAAGCAGTCCGCAGAGCTTCTCGAACCCACCTTCTTCAAGACCACCCAAAGCAAAAAGCTGTTTCCTGGTAGACTGATGCAGATGATGAGACTGTAGCAAACGGCGCTGATCACCGCCAATGAAACATTCTCTTCCTCTAATTTAATCAAAGGATAATCCACATATGAGTAGTTATAATCATAGCTGAAATTGTCTGTCTGCAAAGTGTCTATATTCATCGTCTGGAAAAAAAAAAGTATGTTTTACAAGAAAATACCACTTCAGTCTTTTCTACTAAATTCTGTTTAATTAATGCAATGTGCTACAATTTCTGAGTGAAAATAGTTTAAAAGCCATTTTTTCATTATAGAATGACAGCAACATTCAATAATGTGAAAATATTATGTACAGAGATCATATCAAAAACCATATAAAACGTTTGCAATAAGTCTGGTCTACCATTAATCAACTTATTTATTCTCTATTTTACGGTATGTCATGCTAATGCTGTTTTTTTTACACGAATCACAAAATTATACATTTAGAATATTTCTTTACACAATTCTTTTACGTGCAATGACTATTTATAATGATCAAAAATCACTATAAAGTTAACTTTTTACAGCTACTGTATATTACAAATCTTTTGAAGCCATGCAGAACAGAAAAAACACAGATTTGATGGAAAAAATACAAAATTAGTACTTATACAAAGCTATCCTTTGGAATGTGGCACATGAGTCATATGACCAATGGTATTTGAGAGACTAAATAATGACAGAATTTTGTATTCTCTTTAAAGCCATTAGAAATACAAGTGAAGAGAAAAATAAAGAAAGCTATAAAATAAGAAATACCTTGATTGTTGGGGTTCCTTAAAATATTTGTCTTGTCTGTCATAGAGATACTGAAATTTGTTCTGCATGTTTCCCCCTCCAGTCACATGAACGTCCAGCCCACTCATTACCACCCAACTCATTAACACACATCTTCTCTAACTGATACATCCATCTTAAAGTAAATCCCTGAACACAGTAGGGATAACACAAATCATTTCCACTATCACTCTTTACATTTCTAATACAGAATGCAAAAATAAGCATCCATACCAGGAGTTTTGCTCTTTCAAATATGATAAAATCTGAATTAAAAACAAAAAATGTAAAGAAACCTTTAAATAAACAGCCATAAGAGTTTTGCTCTTTCAAATATTATAGAAAAATATTATTTTATTAAAAAGTATATGTATAAATATAAATATGTGTGGTTGTGTGTGTGTATTATATAAACACAGTTTGTTACATGCGATTAACTGTGATTAATCTATTTGACAGCACTAATTTAAAATTGTAAATTTAAAAAATATATTTTTAAAATAAAAAAATATATATTTTTTACACCTATGATGTAATTTTCAGGGAAAAAAAAGCAAGATTTGTTTTAAATGAAACATAACTGAATGTACTAAAATGTTTCTCCGGGAATAAATACATATATATATATATATATATATATATATATATATATATATATATTACAGTTTACTTCATGATTATACTAAATTCAAAAATTTTGATTTTTTTTTTTAAATATCAGTATATATTTTTTTTATATCTATGAAGTCATTTTCAGGGTAAAAATAGGGCATAATAGCCTACATCATGTTTGCATTCTCCATTTTTACAGTGTGTTCAGCTCTGTGGCGTTTGTTTGTCTCACGTCGCAGTTTCCAAGAGCTCCTTCATTTGTGTACGGATGAATCCTGGAGTCGCTGGGATCCGTGGCTCCTCTGTAGGGCCCCGACGTCCTGAGTTCAGGAGAGCAGAACAAAAAGCTGGACAAGAGATTTCTGTACTTCCCTCTGAGAATATACAGCGCTGGGTTTACACAGCAGTGCGAAAACGCCAGGATTCTGCAGACGACAAACGCAACATGCAGCTGGTAATGTTTGCAGGCATCAAATTCATAGATGGACATCAACACGATGATGATATGATACGGACCCCAGCATATGAAGAAAGCAATAACAATACACAGCACTAACACCACAGTCCTGTATTTCTGCCTGGTCTGCGTTGACATGAGAGTTATAATGATTTTGGTGTAACAGAAAACAATGAGGGCAAATGGTACGAGGAACAGCAGAATGAGTTGTGAATAATATCCCACATTATCATCGACCGTGATTGTGCTTTTGCAAGCATAAGTGTTGACATGGACTTTTTCTGCCATTGAGGCTATTGAATCTCTCAAGCAAGCAATCACACTTATGATCCATGCACCAACACAGGCGACTTTTGAACATTTGAGCCTCCGTCTCCGCGTTAGCCAACAACTTCTCACCACCACGACAACAAAACGGTCGAGGGTCATGGCCGTGAGAAGAATAAGACTTCCGTAGATTCCCACAAAATAGGCCCCGGTCATGATCTTGCAGGCGACGTCACCAAAAACCCAGTGATGAAGAAAGTCCACACACCAGAAAGGTAACGTCAGTGTGAACAGAAGGTCGAAAAGTGCTAAGCAGAACATGAAAAGGTTGGTGACCCTTTTCAAGTCTTCGTAGCAAGTGAGTGCACATATGAGGAAGCCATTTCCAAGGATGCTAAGGCAGAAGACCGTGGCGTAGCAGACGGCTGTCGTCTTTTTATAGTCATCAACTTCACACATTTTGATTAACACGCTGTCAGTCCCGTTGTAGTCATAATCATCATCATGGCTGCTGGTTGAGTTGTTGCTGCTGCTGGTCGAGTTGGACGTTTCCATCTAGCACGAATATAAATGAGCATTTTACAACATTTTCCATTTCGATAGATTTCGAATCAAAGTATTACAGTCCCGCACAATCAAAAATCTATGAAAAACTGTTTCTTGCATCATCAGTATATTAAGAATGAAAGAACACGAAATGCCTACCTCAAGGTTTGTATTTGACAGGGTTGAAAAACTTCTAAAGGAAAAACGTCTAAGTGACAATAGAGATCACACTTTTGTGCAGTCATTTCCTTTTGCTAATGCGAGCAGTTTCACAATGAATAAGTGTGTGGCTTGGCATGTCTTCTGGGAAGTTTAAAACACTCTTCACAGATTGGTCTACAGATCCTAATACACTGTAAAACACTTTTTTTTTTTCATGAAGATGATTGGAGTACGTTTTACAATAAAATTCTATTTCAGTCTTTCAAAATTTCACATTTAATTCAATACATGCCATTTCTTTGTTTTTGTTTATTACTAGTAATTTCTGGGTGAAAATTATTTTTGCACCCCCCCCCCCCCCCCCCCCCCCCAAAGTGTATGTACATTTTTTGCGAATTTAAGCGATTCCAGTTCCTTAATTTTTTTCCTTGAACCATATAAATACTGGGGGGGGGGGGATGCAGTTGCATTGCCTCTTTTTAAATTGAGATTTTTAAACAGTTCTTCCAAAAGGTTGGATTTTAAGTGAGTTGTCACAGTCTTTTTAGTAAGCAGCATATCCAATGCTATCCAAATACTGGCTTTTATATTCATATTTTTACAGCTACATCTGCTTTTGGACCAGTGGCAGACATGCAGGGGGAGTATTGGGGAAACCTGTATAAAAACAGTCATCATTTTGCGATTCTGTTTAAGGTCGCTAATGGCCCAGACGTGACACACAAAAAAGACATTGGACTATTAGTCTAGACAATTTATTAACAATTCTGCATAGTATTTCCATATTATAGCACACACATAAGGTAGAGTATGCCCCCCCGAGCAAAGTTTACAATCGTCATTTGTTTTTTCCTGGACATATTACCAAAACGTATACCAGGGGACCACACTGAATCAGCTAACCACGTATGACTGCTAGTGTCAAAGCTGCGGTGAACTGAAGCATAGAACTGCGGAATGTACGAGAAATTAATTTTTATTCTTTGTGACTCAGCAAATTATAGACAGAAAAGGCCCATGGACATTCTGCAGTGAAATATGCACACATGCTTTCAAAAGAATTCACCTTAAACAATACATGATAATGTTAATCAAGTCAAGCATTATCTGTAGATGTATCAATTCATGAACTTAATTACAGAAGAATTTGATTCATTGATTTATTTCATTATTATAATATAAATCTTATTGGGAAAATATTTCTTTTTTTTTAAGTTACTCGCAGAAAATACCCAAAGAAACCCGAGTATGAGGCCACAGCTAACATGCAAACATTTTACATTGCACTGTAAAAAGTAATTGTTGATTCTACTTAAGAAAAACTAGTGAATTTAACTTACTTTGAAAACTCAGTTGATTTAACTTGATTACACTGTGTACTGTGAACTTTTAGGTGAAACTAAACAAATCTAGTACATTGTACTTAAGATTGGTAAGTGTATTGTACTAAAGGCATGTTCACACTGTTGCAAATATCTGGAGCACAGAATTTGCATATAATAATAATAATAATAATAATGAAATTAATAACATTTTTAGTAAATACCATACAATTAGAAACGGTTTGATGATAGCTATAGCTATATACATGCGCGCACACACACACACACACACACACACGTGCGTGTGTATTTATTTATTAATAAGCCATCGGCTTATTAATAAATAAATAAATTAATAACATTTTTAGTAAATACCATACAATTAGAAACGGTTTGATGATAGCTATAGCTATATATATACATGCGCGCGCACACACACACACACACACGTGCGTGTGTATTTATTTATTAATAAGCCATCGGCTGCTACTGCTTCACAGTACTTATTTGTATTACAGAGCTTTATATATTTACTGTTCGTTGGTTATGAAGTTTCAGCATGAGACGAAACAACTCGGGGTTTTTTTTCATCTCGCGCGTGCGCATTTGCCCAATTGGACGGTTGAACTTGAAGAAGACGACATCGACGAAGAACTTCATCTCGTGTTCGGGATCGGGATGCGGCAGCAAAACTAGGTATGCTAGCCTCTTGAACAACTATTTATCAACTTTAATGTCATTGTATTGCTTAAAAACAGAATTTATTTAGCTCATTGTGCAGTAAGAGGAAAAGGCACACTGAAGTTACGTTAGTTTTATGTCGAATGAGACCAGTTGAGACAAGTGGCTTACTAGCTAACGTTAGGTTGCAAAAATCGATTTTTACTGAACACTGTTTTATGTACAGTTTGTAAGCTGTGTTAAACGTTTATAAGTTCGGGGATTATCATTAATAATATGTAAATCCTGGCTGTGCGGCCTAACGTTACTTTCATTCTGTCTAGAAAGTTCGATGCTCACGTGTCGTTCACATGGAAATTAACAACACGATGCATTAATTAAAATAGTGTAACTAACAAGCAGGTATTAGCTTATTTTGTCGTTTTATTTTGTGACAGATTCACTCAACGTTTCACCAATAACTTCAAGACTTAATGTGGAGACATTGGCTGCAGCAGATTAAAAATGACGTAAGCTCATCGCAATTATGTTTCGATAGCAAAACAAATGCTTTTGCTGTTGTTTTTTTGCTCTGTGTTGTGCTAGTGTCGAGCGCTATTCAATATACATTTTTATAACTTTGCAGAAATCCAACATCAATGCGGAACAAACAGCCGTTCTTCATGGCCTACCACTCCTTCTCGGAGAGGACCCCACCGATTTTTACAAGACATGTTTTGTAAGTATTTTTTTCTCTGATGTGATTCTTATTTAACAGGCAAACTGTTCTTCAAACAGTTGATATCTGGCAAGAAGAGTTATGAAGGCAAGAAAAACAGTCAGGACATTGAAACAAAGTAAGGGTTAGAGAAAAGAAAGTGAAAGATAAGTTTTATTTATTTGTTTGTTTCACATTTTAATGAGTATGTGCTCTTAAAGGGATAGTTCACCCAAAAATAAAAATTCTGTAATTTACTCACCCTTATGTTGTTCCAAACCTGTATGAGTTTCTTTCTTCTGTTGAACACAAAATAATGTTTCGAAGAATGTCGGTAATGAAACAGTTTAGATTACCCATTGACTTCCATAGTATTTTTTCTAAGTCAATGGCTACTCTCAACTGTCTGGTTAACAACATTCATCAAAATATCTTCTTTTCAGTTCAACAGATGAAAAAAAACTCATGCAGGTTAAGAACAACTTGAGGGTGAGTAAATTATGACAAGATTTTCATTTTTAGGTGAACTATCCCTTTAAAGCAACACTTCACCGTTTTTCCATATTAAACTGTTATTCCCTTTACTAAGACGAGTTGATACATACCTCTCTCGTCTCAGTGCGTGCACTCAATCGCTCTGGCGCGCGGAGACACTTTGTTAGCACTTAGCTTAGCCCAGTTCATTCATTAGGATTCAAACAGAGATGAAGTTAGAAGCGACCAAAAACCTCCACGTTTTCCCTATTTAAATACAGTTAGACGAGTAGTTACACGACCAAGTATGATGACACAAAATAAAACGTGGTTCTTTTCTAAGCGGGTAAAATGGATAACTAATGTATGGCGGAATAGCACTTGAGAGCACTTCAACTCAGCGCAGTAATATCATTTTTCAGGAGTGATGATATTACTGCACAGAGTCCAAGTGCTATTCCGCCATACATTATAGTTATCCATTTTACCTGCTTAGAAAAGCACCACGTTTTATTTTGTGTCACCTTACTTGGTCGTGTAACTGTATTTAAATAGGGAAAACGTGGAGGTTTTTGGTCGCTTCTAACTTCATCTCTGTTTGGATCCTAATGAATGAACTGGGCTAAGCTAAATGCTAACAAAGAGTCTCCGCGCGTCAGAGCGATTGAATGCACGCACTGAGATGAGAGAGGTATGTATCAACTCGTCTTAGTAAAGGGAATAACATAGTTTAATATGAAAAAAACGGTGGGAGTGTTCCTTTAAAATATGTTTTGTGGCTTTCTTTGACCTCATTTTTGTTATATGCTATTCCCATTTTTAGGACTGATGACAATGAAGATATGTCCAACATTGAAATAGGTATTCTGACAGTGATTCCCGAGTCGTCTGCAACCGCTGCCGTACCCTACTCCCTGCATCTTGATGCGTCAACAACGGCAATCGTTCTGGAAGGTACAGTGGTTGTGGATGATCTTGAAAATCTTCCTCAAGCAATGTGTTTGCTCTTTGGACTAATTTATGCTCTAAACCTGCAGCACTGAAGAGCACATTCGACTTCATACAGAGAGTGATTTTGTCCCTTGGCCACAAGTCACTCAAACCTAAAATCCAATCACTGAAAAATCGCCTGATGCAGTAATAGATCATAGCCATGATGCTTTGAGTGAATAGAGCTGTCTTTAAAAGAACACTCCACCGTTTTTTTCATATTAAACTATGTTATTCCCTTAACTAAGACGAGTTGATACATACCTCTCTCGTCTCAGTGCGCGCACTAAATCGCTCTGGCGCGCTAGACACTTTGTTAGCACTTAGCTTAGCCCAGTTCATTCATTAGGATCCAAACAGAAAAGCAACCAAACACCTCCACGTTTTCCCTATTTAAATACAGTTACACGAGTAGTGTAACTCGACCAAGTATGGTGACACAAAATAAAACGTGGCGCTTTTCTAAGCGTGTAAAATGGATAACTATAATGTATGGCAGAATAGCACTTGAGAGCACTTCGACTTGGCGCAGTAATATCATCACTCCTGATGATGAGAGGATTTTTTAGGAGTGATGATATTACTGCACCGAGTCGAAGTGCTCTCAAGTGCTATTCCGCCATACATTATAGTTATCCATTTTACACTGGTGTAATCATCTTACACCATTCTCGGTCGTGTAACTACTCGTGTAACTGTATTTAAATAGGGAAAACGTGGAGGTGTTTGGTCGCTTCTCTGTTTGAATCCTAATTAATGAACTGGGCTAAGCTAAGTGCTATCAAAGTGTCGCGACGCGCCAGAGCGATTGAGTGCACGCACTGAGACGAGAGAGGTAGGCCTATGTATCAACTCGTCTTAGTTAAGGGAATAACATAGTTTAATATGAAAAAACGGTGGAGTGTTCCTTTAAGAGAACTCTAAAGAAAATTGTTCAGTACTGTTTTACAGATACGTCAGTGTTTTCCAATTGTTGAAAATGAAAAAATAAAACATATCCATATTTAACAGGATGTTTTGAATTTCAAGTTTACTTGTTTGGTTTTAGAATAGAGTTTTATAAGAAGAGAATTTTAAAGAGAACTGTAGTAGGAAAGGCATTCTGTACCAAACTCTGTGACTTAAACGCTCTGCTTTCAACCACTGTTGAAACATTGTAAAGATGTTAAAAACAAAGAAACATTGATGTCTTTATTGTCTTTAGTTTTTTTCTTTTTTTCTTGAGTGCATTGTGCTTTATTTCTAAAATGTTGTTGGCGGGCCAGTAATGTTTTAACATTATTATTGTTGAACAAATAAACATTCTAGTGTTTTGCCAAATGTGTTGTCTGTCTTTGTATTTTCAACTTAGAATTTTGAGTACAACTTGCTTGAGAAATTTAAGGCAATCAGTTTCCACACATTCCTCTAGTAAAATGAACAAGCAGACATGTTAAATTAACTGTTTTGTTTAAGTTCTGCTTACAAATCTCAACTTAAATCTGTAAGTTGCCTAAACTTGAGTTTATTAAGTTACCTGTACTCAAGTTTTATGGTAACCTCTACAAATACACAAGTTAACTCTACAAAGAAGTAGACAGTAGTATCAAGTCAAAACTTATGACCTAATTTGCTTGAAAAATTTGAGGCAATCAGTTTCCACAGCTTTTCTTAGTAAAGTCAACTTATTACTTTTTACAGTGTGCATTTACAGAACTCACGCTATAATTGCATAATTTTCAGATCATAGTCCTCTGAAAATATGTTACCCATGGTGGCAGAACATCCTGGCAGGTGTTTCCTGACTAAATGTGCTATAGGGTATACACCTGACCAGGTTTTTCTCATGCTCATGCAATGTACTCTAAAAATGTTTTTTTTTAATTTACATATTTTACTTCAAAAAGTTGAAGGAAATTGTGATTTGGGACCCTTGACATAGATCATAGAACCATTGTTTGAGATACTGGCAGAGGATGTGGTCGTGTGCAGTTTATTTTTAATGTTTGTGGTTCATAAATGACATTTGTGACAGAAGTGCAGGAAAATATTTATTGCACATGTTTTCAAAAACATTAATACATCAGAACTATATTGATGGATAAATTTCACTCAGTTTGAGTTTGTAGAAATTGTAAAAGTGGAGAAATTGCATATGTTGTGCAATTTCTTTTTTTTTAAATCGCTTATTATTGTTGTTAGTAAAGCTATTCAATGTTAATAAATCTAATTAGGCAAATGTGAATTATGTGAAACACATGCATAATGACAAATGCAGTTGTGATTACAGCTAACATGTTTACTATATACACCCCATATTAGTTTATCATTTGTTGCATCAAGTATGAATGTATAAAAGAAAGAATATATACAATCCAAATGAATTTAACACAGTAAATATAAACATACTCTTGTAAAATTGCATCCGATTTTGAGAGCTTTTTTACACGCAGTTTTAGTAATATAATTAGTTGAAACATTTTTAAAAGTTTGTTCAATTACAGTACAGACACTTTACATTGCATTCATTTTGTTGCTGAAAATCAGTTGTAAACTGAGATATTTTTAAGCATACATTGCTAATACATTGATATTTCTTCGCCGTTGGAGTAAATAAGCCTGCTGTGTCGATTCTGAGGCTCGCTGTTCTTCTTACGGAAAGTCCATAACATTTTCTTCAAGTGGTTTCGGAACTTTATCCCCATAAAAACATAAAACACGGGATTCAGGCAGCAGTGTGAGAAAGCCACCATGCGAGAAATGTACATCCAATAGTCGACGGATTTGCTG
Source organism: Rhinichthys klamathensis goyatoka (assembly GCF_029890125.1). Classification (NCBI taxonomy): domain Eukaryota; kingdom Metazoa; phylum Chordata; class Actinopteri; order Cypriniformes; family Leuciscidae; genus Rhinichthys; species Rhinichthys klamathensis. The sequence continues at coordinate 34,365 of NW_026606839.1, forward strand.
ACCTCGCACTCGTTAAAAGGAGAGATTCCCCACGCAATCAGAGAGTCCAGAAATATGGCCACGTTGTACGGCCCCCATCCCAAGAAAAAAAACACCACTATGAAGAGGATGAGCTGCACTGTCTTCTTACGAGTGTGAGATGTTGGTCGAAGCAGCCGTGTAAGGATCACAGTGTAGCAAAAAGCAATGATCACAAATGCGACAACAAAAAAGAAATTTTGCAAGTATACGGTTTGAAGCTTCCAGTTAATTTCCCCCTCGAAATCACAAAGCAGGACTGTCGTTGTCTCAGTAGAGCTGTCCACGACGGAGTTGAACATGGCTTGTGGGATGGCTGCGCAAAAACTGATGATCCAGATTACAATTGAGGTGGTGTAGCAGTGCAGGCTCTTCCGAGACATGACCACCGACATGGGGTGGACCACGGCCATGTAGCGGTGGACAGTCAAGACGGTCAGGAAGATGATGCTGCTGTAATATCCCGTGTAGAACACGTAGTTGATTGCTTTGCAAGCAGGATCTCCAAGAGTCCAGCCATACATGTAGTAGTAGGCCCAGAACGGCAGGCCAAAGGTGAAAATCAGATCAGAGAGAGCCAGATTCAACAAGAATGTGTTGGTGAGGGATTTCAGATTTTCATACTTCGCAAGGACGTACAGGACCAATGTGTTCCCCACACAGCTGAACAGAACAATGATGATAAAAAGGATTGGTGTGACGGCTCTTCCAAATTGGTCAACTTTTGTCTTGTTACAGATTTCGTCTCCTTGGCTCATATTGAAATCATGATAATAGTCATCATCGAAATACATTCCAGGCTCACTGTTATTTATTGATTGGTCTGCCATCTTGATGCACAGTGTAAAAAAAAAAAAAAAAGCGATATTTAGGTTAATACAAAAATGAGGTGATGATAGACCCTCTAAAAGGAGTAAAACATGGACCTGAAGAATAAAGAAATCTTTTGTTTTTCTTGTCTGTTGCACAACTGAAATTTTTGTAGATAAAGATTGGCCACTAATGTAAAAATTAAAAGGTTTAAATATAGCCTAACTGATCACAATGAGTATTCTCAACTATTTTGAGAAATAATTAATGATTGCATTGATAATGCAAATGTTCATTACATGCACTTCAGAAATATGGAGAGATGAGTTATATCACTTACCTTTCTGAAATTCTGCAGAGAAAACTTGAATGGAATCAGGTGATAGCAGGCTGAGCAAGTGTAGTTAAGTGTAAATATGAAACTTTCTTTGTTCCTATTGGAGTATCAGTAAAGAGTACAACCCACCCAATAAATGATGCTCAGATCCCGCATCCTCAACCCCAATAGGCCCATGCCCTTTTTTCTGTTCCTTATATAGATTCATTTGCAAGATCAAGAGAGGCCTTGCCATTTGACAAAAATGGACTTGAATCAAGAAATTTTAATCAAAAGAAATCACATTGAGTTGACCACTAGGCCTATATCCTCCTGGGACCCAAGAATAGACTTTTGTCCACTGTAGAGGAGATTATATTTTAGTGAATTTCTCTGACATCATGTGACATGACACGACCTGGGTGTCCTATGACACGCCAATTCGTATTTCCATTTTTGGCGTGCTATCAACACACATAATCGCTTTTCAGCGTGTTTATCAACGCCGTTGACTTCACGTTATATTAGCCTACTGTATATATAAATATATGACCTACCCCAACCCCGTCCCTAAACCTACCCGTCACTGGGGTTATTATGAGTCTTCCCCTACCATCCTAGGAAAAAAAATATCGCTCCCCAGATGTAGATCTAAATTTTGCTTCGTTTCGCTCGGACATTTAACGGCGTGTACATACACGCGGAATCACTCGGACATTTAACGCCGTAGACATACACGCAAAAGATGACGGTTCGTTTCGGCGTACACATACACGCGGATAGCTCAAAATGCGTATAGATAACACGACACTTGACTTGAAAGTGGCGTGTATGTTTACGCAAAGTCATGATGTCATGTTGCATGACATTGACTTTTCAGAGATACCAAATGTTTGGAGGTTTCACCATTAAAACAACTTCTCCTTGGTCTTTAAAAATGTCTGACATTAATTTAGTGATCAAATGTAGCATTATTATGGAAATATGATAATATATTGTAATTATAATTTAAATGGGACTACTTTTTTCGAATTGTATTTCATAAAACAACATCTCAGGAAAATGTTAAGGGGTTTCAAATAAAAAAAAATTACTTTCTGTTACAGAACAGGGCATTGATTTCAAACGTGTCCACTGTAGAGGACATCAGGCTTAAAATCATGTTTATCATGCATCCTGGGAGACACAACAAGTGAATATGGAAATAAATTATACATCAATATTCCTATGAAATATTAGATATTATTATTAAAATGTTGCCAATTATTACTCCAATTATTACACTTATTTTTTCATTAAATGTTGCTCCAAGAACACATTAATGTGCAAATTAGATACAGTGTATAGATACATTGCATTGAATATTAATTTATGGCAATTTTATCAACATATTGCAAAAAGTAAAATGGTGTATCAATTCATTCCATTATTTCTTTCATAACATAGTTGAGAATAATCTTTATACAAATTTTGGTTGAAAAAATCCTGAAACCCCAAAATTTATTGGTGATTGAAAAAAAATCCCATTGTTTTTGCCTATACATATAATTTCATGTCATTTTATTTTTTAAACAACTTAGTCCTGGCGTCCACTACAGAGGACATAGCATAAAATATTATTTTATAAATGTGTTTTTTTACCATTTGTTTATTGTGCTCTAAACAGTGTGATGACATGGAAAAAACTCCATGGGTCTCAGGAGGCTAGATTAAATATAGATTATGTTAAACACAGACTTTGCTACGAATTAACTTACTTTTGCTATCATCTCTTTTTATGAAGCAGCTGCTAATAAGAAAGCCTCTATGAAGAAGCAATTGATTTACCTTTATGAATTTCAATTTTAACCATCACAGTCTGTAATAGCCTACATATAAACATTTACACAAAATACAATGTAACCGTTAAGATTTTAATCTGGAACATGTTTATTTTTTATGTTTTTCGGGTCATCTTCTTAAAAAGTGTCCTTACCGCACACAACGTTACAACAACGTTCATTTTATACATTTTTCTTTAGTAATTTCTGTAAAAAATTTCATATATTTAAATAGCTTTTTCAAATTTGATTCAGTTTTGTAAATACTGATATAAAAAATAATAATATACAAAATAGGGAATTTCATGTTTTTTTTCTATGCCATGTAAAACATGTACAGTAACCTTAGATGTCAATTGTTTCCATAGACACAAAAGATAACATATTCAACTTTTTATGACAGATGTTGCAATTTCAATGTTTTTATCATCTCAGCTTAAGTGTAAAAATATTTTTTTACAAATGAAAATGTGAAAAAAAAATGGAAATAGAGCAGTGCTGTGGTAATGACATCTTGTGTCGGTAAGGACACAATGTCATGCCACGACAAAAAATGGCATGTTTATATATATACTAATATATATACTAATATATACTTCAGTACTAATAATATACTGAATATTTGTAATTTAATATACAGTAAACCTTGAATTTGTGTCTACCGCAACACAAGGCCTTCCTGCAACACCTAAATTTGCTGATGATGATGAAAAAAACATGTGTTTACCTTATTTTTTTGGCATCTTGTGAGTGAGGTAGTGTGGTGGTCCAGTCTGTCAGCAATGTGCTCAAGTGATAATTTCTGTTTCCATAGAAACTAGACTTGTTTGTGTTCGATAAAATTTCATAATGAAAGCTTTTTTTCATTGTTGCGGTAAGGACTCAAAAGTGTGGGACAGGCACATTTAGTTAAAAAAATCATAAAAATTATCAGTAAATAATACAAAGAATTTTAAGATGCTGTAAATGAATCTGTATATTAAACAATTCCATTTGAAATAATGCCAAATTGTAATTAAATTAGCTTATTTTATGTATCTCAACATTGAGACCACAGGTGTGGGACATTAACAAAAATGGTGTTTTGAGCTATAAATGCTTCATTATATTATATTTAATCACATTAATCAGTAATTATATTTTTTGTCAAGGTATGTAATGGCACTGTGAATATATTTATGAAACATCAAATGACAAATTTGATCATAAATCTAAAATTTCACTGCTGGGACTTAAAAGTGCCCGTAGTTGCAGAAACACCATAAAACTAACAGTTAATGGTTGGTTTTGATCTTTCAATACGTGTTAAATGTATCTGGTCATACAGTGACACTCATATTGTAACATTTTTGTTAACACCGACTTGAGTTTGTTTGTGTTTTTGATTATGCGTTCATTACTGATCATCATCACATGACTACTTGTTTAACTGCGTTTATCGTGCAACCAAACTTGGTGCTGGACAAATGTGCTACTGCGTTTTCTTCTCTGATTGGATCAGCGTGCTGTCAGTCAATCTAAGGAACCGTCCCCTATAATGGCAGCAGGGTTGTATCTACTGTAAACACTCGATGAGGAAGAGCATCTTTCTGTATGAAGTATGTCTTGACTTACGTCTATTTATCATTATTTACATCAGTTTATCTTATATACATCTATTTATCCTGACGATAAACTGTTCTGGTAGAAAAATGACTCGATATAGCCTACGCTGTTCAGAAGTTGTAAAGTTCAGCAGGTGCGTTAGTCTCGTCAGTTTCATTTAAAGATTAAAAAATATTTTTTGTTTTTTAATCATTGTAGTCATAATATATTATCTAAGGGTTTGTGAATTTATGGAAGTTCTCCACGTTTAAAAACAAAAGTAAAACTGTTTGACAAAAGTAAAACTGTCTAATGCACCTGCATAACTCACGAATACATTAATTATTCTCGTCTAATGCTCTTCTTTTATGATATAATAGTAATACAAAGTAAAAGTATCATCACATATTATGTTTTTTATGACATCGTATACTATCATAACCAGTTTGAGATTTACTGTTTTATTGTTGTCTTTATTCTTTTAGTACAACCCTGTTTTTTTCTTTGGTTTTACAGGCATAATGTTGACTTTATGAACCATCCACACTAACATATTCAGCCCACCATGAGTACAGTGGGAGAAAACCAGCTGCAGAGAATAATCAGAGATCTGCATGGTAAAATATCTGTCTCCCTCACACCCTCAGTGTGATTTATTGCATGTGCGCACAGTCATGTGAGCTGAGTGTCTTGACACTGTGATTGGCCAAGAATTGATAAAGCTTATACTAGAGACACCACATTATTTCCCCACTTACTCCGTATTCTCATAGGTATTCAGCAAGCATGTTATCTGCATGTGCAGTGTTGAAATTATCATCTGTGAAATTTGGTGCATTGGTGTTTATTTATTAATATAATGTTTCTCATTACTGTGAGGTGCAATTAATTGGTCAAGGTCTCACCATAATGGAAAGCCTAAAAATATCAAGAAAATATAAATAATAAGTGGTAACTCATGGAAATCCTAATATGTTACTGAAATTTGGAGCTAGTTTTACTTAACACAAACATCATGCAGTCTCTTATAAAATGAAACAATATATAGCCTAAAAATCAGGGCTTGACATTAACTTTTTTGCTCACCAGCTACTGTGGCTATTGGTTTTTCAAAGTTATAGCCACTCAGCATTTTCACTGGTTGATGTCGATACCATGTGGAAAAACTGCCATATATTTTTTAATATTATCTCATAATTGGGCAGTCAGGTATATTAGGCTGCTGTCACTGTAGGACCTGACACACTGATCCATTATACTGTTACACATGCGTTTTCTTTCTTCACTGTTTAAGTTCACTTTAAAAATAACTGACTGTGTTTACGTGAATACTCATTTTGACATTATTTTGTGTGTATTTGACTGTTCAAGCGCAATAAGCAGCAAAAAAATAACTCAGTTTAGTACTGAGAGGATACTTTATGTGTGCGCACTTTATGTGTGAGCTCAAAATCTGCAGGAATGAGTAAAATTATGTGCAATATGCGCAATCCCATGCCGAAGTTCAAGCGCTTAACATCAACAATATTCATCCGGAGCAAATGAAACGAGTGAGAGAGGAGAGGCGGGTTTGTGTGTCACTCGCTGTCGGAGAGATGATGTGAGAGAGAGAGAAAGAGCAACTGGTATCGTCTATCTATTCTGCGTAAAATTAGTGTTGGAAGCGTTTCAGATATTTCAGTATCGATATATTATGTATTAAAAAATCAATATTTTTGACAAAAATGTATGTATTATATATAATTTTCAACCTGCCAAGGTGGCAAGTAGGAGTGACTGCGTTACACGAAACATTTGAAATGCACCCGCATTTGGCGGGTGTTAATGTCAAGCCTTGATAACAATATATATAACTATTTATATATATATATATTTATAACTTTGAATGTAAATTGCACTACACCTGCAGATGCAGTTTCTGAGTTGAGCAAAGAACATTGTGATACTGGAGAGCCCATCACCGATGACAGTTCCAGTCTTCACAAGTTCTGCTATAAACTGGAGTACCTACTGCAAGTATGGGACAGTTTTTAAAGTTTTACATTTAATGCTTGAGAGATTTATTTGTCCATCATGAACTCTGTCTTGAAGTCAAAATCAGGGCCGCATGGAATCTGCACCTACAAAAATCATTTCGAAGAATTCAATTGGTTGTAATTCACAAAGTTCTACACATCTCTGCCCCATCTATGTTCATTTATTGGATTTATATATTAATTACCAATAATAGTGGAGGACCTTCTCATTCCTAGTTTAACTTTTTTTTTAGTTTTTTTTTTTGTCTGGTCTGATAATTTCATCCATACTCCTTTTCTCCCTATTATGAGTCTGAGGACATAATTAAATTGATACATTTTTAAAATAATTAGTTAAATCAATACAATTGGAATTAATGTTCTTAATTTCAATTCTCAATTATATACTGTTATAGTATTTAATGTTTGAATTCTTTTATTTTTTATATTTTCATTTGAATTTTAGTTCAAATTTTAGTAATTTTCTTATGCGCGTTTGTCGTTTTTATTATGTTTCCCCCCTGTATAGCTTTAATCCTTCCCCCCCCCCCAGTTTTAGTAATTCTAGTACTTCAACTTAAATCTGTTTTATTTCAGTTATTTGCCAAAGCAGCATTTCTCATTTTTGTTTATGTTTTTATTGTAATATTTATATTTTATTTCAATTACCGAAAACGTATTTGAATAGTTACAGATTTAGGTTTAGTTAAGAAGAACAAAACTGATTTGACAACTGTAATTTGTAATAATAATACATTTTTTTTTTTAAAACCTGGCAATAATTTATATCCATTCCACATATTTTCGCCCCTCAATCAGTGCAGGAAGCGTAGAACAAGTTTGCAGATTCTGGTGGAACTAGTTTTAACTTGAGCAAAAGTGGAATGTCATGTAGAATGCCAGTTGTTACAACTAAACAAGATTATTGTAGATCTTAACATGTCGTTCTATGGTGACCTGAAAGATCTCTGCATTCATGTTCAACCAAAAGTCGTGTTTAGAGTGATTGCTTTGAGATTAACCTGTTGACCGTTTTGTCCAGTTTGACCAGAAAGAGAGGACCACATTTCTGGGCAGCAGGAAAGACTACTGGGACTATTTCTGTGACTGCTTGTCCAAGATTAAAGGAGCTAATGACGGCATTCGCTTTGTCAAATCAATCCCCGAGGTAATCCACTGCACGAGCCCAAAGCTCTGCAGGAAAACATCTCTTGACCCAGTGCGTGTTTGGCTCCAGCACACCTTCTCATTTCTCTTTCACAGTTTCATGTCGCTGTTTTTCTGACATTTTATATACATTTTTTTTTTTACCTCCACCTCTCCGGAGGGTTTCAAGAAGGAAGCAGTGACACTCAGCCTCAGGTTGGTCATGTGCTGTAGGTGTTCAACTAGCGGTAGAGGCTCTCGCCGTAATAATGCACATTATACACATAGGTAGGTGAATTTTAGTGCTGTTTGTTAAGGCATGCATAACTATTACTATTACTTTGGGTTAGAAAGAAACCACTAAGCTTAAGTATTAAACTTTGGCACACAACGATACCTTAAATCATGCAGCTTGCTGTGGAGAGGTTAGCTATTACTTTTTTAAGGGATCAGACTTAATTTATCAGCTGGTTGGACAAAAATTAGGTGGAAAAATCTTTGGAGGAGGGACCTGAGCCTTATCTTGGGACCAGAATATTATTATTATTTTGACCAAATTTGGATCTAAGCAGCAATTACCCTGGCTCCAGTATGCAACCATTAGCACACCCACACCCTAGAAACCACCTAGCAACATCCTAACAATCTCCCACAACATACACCGAAACTTGAGTTGTATATGTATTGTATTCTCGCACGTACCATTTTTTCAGAGTAGGCTTTAGTGAGATGGTATCATTCTCTTTGTGTACTGTTCCCAACAGAATCATTTTAAGACACTAACCTGTTTTACTCACAGTTTAAAATTTAATAGATTTAGGACCTTTTCCTTTTTTTTTTCTCTCCTTTGAAGAACAACTTTCACTAATACATACAACAATTCCTTTGCCACTGAAATGCAGGTTTGTGTGAGTCTTGAATCCAGAACAAATCCAGAAATCCAGCATCAGCTGTAGTAGTGTTACGTTTCCATCTGGTGTCCTTATGCTCTTTGGTCACCCACTGTAATCCTCCATCTGTTCTCCTGACCATACTGTACCAGAGACACACATAGTTTGTGTTTAGAATGGCATATTACCATACTATTCATACAATAATTTCAGTTTGGAGGGTGTGTACTACACACATTTTCTGTATACATGGAATACCCAGAGGTCCTATTACTACATTTGCCAAATTGTGCAGAATACAACCAGCGCACACTGCACGGATAGTGTATCCCACTATGCAGTGCACTCAGCTTGACCTTTCATTTCTAGTGTGCCAGACCAGCAGGAAGCAATATTGAACATGATTTCTTGACTATTTGATTGGACTGCCAAAAGTTTTGTTTTATTTGTTAATGCTAAAAAGGAATAAGAATTTAAAATTTTAAAGTGCCTCTATTATGCCATTTTAAAGGTTCCTAATTTTGTTTCGGAGATCACCTACAACAGGGTTACATGCATCAAATGTCAAAAAATACTTTAATTTTCTCATAATATACAGTGCACATCGCCTAATTTTTCAATGATTCTCAAACGACTCGTCGGATGAATCAGTCTCTCTGAACCCCTCCTTTCCATGAGCCTACTCTGCTCTGATTGGCCAGATGGCCCAGTCTGTTGTGATTGGTCTACCGCTTACAGCGCGGGAAGCCGAGCACTAACGTGAATTACTGATGCAACGTTAAAGTTTGAAAATCTTGCTCCATTCTTCATCTTTACTCAAAGTAGTAAGAACAACAAACGATCTGCATTAATAGACACAGTTTTAGGTAATAAGTGGCTCACAGATAATAATAATAATGTAAGTCCGTCTAATTTGATCCAATGCCGGCATTCAAATTAGCGGTGAAGGTCTCACGCTGTGTTCCGTCTCTTCCAATGGCAAAGGGATTTTTAATTAAATGTAATACATTTTATCTTATGTATTAACTCGTTTCATCTGACTCCATAAAATGAAAGTGTTTTCAATGATATCTGTGCATCATTAAATATATGTTAATGTTTGACTATTCCTTTTAACTCCAATGAAAATAAAGTCAAAGTCTGTTAGAATAATCAAATTTATTATGTCAGGTAAATGTATTATAACAATTCCATAATCAATTGAAAGATAATCAATGCAAATCATCAAATGTTCTAGAACAAAGAGGAAAATCTTTTACCCGACATGAAATACATGAATGCTGAGTCTCGGCGACTCAGCCTCCATGGGTCGATCTGAGATACAGAAAGAGCCACGATCCCTTGCTGCCTTCCATTAAATAGCCAGACCTCATTTCATATGTAAACCTGTATTCACAGTGGAAATGTACTGTGTTCATCCCCCCAGACTTACTGGGGGCAGAAGTAAATTTACATGGTACCATTTGCTAACAGTGGAAATTAGCATTGAGTTCACACCTTCTGGGAGTAGGAGACCACATTCATTTGTGTGCCAGATATCCCTAAACTCTTAAAAAACCTTATTACCTTTTGTTTTTTACTTTGGGAATGAGACATTTGTACCACTCATTCCTGAGAAATTTCAAATGATACCAAACATAATACTCAATGATAATCATTCACATCAAACCATAGATATTCTTATGTGAGTTTTTTATGTGTCACTGCGAGAGTGGGGGATGCGGGGAAGAAGTGTGTGTGTGTGTGTGTGAGAGTTCAAATGTTAATTTGCCAAGGTCCTTTGTCTCATAGACCAGTGGTCTATCTCTTCACCCAGTTTCCAGTTTTCCAGTCTTACAATAATAAATAATAATACATTTTATTTCTAAATGCGCTTTTCTTAAACCCAAAGCGCTATAGTAAAAGACACAAAAACAGCAAAGCAATACAACAATTAAAAAACAGTCTTAAATAAGTGTGTCTTAATCAACTTTTTAAAATGTTCCAACGTTGGTGCATTTCTGAGGCTAAGAAAGAGGAAGCTTATTCCATATCTTCGGGGCTTTATATGAAAAGGCTCGTTCCCCCATAGTCTTGAACTATAGTTCCCCCATAGTCTTGATGATTTGCAAAACTATTTCAGCAAGGCAGTAATAATGTGAGTTATCTGGTTAGCTGAAAACGTACACATTATAAACACAAAACTACGTACAGTATGTTGAACACCCAGTAGAAAATATATACATAAAATTATTCACTTACAGATTGTGATTCTGAGGATCAAACTGCTCCAAATAAACTGGGTACTCACCCATCTTTCAAGAGCAAGCGTTTTGCGAATCCTGTGTTGAACTCCGAGATTTAAGAAGCAGTCGTCAGTAAAATTGTGTTTTAGGGCGACAAGTTGTTCGCGGGCGGACCACGTACAATATAGGCGGGCATTATGCAAATGTCTTATCTAGTGACGTGCAGGCACGGATTAACGCACGGGCCTACTGGGCACTTGCCCAGGGCACTGGGCCATGCAGCAGGGGGCCCTGTAAAATGTACTGTGTCTATTCTTTTCAAATAATTATTTTTATTTTATTTTCAGTAAAATTGTGTTAAATATTGAGGAATAATGTGATTTTTTTTGCAGTTGCAAAGTATTAACTACTAAATAAATCAAATAAATAATTTTAATGTATTGCTGCGCTGTTGAGAAGGACATCTAGAGGCGAGTGAAAAGCATTGCGTAATATAAAAGTCACGCAGAAGACGGTTACTCAAAAACCAAAACAAAAATGAGTTTAAAACCACAACCAAGGGAGAACATAGGCTAAGTTGTTTATGTTTTACAATAGTAGCCTATGGGCTTATTTTTTTAACGAAATGTCAATCTTCATCTTTATAACAGAAGATATAATACAATACAACAATCTTCAAGATACAGTAAATCTTCAAATGTGTAACGGATTGTCACCTTAAAAAGTGTCTTTTGTGGTGGAACAAGCAATGCTATATAGCATCTTAATTTAATCTTTGTTTTATTATTTTAGTTCATTAACTAATTGTTAACTCACTAACTAATAACGTAACTAATTTAACGCTAACTAAGTTAACTAATTTAACGTAAAGACCTGGATACTAGAATTAGGCTACTAAATAAAACTAAATAAATGTCAACTAGCCTAAATGCATTGATTAGAATTGCCATTGACTAAAGATTTTCTAGTTGACGACTAGTAGTCATTCCTTTAAGCAATTAGTCGACTAATCTCAAGTTAATATTAATTTCTGCTTAAATACTGAGTGGAGGCATATAGCCTATTCCACGCTCAAGCAAGCGCATGCATAAATATTGCCTCAAAGCACCGGCAAAAGCAGGCTAATGATAATATATGTCTGGAAAAAAACTAGGCATTTTTATTGTTTAATAATAATAATAATAAATAAATAAATTAAATCAGTGTCGGCTCGGCTGCAATCATATCTATATCTCCGCTGTAAAGTGGATGCGCCTTTAGAGAGAAATGCACCTTTCATATCATATCAGCCTAATCAGCCAGTATTTGCTTTCGATTCGAATTTTTTCGTTTAAAAGTGGACATTTCAAGCTTTATATAGAAATATTCATCATGTATGTGAGGCTATACACTGTGTTTCAGTTCATTTTTGAGACGTGCTCCAGTTCACGCCACGGAGACCATGAAAGCGCGCCCTGTTTGTTTTATTTGATTTTACAAAAGCACAACGTTTTCTTGTTATTGTGAGTTTACAAAAATAAAAGTAGCTACTTGCGACTGATGCATTATTCTTTTCTGTATAGGCCTATGACCAGAAAAGATTGAGTAGGCCGATTTCAAGTTGTTTCCACTGTTGATAGGAAAATGCAAGTGTTCGCGCCGACGCCTGACATGCAGTGCGCGCTGCACACTCCGCACACGCACTTGGATATGCATTTATCTAGGTTAAAGTTAGAGCGAGCTGCCATGCCAGACGGATAAGTTATTTTCATGTTTAACAAATCAAATCATGCATTTTCTACCTACCGCGAGTAAGCGCTGCACCAGTTTGAAAAAGGTAAAAGCATAACGAGCGTAACGAGCGAGAGGCCCCACACTGGGGGATGCAGAGATGTTGCTGCGTCTGTTATTATTAACATTTCTGATTGTTTAAATGACCAGCCCTCGGGGGTCCCCTCAAAATGCCTGGCTTGCCTGCCCACTGTTGTCCAAAAAATTGGTGAAGGGGGCCTTTGAGACATCCGTGCCCAGGGCACATCATCGCCTTAATCCGTCCCTGGTGACGTGTAACTGCTACGCTGTGGGATTCAAATTCCTGACGACTCGTTTAGGCGTTTCAGAGTTATTCTTTCCTTTGGGAGACAATAATTTTTCAGAACTTTTACATTCACAAACAGCTATATTACACACTGCATGAAAGGGAAAATTCATAAAAACATAATAGGGGTACTTTTAAGTGACCCTATTATGCTATTTTAAAGGTTCTTAATTTTGCTTTGGAGGTTTTCATACAACAGGTTTACATGCATTCAATTTTCTCATAATATACATTGCACATTTCCTCATTTCTCAGACGTCTCTCAGTCTGAAACCGGTTCGTTTGAAGATTCAGACTTTCTAAACCCCTCATTTCCGCAAGACTACTCTGCTCTGATTTGTCAGATGGCCCAGTCTGTTGTGATTGGTCTACCACTTACAGCGGGTGTCGGAAAAGGAATGCCTATTACCATATTTAAATTTCAGCTCTGGATCATCCTTTGCACTTGTATACACAGTGATACGAACAGTAACGATGGCGTTTTTTTCGTATCCTCATCCTTTGGAAGTGCATGCAAAGTGGATTTGCAGCGCTGAAAACAGCATCTTCTCGACATGTAGACAACACACAATTGAAACTTTTAAGTGTTTGAGGGCAGGTCAAAGTAGACGTTGGCAGTGGGCAATGAAGACCTGTGTTGGGGGTAATGCATTACAAATAACACGAGTTACATAATCATTACTTTTTTCAAGTAACTAGTAAAGTAATACATTACTAATACATTTACAACAGAATATCAGTTACTTTTTCCAATACGTAATGCAAGTTACTTTGTTTTCCCAATTATTGCCTGACACCTCTTCTGTCCCCATGTTGAGAGAAATTGAGAGCAAGTGCAGATGCGTTGTGTGTGCTGTGTAAACAAGGTTGGAAATTAAGTCTGCAGGAAGGTAGTCCTCTAGCAGCAGGGTTGGCTACCCCTGTTCTAGACCAAATGTGAGCATGCATTTACTCACTTGCACAAAGCATCTCACTTGCACAAAAATGGATTCAAAATAAATAATAACAGTGAAATGCAAACACAGAATATCACACAAACCTGCAATAATTAAATATATTAAATAATACACATAAATTTAATCTCACTTTAGTAGCCGATATCTTTGCTGCTGACCTTCGATGATCCAATTCAACCATACAATAAGCAAAAACGTGCAATCCAGAATGGCAGCACAGCTGAAAGGTTTTTATGAGCTGCGTCCTCTACTGTACAGCTGTCAATTTGCATTTCCTTCAGCCTGAGGCTTATTCATTTTACTTTTGGTGCGAAAGGGCCTTTACATGCCATAAAATATAACTTTTTTGGTTATTCTAAAACAAACAAGCAAGCCCAGCCCAGAAAAAGTAACGCAACACAATACTTTCCATAAAAAGTTACAAGGTCATTTAGTTACTTTTTTAGAGAGCATTCCCCAACACTGATGAGGTTTCGGCAGGTCAGAATCCATTCTTTCTTTTAGGAGACAACTCTCTTTATTTTTCATGCACTTTAATCTTTACACCTTTTGTAGACCCTTTAGCTATATTACACATTGCATGAAAGGTGATATTCGGAAAAGCATAATAGGAGCACTTTAAAAATGAACTATAATGTAGTTATCTTTGTTTTTTAAGCAGATAATCTGTACACTGACCTTTGAACTAAGTAATATTGTTTCTTTTTTTAATGTTTGTCAGGTGTTGTTACACTGTAAAAAATGTTTTTCTAAGTTAAATAAAATGCAGTTTATTGGAGATTTCTTTTATAAGAAAATACAATTTCAGTCTTTTTACTTCAGAGCTTCACGTTTAATGCAATGTAATCCAATGTTTATTATATTTCTGAGTGAAAATTGTTTCTAAACCAAATTTGTTTTCAGTGTAGCTCTTTTGTGATGTTCACATGTGTGTTGTTATTGTTCTTTAACATGTCTCATTCCATTATAAGGATCTTTTGTTTTTTGAAGCTGTTGTGTTGTGGTCAGTGCCAAACTTGTGTAATTTATAGTTAACATGAACATATTTAATTCTCAGGTGTCTGTGATTTTAAAACATGTATATATTTTTAATCAAATGCAATGTCTGTATATATTTTGTGTGAATTTAGCTGAAGACGTCATTGGGGAAAGGACGGGCTTTCATCCGCTACTGTCTGGTGCACCAAAGGCTGGCAGACACTCTTCAGCAATGTCTTATGAACTACAAAATCACATGGTAATGTGTTCACCAATAATTTGACCATCTTAATGGGAACTTCTCTTAATACATGATGTACAGTAATAGCTCAAAATCCATAGTTTTGCTATCTCAAGTGCAAAGTATCATTTGTATTTCCAGTAGACATCTAGTAAAATGTTTATGATATGGCATTAACTAAAAATTAACATGAGAAAAAGAAGTCATGAAGATGTATGAGCAGTATGAAATTCGAGTGTCTATAATATCAGTATTATGCCTGAGACTTGTAAACTTGTAAACAACCAAACTTCTGTGCAAAGCGTAACCACACTCGACTTTCTAAAGTGTGGTGAAGAATTCACACGAACATAATGTGTATGCGATGCATGAAACCAGAAACTAGCTCTACTAACCAACTTTTAAAAGGTTTAGGCTTCAGCAAATTAGTCTACAATAAATTACACGTAATATTTATTTTGCGTATAACACAACATGGTCATGTGAATAAAGAATGTTGATGCATTAGTGCACATCTTAATGCATTAATTAAATAATCATAGTTGTCACCAGTATCACAGCTTTTGCAAAGCTGTTTTTTACATAACAGAAGTGTTGACGCTTCCACCCATTAATTTCTCTTCCTCCAACCGCTTTCACTTCTCTTTTAAAACGTATTGTCTCAAAGTAGCATACTTGCATGTAATGTCAGCGATTTTTTTGGGAATACTGACAACACAGGATATGCCGCCCAAAGGCCTGTGTTTGTGCTATAAAAGCAAAACTAAATTCACTGAAATGCAGTGTATAATATCTCTTAGCAGCAAACATTCTGAGAACTTCAGTTTTGTTTATGATTGGTCACTGATTTTTGTTTATTACAGTGAGTGGTATTATGAACGCAGTCCCTTCCTGAAGTCCCATCTGAACATCGATATCATCAACCACCTGTATGAACTCAATGAGGTCCAGTTTGATGTAGCATCCCGAGGTCATGACCTTGACTCTGACTGGCCTGCTTTTGCTAGGTAATTCATAAAGTTTCAATCTATATCACAATTGTGTACAAGTATTGACTTAATTGAACAATCTGTTTTTAATAGCATCGTTACAATATTTGTAAGCATTTTATTAAATTCGCTTTCACATACAAAAAAACCCGTATAATCCAAATACTTTTTTTCAGTATTTGCATATGAATTAGGGATCTGGAAAGTAGTAGACAAAAGGGCATACTAGCCTACAATGACTTTGTAACTTTATCTAAGCTCTACATAAATGTGTACTTTTGTAGCCTATGTAATTCAAATGAGCAATACAAATTGCATGGTTAATTATGTGTTTTTTTTACACATACAGAAAGACTTTGGGATCAGCTCTCTCATCTGCCCATGTGTGGAAACCACCCAGTCGCTGCTCTAGCGTCAACAGTCTGGTCAGCAGTTACTCACAGGTCTGCTAACACATTAGAAACAGCATTAAAATGAGCAGTTCTGTTCATATATCCGCACAATCTTTGTGCGGATATATGAACCCCTCCTCCAATAATACCCCTCAAAACAAACAAATGAAAAACAAAACTTTTATTTTTATATTTTCAATATATTTATTGGTAACTATTTACAATAAATCACTTTACAAAAATTAGTTAATGAGGAAATCATTTGATACAGCTGTTCATTGTTAGATCATGTTGCCTCAGGTCTGTTAAATAATATTTACGGATACAACTTTTGATTTTAATAATGTAATAGTACATTTTGAAATTAACATAAACTAAGATTAGCCTACTAAATGCTTTAATTTTTTTTATTGATGTTATGTTATCTAATGTTGTTAACTAATGTTAACAAATTGAACTTTATTGTACATTTCTACCATTTTTTTATTTCAGTTTTGTACTTTTTGTAACTTTTTTTAAGTTTAAGTTTTTCTACTAATATTTATATATTTTTTCAGCTTTATTTTAATTTATTTTATTACATTTTTTATTTTATTTATTATTTTACAATTTGTTAGTTTTAGTTAACAATAATAACATTGCATATGTAGTCACATCATAGGCATACATGACTACAATATGGAAAAGGGAGAGGTTTTCAAGTGTGTATCTCAGTAGTTCAATTAAAAAATAGAAAAGAAAGCTGGTACTTACTCTAAAATGTACCATGGCTATTATGCAATTAGCACTGATGTCTGTTTTCCTGTATTTGTACCACCAATTTAATTTTGGATTCAATACCACAATACCAGTAATTTTGTGTCTTTCATTATCAACAATGGAATAGTTTGAGTGATTGGATTTTAATTTTTTTCACTGTTGTCGCTAGTCACTGTTGATTTAAATTAAAATTTCCCCTCATGCAGCAAGCTCAGGAGTTTCTTCCAGGCCAAGAATTTGGCTCCAGTCTACTAGGTGATCTGGGTGAGTTGGGCGAGCTGGGCGAGCTGTCTTGTAGCCCTTCTGAGGACCTGCGCATTGAGCTTGACCAATCAGAGTTGAGACAACAAGAGCTCCAGGAGAAGGTCCAGCAGCTCACCAGTGAGGCAGGTGATCTTAGAGCCGTGCTCAGTGACCTACAGGAACAACTCTTGGCTAAAGGACCTAATCAAGAGAAAGAAGGAGAGCAGTCCTCAGGGGAGCTGGAGTCTCTGCAGACATCAGAACGCAAGCTAGAAGCCAAGCTGAGCATTGCGGAGAACAGAAACATGGAGTTGCTGTCAAAGCTTGACGGAGCTCTGAGCGAAAAAGGACAGCAGGCCGCCAACTACTGTGACTCTGCCTGGACGATCCAAGAGCTCCTGACCAAGCTAAAGGAAGCTGAAGAAGAGAGGATTGAGTCTAAACGAGAGAGCGAAGACCGAGCTAGACTAGCTGAGCGACTTGCCCAGGATCTGACGCTTCAGGAGGAGAAAGTAAAGGAGATGGAAGGAAAACTGGACACATGTAGAGTCTCCGCCGACAAAGAACGAACAACTGCAAAGCAACAGACTGATGAGCTGCAGGTGACCATTAACCGCCTTCAGGGAGCACTATCACTGAAGGAGCGGGAAACTGGGAACTTCCAGACACAGCTTCAGGACGTGCAAAGGGCATTGGAGGCCCAGGAGAGTCAACTGGAGGAGCACAAGAAAAGGATGCAAGATGAGTTGCAACATAAAAGTGTGCTTGAAGAAAAACTAAATACAAAGATGAATGAGTTAGCCACCAGTACCCAGAAGATTCGGCAACTGGAGAATCATAACCAGCGGTTGACTGCAGAGAGTCAGAGCTTTCAAGGGCAAGCCAAGAAACTGGAAGAGTACAAGACCCAGTGCACAAGTTTAATGGAGATCAATGCCAAGCTGATCCAGACTGTGAAAAGAAACGAGGACAGCAGCAAAGAGCTGGCACAAACCAAGACCGCTCTAGAGAGAGATCTGATCACTGCACAGGCCTACGAGAGGCAACCTGTGAGCAGACTGGAGTCAACTGGACTGACTGTAGAGAACCGAAATCTGGAGAAGTGCATACAGAACGGCCAGATAAACAGTGAGGAAACTGAAATTGAACAACTTGGGGAGAAGAGTATATCAAGGCTGGAAGAATTAGACGACAGTGCCGCAGTCCCACAGGAGAACAAGAGAACATCTTCTAGACAACTACTGGAGGCCATTGAATCCTCAAGAACTGAAAATGGAAAATCCACTTCCAGGTTGGCTCTGGCTGAGGCCCAACTTGAACTCAACATGAAGGAGGTTTCCAGACTTCAGGAGGAGGTCATGGAGCTCCGGGCACAGCTATTGGTAAGCTCAGAGGAGAGGATGAAGATCCAGGCTCTGCAGGAAGTGACAGAAGCCTCCAGAGAAGACCTCCGTGCTCAGACGGAGCAACTTAAGTCCCAGGTGGAAGAGCTAAACCGTAGGCATGTGGATGAACTGCTACGCTGCCATGAAAGAGAGGACGCTCTGGTAAAAGAGAGGGACATGGAGGCCAAGGTACAGTCAGAAATCCAAACGAGCATTACTGCCATGAGGGAGGAGCTTAATTTGTTGAAAAAGCAGAACAGCACACTTGTATTTGAAAATGGAGAGGCTTGTGAGGCCTTACATAGGGCTAACACTGAGACAGCAGAGCTCGGGGTTCACGTTTGCATGCTGACGGGCCAGAATGAGGAGGCTAAGTTGCGATGGGAAGAGCTTTCTACCAAACTGCAGGAGCTACAGATGGAGGCACAAGAGGAGGTGGAAACTCTCAGTGATTCGATGAAGGCCATGAGTAACGATAATGCAAGACTCCAAGAGCAGCTAAAGCAGACAGAGGGACTCCCAGAAGCCATGCAGAAATTGCAGGAGAGACTTGAACAGGTAGAGGAAGAGGCCAAAAGCCTCCAAGAGATCCGGCAGAGGGAAGGGGACACACTGAGGTCTCAGTTGAGCGATGAGGCAGAGCACCACCAAAGTCAAGTACAGGTAACTGAAGTAAACAATGCTTATGGGTTTTGGATTTGTCATATTGAACAACTGTTTATAAATGTCTTTCTGAAGGGTCTGAATGAGGAACTGGATGCACTAAGGAGGAGGTTGGAAAACGAAGTTGAGAAAGTCTCAAGTCTTGAGTCCAAAGTGTTGGAGCTTGAGGTATTATGATCTCATTAGATTGCTGTTGAGGCCATTTCCTATTACTTGGCGTTTCACTACATACAGTAATTGACAAACCTGTGAATGAATCAAGTGAATACAATGTTAATGCACTGGATAGTTTGCTGTAGTCTTGGCAACTATTGAACAGCCTACTCTTAGGGGCTGTCCACACAGAACATACTTTTGCTTTCCACTGCGCTGAATTGAGCAAAAGCTTGTGCATTTAAAGCATGATGCAGATGACATAACTTCAGTGTGTGCTTATAATAAACAAAACATTATTATGCTTTGAAGTGGATGCTAATATAATTATCATTTTAGTTATCTTTATGTTATCATTCTTGGTGTGAATGGCCCTTTAGGCTATCATAACGCTATTGAAATTATTTCATATAAAGTATTTAGCATGTGATACTGAATTATTATTATGAATTTTAACTCTGAATTATTCTCTGATAACTCTGAATAATCAGAAGACTTAAATTTTGGAAAATAAACAGGTTTTTGCTTCCATGTGTGTTTTTGTTTGAAAGTCTGTCAACAGTCAGATGATCGAAAAGAAAAATGCCCTCGTTGATGATTCTGAAACTATAATTCATCAGAAAGAGGAACAGATAAAAAACCTCAGACTGGACTTATCAAGGTAAGAGATTTCTGTACTGCTTTTCAGGTAGACCATACATTAAAAATGTAAGCACATAAACATAAAAAACAAGAGTTGGTAAAGGCCTGATCCCTGATCCTTGTTTTTTGTCAGAGCTGAGAAGGAACTGGCACTTGCTCAGCAGTCCTGTCATGAACTGGGTGTGAACTTAAGCAGAAGTGCAATGGAGAAGCAAGACATTGAACTGAAGATGTCTGCTGAGATAGATGACCTTTATCGTACCAAAAAGAACCTGGGGGAGAGACTTATTGAGCTCCTAAGGTGACTTGGACAGTTACCTACTAATGTTTTTTCTGCTCACATTTATCTAACACATCAGGAGATATGTTACCTACAACCCAAAAACTGCACTTCAAAATTCATTTACTGAATCTCCT
Source organism: Rhinichthys klamathensis goyatoka (assembly GCF_029890125.1). Taxonomy (NCBI): domain Eukaryota; kingdom Metazoa; phylum Chordata; class Actinopteri; order Cypriniformes; family Leuciscidae; genus Rhinichthys; species Rhinichthys klamathensis. The sequence goes on from NW_026606839.1 coordinate 55,084, forward strand.
AAATTGTTGCAAGCTGTTCTTCATAGAACTTTGGCACCCCCTGTAGGGAGAAAGATGCTTTATGGCAGAAGTCAGATGCACTGGAGTTTGAACAGAAACTGAGAGCTGAGGAACAGACAGACAGAGACGTCACATACTGCCTGAGCTGCCGCAATAACTTCGGCTGGATGCTGCACAGACACAACTGCAGGTCAGGGGTGGAACTTTAAGGAACTCTATCTGTTATAAATGTCATGTTCTTGCATTCAAATCAGCTAGATGCAATGGAATAAAGATGCAATGGAGTGTCTGCATGTTAACTCTTCAGAATAACAGCATTTATTTGAAATATCATCTTTTTTAATAATATAAATGTCTTCACTTTTGTCAATTTCGAGAAATTTAATGCATCCTTGCAGAATAAAAGTATTCATTTCTTAAAAAAAAAAAAAATCTTACTGACCTAAAACTTTTGAAAGGTGGTGTATGTTTGAGTTTTCTATATTTTTTGGCAGGCTATGTGGGCGCCCATTCTGTTACTACTGCTGCAATTATGCTGTGAGTGTCCAAGGTGGTGGTAAGGAGCGCTGTTGTAAGGACTGCTTCACTCAGCACAGTGCTGGACAAGAGCGCCACCCAAAGGAAAATTTGGGCAGTCTTTTACGCTCAATGTCAAGCCCAACCCGAACCAGCACACCTAGAGTCCCTGGTGAGATGTTATAGAGCTCAAAACTGATATTCTGATGTGACGTCATATATTCGAAGTGTTCTGGAGGTATACAATAGGCTTTGATAAAATCCAATCAAAATTGTATGTATTATTTAAAGAAAATCCTGACCTTGGCTGTTGTTCTTCTGTGCACTGCTATGGTTCGTGTTTGTAAGGCCCCGTCCACACTACTGCGTTTTCGTTTAAAAACGGAGACCTTTTGCTACGTTTGCACCTCCCGTCCACACTAAAACGGAGACCCAAAACGGAGAAGTTTAGAAACGCTACCGATCCGTTTTTCGTTTTGAATCTCCGGAGGGCGTTTTAGCGTAGACTTTAGAAACGATGACGTAGTAGAGGCTCGCGCTCGGCTCAATGATTGGGTGTCATCAGTCATGGCGTATATCTTTGCTAGCAGCTGTTGTACAAGTCAATTCTGCATTTTACAACGCTATAACTGCCTACATGCGCCGGAGTCAAGCTATTATTCGAGCGATCTGTGACAATTCCCGTGTGCAGCGGCGGCGTTGACCGTACATGGAGCGTCGGTTTGGGGTTAACCCAGAGCATAGTGGGATAACTTTATCAATGAAGTTGTGTTTACACCGGCACGCGCAAGCCCAGTGTTGGTGAATGGTCACGTGATCCGCGTTTTCAGTCGTTTTAATGTGAACGGAGATCAATTCTAATACGCAGCTAAAACGCTGGTGTGGACGGAGATCGTATTCGTTTTAATTATCCGTTTCTAAACTAAAACGCAGTAGTGTGGATGGGGCCTAAGACTCTAATTAGTGCCGCAGTTTACTCCGACTCACCTAGAAAAAGCACACTAGTTCTAGAAATCAAGACTAAGGAAAACACAACAATTTACCGTTTAGGGGGAACTATTCCTTTAAAGGGGCAGTACGGTGGCTCAATGGGTAGTCACTGTCGAGCCCCGGCTGAACCAGGAGTCCCTTCTGTGTGGAGTTTGCATGTTCTCCCTGTATCAGCGTGGGTTTTCTTCCAGGTGCTCCTTGTTATGTCATGACGTAACACAGTCCAAAGACATGCAGGTTAGGTGGATTGGATATGCCAAATTGTGTGTGTGTGTGTGTGTGTGTGTGTGTGAGTCCCAAGCCATGTAATGGGGAGGGGTGGGAAAGACCTGGTACATGGCCAAAAAAAAAACTTCATATGGCAAGAGACGGCCATAGCATCACCAAGAATTGGATACGACTGAAATGGTAATATAGATAGAGATCCCTTTAAATGCAAATGAATACTGGTTGAATATGATAGCTGATTAGACAATAATGAACAAAAATTATTTAGGGTCTGCTGTGTGTGCTTAAATGAGCCCTATTATACTTCTCTTTCTTTTCTTTTTTTTCATTTTCAGCTTTCTTTAGTGTGTAATGTTGCTGGTTGAGCATGTAAAAGTTCTGCAAAGTTACAAAGCACAGAGTCTCCAGCGGGAGTTATTCTTTATATCAGTGTCGCTGTTTCTGAACTCCCTGAAACTTCATTGTAGTCTTGAGTTTCCTTCAGGGAACGAACATGTCATAGTATTCATAATGTAAATAATTCCTGATAAATATATGCAAAAAAAGGGGGCGATGCCTGTTTAAGTTGTGTTAGTAATGTGATGAAACTCGTGGTTATGGTAAGGGTGCGTGACATTTCTGAAACCTAAATAGATAGGCTGCATCCGAAAACTGTAAAATGCAGCGTTCGGAGGACGCATTCCAAGGTAGGAAGGCATCAGGGCACGTCCGAATCTAAAGTTAGCTTCACTTCCTGTCTCCTATGATACCTTCATCTGATCGATTTTTGAAGGCAGCATAGTTGTATCCTTCACTGCCTCTGATATCCCACAATCCTGTGCTTTACATTCTGTGACAGTTCTGACAGTGGGAAGAGAAGTGCTGTAACAATGTAAAATATGTGAAAAATAATGTGTTTTTGAACATTCAACAATGAAAACCTATTCTAGTAGACCCCAAAAACAAAATCAAGATTTTATTAAAGGGCATAATAGGTCCCCTTTAATTCTGCGTGTAATGTGACTGTTGTCCTCACAGGGGTACTGAAGTCCCCTCGGCCAGATGACGCAGCGTATGACATCATCACAGAAGAGGAGGCGAACTGTATCCATGACAGCGACTCATACTACACTGCACTGTCACCAGAGACACAACAGCTGTGAGAGACACACACACACACACACACACACACACACACACACACACCTGTCTTGTTAGCACAGATTCTCTGCACTAAACACAACACTCTGAATTTGTGCTGAAGTAACAAACAAAATTAAATTTGCTCCTGCTGAGCTAAACTCAGTTCCATTATTGGACTTATTTATCAGAGCAAATTTGACATGAACACATGGCGCCTGCCAGTGTATCTTAATCTACTGCTAAGTAAACTACATGATATTGAAACTTTCTGGTTTTGTTTTAATTTCATTTGTATCACTTGGTATGATATGTGCACTTTTTTTATTCTGTGATTAAATAAGTGTACGACAGGAAATTAAAATGTAAGTTCATATATGTTTTCAGAAGCAGCAGTGACATCGCCAGCACAGAAGATTCAGACGAGCTGATTGGCTCGGTTCAGGATGCTGAGATCTGCCTGCTGAAATCTGGAGAGATGACGTGAGTGAGACACAATGCTTATTGATGGATCCTGATGCCTTTTATGATTTATGCTAAATTATTGTTATTATTATCATTGTTATTATTATTATTATTACACTTACAAAAAAAATATTTAGTATTGCAATGCTTATTTATTCCCATGACCAGCGATGTTGATCATATTTTTTCACATCTTTAAATTCTTAATGGAAAAAGTAATAACTTCTTATGTATAGTTAGTAAGGTAGTTGTTAAGTTTAGGTATTGGGTTGGGTTAAGGGATGTAGAATATGGTCATGTAGAATAAGGCATTAACTTGTGCTTCATAAATAGTAATAAACTGTTAATATCCTACTTATATGCATGCTAATAAGCAACTAGTTAATGGTGAAAAGTGGACCCTAAACTGAAGTTACCCTCATTTGTTTACTGAACTGTGGGAAAAAAAAAATATATATACTGTATTATTTGCAGTGAGTTGTAAAGTATTTAGTGAACTGCCTTTAATTTATGCTGATTTTAAATAAATAAAAAATATATTATGCATTTTTAATTTATGTATAATCATTATGCATTTTTGTATTACAGTAATAAGAATCTAATAAAAAAACTCAAAAGGAAAACTTTCAGATGCATTACATTAATGAGAATTTAATGGAGAAATGTTGCATATTTGTCATGAAAATAAATAATGTCAAATTGAATCTAGTATTGCAATATTTATTAATTTCCATGACCAGCAACGGTGACATCAGTGATGTTGTGTTTCACAGGCTGTCTGTGCCGTTCAGTGTAAAGGACGTGAATCAGTTTGGCGATATGTCCAGAGAACTCTTCATCAAGTCCAGCTGTTACAGTGTTATTCTCATAACCGCTGCACATCCGGGTCCTACGATCAGCTGGGTCTTCTCCTCTGAACCCAAGAGCATCGCCTTCAGCGTGGTGTACAGAGAGAACACAGATACACCTCTAGAAGAGGCCAAGGTAATGTGCTGATTAGAAATGTAGCTTGTTGATGTTTTTACTATGTATATTTATACCAAATAATGTATTTTATAATATATATACCAAATATTTTTTAAATTTCAGTTAGATTACAGTTAGCATTCTACTTCAGTTACTGCACATATCATATCAAAGCTTCCTAAAATTGAGTGATTTTAGAGTTAAATATGGTAACACCATACTTTATATTTTTCCTTGTTTTTTATAGGCATTTGTTAAAAGGTTTGCGTTTATTTAGATTCAAGATGAATGGCGTGCTCAATTCCTTTTGAGTTTGATTTGGGTGCTCTTCGGTCCAAGGTAGAACATCTAAGAGACGGTGTAGAGAAAGAATTCTCTGATAACCGAGGCACTCCTTAATTAAAATGTCTTTATTACAAAAATGACATGTCCTAAACGGACAACTTTAAAACGCCCACGCGTAGCGGCATGGAGCCTTCTTCAGGGCATAGTGAAGCAGATAGAAAACTGATCTTATAATGACAAAGACACACAAGTAGAAGCAAACACACAGGTGCAGGCAATCAGTGTTAAAGGTCTACAGGTAATTACTAAGACACGCCTCTCACACGGTTCCCAGCACTAAAACTATAAATCACAATAATAAACAGAAACACAGGCAACAAATAGCATGGATATATATTCATGCATACATTGCTATGGCACGTCTCTCACATGCTTCTCAGCAACGAATCTGTTGATCACAATAATAAACGAAAAACATACAAGCAACAAAATAGCATGCATATACACTCATGCATATATTGATAGGGCACGCCTCTCACATGATTCACAGCACTAAAGCTGTTGATTACATTGTAAGTAAAAAACACAAGCAACAGGTAGCACGCATATATTCATGAATACACATTCATGCATACACATATACATATACAATACATATGAAAAGTAGATAATCACAAGAAAAAACAATATTACAGAGTCACAGAAAAGGTCTATAATCTATCTCCTCATTTAATCCTGGATAGTCCATTGCTTGCGTTTGCGTTTATTATTATTATTTTACACATCACCTTAGAAAGATACTACTACTACAGCTTGATGTACTCAATGTAATATCCAAACAAACTACAAAAATATGAAGCAGCACAACCATTTTCAACATTGATAAGAAATGTTTCTTGAGCAGCAAATCAGTATATTAGATTGAATGATTGCTGAAGGATCATGTGACACTAAAAACTGGTGCTGAAAATTCAGTTTTGCATCACAGGAATAAATTGCATTTTAAAATATATTAAAATAGAAAACTGTTACTTTAAATTGCAATAATATTTCACATTATTACTGTAATTTTGATCAAATAAATGCAGCCTTGGTGAGCACAAGGAACTTCTTTCAAAACTTTATAATATCTTACAGACCCCTTAACCTTTGAACAGTATTTATATTATTGTATAGTATACTGTACTACTATATTAGATGTAAGAGATATTTCTGACTACAGACAGATACCTTGAGGTCCAAAAGGGATTTGGATTCAGAAGAAAAGTGAAAGTCCCTTGATAATGCTATGTGTGAACAAAGCTGTAACTTTTAACAGTTCCACTGCTCTAGTATAAGATGTTGTCATGGAGTTTGCGCTAGACAAGTTCTGTAGGAGCTAATTACTCTACATCATTTACCATTTTAACAAACTAGTATTATATACAAATTTTCCAGCAGAACACATTAACAATAATCTCTGGACAGTAACAGTAGACTGTAACAGTATTTTCCCAGCGGTGTGTGAAGCAGTTGCAATAAATATATATGATGTCGAAAGCCGTTGCTTGCGTGAATAACAGATGTGGTACCTTAACTGAAGAAGTTAATTCAGCAATTTTACAGCAAATTAAAATGAACATGGCTGTATCTGTCAAACACACATTGCAGTGAGTGTTGACAAAAATAGACCACAGCACTTTTCTCCTGTGGCGATGACATCTGGACAGCTTTAGAAATCGTAGTGTAATAATGAATGGATCCTAAATCCTGGTTCTTATTTTTCAGGTTCTGATCCCTCTGACAAGATGTAAATCTCATAAGGAAACAATTCAGGGTCAGTTGAAGGTCAGGAACACTGGAGAATACACCCTTATCTTCGACAACTCCTTCTCCAGGTTCGTACTGAGATCAGTTCGTTTCTCTTCTGTCGTTCTCTCTTAGTGCGTTTTCACATCTGGCTCGTTTCGGAACCTGGTGCGTTTTCTCTCTTAGTTCGTTTGGTTTAGGCATACACCAAAACAATCGCTCCGATATTGGCTGAACGAGGTGGTCTCGGCCTGGTTAAAAATGAAGTCTGGACCAACAAACCATGCGGTATCATAATTCATAACGGCAAATGTGTTATATCAAAAGCAGCAGTGTCTGACTCTGTGAGTGTGAGCATTTTAGTTATCGCAGTTGAACACCAAGGAGTGTCTCTTCATCTTAAAAGTTTGTGTAATTGCTCTTCTCCGTGCATTGCAAGAATGCTGTCTTGACGAATACTTGATTCCCGCTTTAACTGCATTATAATTTAAAATGATATAAATACGTAATATATATACGAGAGTTGGACAATGAAAATGAAACACTGGCCAATATAGTGTTTGAGGTTTCATGCTTATTTACGTATGCATGGCCTGGTGGCCAATCTTCACTGATTTTATATTCCATCAGTAAGAGCCGAGTGTGACGGTTGAATTCGCAGAGGATTAGGACAGCTATACATAAAATATGCAATCCACACAACATAATGGGAGACATATCAGAGCTCCTAAGAGGACAAAATGTAGGTGCGCTTCTCGCTACAGGAAGTATTTTTGGTGTCTTGAGAGCTACGGTATCCAGGTTAATGTTGCCATACTGTAACTGTCTACACAAGAGGAAGCTGTCTGAAAGGGATGTCCAGGTGCTAACCTGGATTGTATCCAAAAAAAGCCCCCCAGAAATCCACAGCTGCAGCCTCACTGCGCACCTCGACTCTCCTGTTTCCACCAGAAATGTGCATCAGGAGCTCCACAGAGTCAATATTCATGGTCGGGCTGCTATAGCCAAACCCATGGTCACTCATGCCAATGCCAAATGTCGGTTTTATTGGTGCCAACACTGCAAATCTTGGGCTGTGGACAATGTGACACATTCTCTGATGAGTCCACCTTCACAGTTTTTCCCACATCCGTGGGAGTTACGGTGTGGAGAAGCTTCAAACAGAGTCAACACCACTGTTGCGTGCCTGCAGTGAAGCACAGGAGTGGATCATTGATGGTTTGGGCTGCAGTATCATGGCATTCCCTACTGTGCTTGATGGACAGGTCCCTGCCAAGAACTACCGAACCATTCTGGAGAACCATGTGCACCTAATGGTTCAAGCATTGTAAACTGAAGAGGGTGCCGTGTATCAGCATGATAATGCACCATTACACACAGCAAGACTTGATGAACATGAAAGTTAAACATCTCTCATGGCCTGCGCAGTCACCAGATCTAAAAAGGTTTTGAGCCACTGTGGAGTATTTTGGAGGAGCAGGTCAGAAAACGTTGGCCTCCACCAGCATCTCATAGTGACCCGGCCACTGTTCTGAAAGAAGAATGGCTCAAAATCCCTCAACCACTGTGAAGGACTTGTATATGTCATTCCCAAGACAAATTGATGCTGTACTGGCCCGCAAAAGGAGGCCCTACACCATACTAATATATCATTTATCAGTTAAAGCGGGAATGACGGCAGCATTTGTATAAGTGTTTGCGACACTGCGACACGACAGCTATAGATAAGGCTGCAAAACGAACTTTTCAATACATTTAAGGGATGACGCAGAGGAACGTAAACAGGTGAATGCTGACCAATAAGAGGAGAGTTTTTCTCACATGTGACTTGCATAAACATTTTGGTACGCTTCGAAATGTTGCCTTGTGAAAGCGAACCAAACCAAGGAAAAAAATGCAATATTGTAACAAATTAAGCCCGTTTCAGAACAAAGCAAACTATCTACAAGTCTGACGACATGTTTTGTTGTTCTTCCTACTTGCAGGTTCGTCTCAAAGAAGGTCCTGTACAAACTGAGTATAGAGAAGCCAGAGGAAGCCAATGGAAGTGATTGTTCTTCATAAGACAACAAAACACGCACACTATTCTGTCTGTGCCAGGTCAAGGGACTGCTTGTCGAGGATTATGTCCATTCATCAAGCCAAACATGGTGCATGATGCTGCTTTCACAATCACATGAAGGAAATAAGAAAATAGACTTCACATGGAAATGAAGGACATTTTAGGATTTTATTTATTATATTATTTCCCCCCCTTAAATTCTTGTCCTATTAATAATGGAAAAATCTATTTTCTAAAAATCTAATTCAAAAACCACATCCCTCTTATGATTGATTTTAACATATTTTTGGGGAAACTCTAATAGCCAGAATGGCACAATATCTCTGACATAGTTATCAATAAATCTAAAGGGAATGGATGGCAAAAAAAAAAAAAAAAAAAATCTGAAATGCAGTGAAATATAGAAATATAGCTGTGTGGTCAGTAGTAAAATAGATGAAGGTTGAAGGATAGGAGATTATGCACTACAGAAGAGCTTTATTATTGTTTTGTCATTAAATTAGTAAATGTAGATATGCTGAAAATGCTTCTACGACATCAGGTTTCTCACATACGCCTGTCTTTTTAACATTCTGTGTTAACTCTTTACAATGAGTTTTCATTTATGAACAATAATTAAATGCATTAACTGATTTTTACAGCAGTATTACCCTTTGTTAATGTCAGTTAATAAAAATGTTAATGTTCATCTTAGTTCACAGTGCATTAACTAATGCTAAAAACTTTTGATTTTAAAAATGTAGTTGTAAATGTTTAGATTAACATTAACTAAGAATAATAAATGCTGTAGAAGTACTGGCCATTGATAGTTCATGTTAACTTATGTAGTTAACTAATGTCAACCAATGAAGCCTTATTGTAAAGTTTTGACCATTCTTTTATAGCATCTGTCTAATATCAATATAAGTCTAACACAGATGCTAAATATGGAGGAATTTGTGTCTATAGATTGGAAACTAATATATTTTCTTGTGAGGTTAGTATATCTCACATTCTGGGCATCATGGGCTTTTTTAAAGCTTTATAAGTCAACTAAGACTTCTATGCAGACATAAAATCTGTATTCTGAAAGGACATGTGCACTGTAATAAGAGGCAACTCAGAGGGGCAACTCCAGTTCTTGGCAGTCTTGTTTATTATCAACCAAAAAAAATGCATTTTCATTCAGCTGACGCCAGGCAAAAATATATAAGCAATAACTCAGTGACTGTTTTTTTATTTTATTTGCAAAAATAAGATTTTATGGCAGCCACACAGTGCAATGACTTAAGATGGTGAATATTGTAAATGGCACTTTTTGTTATATCTAAATTTTAATAAGAAGCATTGATACTTTAATAAAAAGCATCAACACTGTTGCACTTTCTGAATGTGTTTTAGAGGCTGATGACGGTGCTTGATCAGAGGACTGTAAGCATATCAGAGTGACTCGCAGTCATTTTTTACTGTAAAGAGCTGTGATATAACAGTAGTGAAATGGAGCTTTTGAAATAAAACTACCTGATGGCATGACTCTCCTTTTTTAATCCCCCACCCCCCACCCCTAACTTTATATCTACAGGTATAAATGTGTTTTCCCCCTTAGGCCACAATTGATATCTAATTGTTTAAGTTGAGTTTGCGATATGTAAGACATGCTGTCAATTTCCATAGAAATTGGTATTGAAGCTTGTTTCTGGAAGCTTGTTTCCGCCATGGAATAGAACAATTTAAAAGATAAATTCTCACAGTTACGAGTTTACATCTCGCAATTCGTACTTTTCCCCCCTCAGAATTGCATAAAAACTCGCAATTGCAGAAATAGACTTTTTTTTCTTAGTTTATCTCACAATTCTGACTTTATAACTCGCAATTGCTATTTAATATCACGCAATTCTGAGAAGAAAAGTAAAATTGTTAGATGTAAACTTGAGCGAGAAAGAAAGTCAGAATTGTGAGATTCCATAAGCTTCCATATGTTTCCGCCACAGAATAAAAAGACTTTTTATTCAGATTTTTGCGAGTTTACATTTTGCAATTCTGACATTTTTTTTCTTAATTGCGTGATATAAACTCGCAATTGCCAGTTATAAAGTCAGAATTGTGAGATATAAACAAGTCTTTCTTTTTCATGAAAATTTGACTCGGAATGGCGAGTTTATATCAAACAATTCTGAGAAAAGAAGTCAGTATTGCGAGATAAACGCAAAAAAGTTGCAATTGTGAGTTATAAAGTCAGAACTACGAGTGTATATCGTGCAATTCTGACTTAATAACTCGCAATTGCGAATTTATATCATGTAATAAAAAGTCGCAATTATCTTTTAAAATAGTTTTATTATGTGGCGGAAATGAGCTTCCATAAATTAGTCTTAATTAATTAATTCAGGTCTATTTAAAAACAAATTATATTAGCTTTAATTTAAGTTAACAATAACAAAACGGTGTATGATTTACATTTGGCAGACGCTTTTACATTGCATTTCAAGGTACACATTTACATTCTTATCAATTCTTGCTTTCCCTGGGAATCGAACCCATAACCTTGGTGTTGCAAGCACCAACCTCTACTGTTTGAGCTACAGGAAAGACCTCTAAATTCTTGTTGTATAGATCAAAACACATAAGCCTTTTTAAATAACGTGTAAATAATGCACTCTCATGACATTGCCATCTGTTCCATTAATATTTGTGTGTTCTTCACTGTGAAAAGCTCAGTCTCTGTCCACTAAGGATATTGATTATTCCCTGCCAGGGCTGCATCCAGTCTTGCTCGGATGCCGGTTGCCCGTGGTTACGGCAGCGCTGCAGAGGGCGAGCGCTGTTGATCTCACCGTGAAGTCCATCTGAACACAGCGTGTTTGTGGTGCAGAGTCCAGACCATTTCCCAAGGTTAATGAACCCATTGTAAATCAGATCACATCCTGTGACCAGCCTGCAATGATCAGAGATTTACACACATACAGGCAGAGAGAGAGAGAGAGAGGGAGAGCTGGGGGAGGATGTGTAGAAAAAATGTGAGTTGAATATCAATGTGTATCACACACACACACACACACACACACACAAATACATATTCAGGATTTGGGTAAACAGATGTGATCATTTAAGAGTCAACCTTTAAAAAACACACACTGTTTTTTTTAACAAGTAATCTGAATTAGTGGCTGTGATCAGAATAGATTTCTACCATACTTCTGCAGTATTTAGTAATATGTAACATTTATTCACGAGTGAATCACTGCTGAATTGTTACAATTTTGCAAATCGATTCAGTGTCAATATCACGCCATTGTTTTGATGTCTTTTCGTACAGATCTTGTTAAAAATGTCAGCTTTGATTTAATAAGTATTTTGTTAACCATTTTACAGCATTAAGCTTTATTTTGTCATTTTAACAAAAACTGACAGTTATAAATTAAAAGTTCTGTCACAGATCTCTAGGTCCTTATCTCAATCTGCTTGCAATCCCATCTTTCTCTAAAGGGCACAGCTGATTGGTTGCTGTATCAGTAGCCAATGCGCTCGCTGCTTAACCTTCAAATACTGGTCAGCATTGTCTAGCAGTGCAGCGCGCTTTCAGAAGCCCTCCACCTTCCCCAGCTCCACCTGTATAGATCTGCTACGGGTAATTCACGGACGCTTTGTTGTACAGCAGCAGAATGTCTTGCTTGCTCACAGCAGTGTGTCGTGTATGTATTGGCAGTAGCAAGTCACGTACTTCACACCAAGACCAACATGTTAACATCATCATATTCATTACCAACCAAACACTCAGAGAGTTGTCATGACAGAACTACATTTTGCATAGAATAGCAGTGTGCTCTGTACCCCAAAAAACAATTCACTTAACTTATTCCTAAATGATCACTATAGTGTGTATTCAAGTTCACACTTGTAGTTCGGTTCGCTTGGTTCGTTTGGTCTGGACCCCCGACCGTTCACAATGGCATTTTAACACTGAACCTAAAGATACCGAACCTAATGTATAAAGATATGTTCACAACCTGATTGGTCGGCTTTTATGACGTATATTTCACGACATAACTTACCGAACATCCAAAACAAGGCTGTGTTCTGGGCTAAATGCACTCCCTGTATGTGCGTAGCTACATATGATGGTATTGACCAGCTGAGAACTCGTGAAGAGCTTATAAAATGTGCAAAGGAGTCAAAACAGTGGCAGGAATCCCTCCGTCACACACACAAGAAACATCTGTTGCTAGGAGATCTTCAATGAGTAACATTGCGACTGTGACGAGAGAAAAAAAAAGGAATGCTTGAGCATTCTGTCCTTTTTATGGTCACATCTTGTGACATCATGTCCCGTTTTTGGGTTAGTTTACATGTCTTTGGTCCATGTTCATATTTCTATCGAACCGCACCAGAGTTCACTTCAAGCGGATCAAGACCCATCTTTCAGCGCTCTTGGTCTGCTTGTTTGGTTCAGATGGCCGCGTTCACACGTATGAACCGCACTAACAGAGCAATCGCACCAGGGTTCGGTTTAATCGAACCAAACATGCCAAGTTTGAACACACCCATAGTTTTGGGCACATTTTGCATCACAGGCAGGGCACTTTCAGTCCTTTCCATCTGTGTTTCCTGGCTTGGAATGGAATACTAGCATACTGCAGCACAATACACTGTATTTGCATACCTTTATTTTTATTTTTATGGAATGCTTACATCGACAAATGTTACAATACAATATACTTTATTGTCCCCTTAGGGAAATTTGTCTTGGGGCTCAGTGTATGCTAAACAAAAAAATTATTTTGATTAATATATCTTTTGACAGTCCAATCAAATAATGAGTCAAGAAAGATTTACGCCAGAAATAGAAGGCAGAGCACAATGCATTATGGGATATAGTGCGCAGTGTTCTTTGGTTGTATACTGCAGAAATCTTTTACGTACTACAGTTTTGTACTATGCTATTCCTAATGTTTTTCCAGTCATATCCATCCTATATTCAGTGTAACAGTAACCTCTTAAGGAAAAGGACACTATTTTTGAGCCCTCGTTGGCTTATTGAAGTGTCCATATCATATCAGGCTCTGTTAAAGGGTTAGTTCACCCAAAAATGAAAATTCTTTCATGTTGTTCCAACCCCGTAAGACTTTCGTTCATCTTCGGAACACGAATTAAGATATTTTTGATGAAATCTGAGAGCTGGATCACTCCTCCATACTAGTACTAGGCTTCTTCAGGGATTGAACTTGCCGGCCTCGAAAAGTTATTAAAGACATCGTTAAAATAGTCCAAGTGACTACAGTGGCTCAATCTTAAGTTTATCAAGCGACGAGAATACTTTTTGTGCGCAAAAAAAACAAACAAAAATAACGACTTTATTTCAACTATTAATTTCCTTCTCTGTGGGCCTCGAGTCAGTTCACTAGTGTAATAGCGTAAGCTTCTGTTGTTGTACGTCACACGCATCACGCACATGACCAGCGTCGGCCAATAGTGAGCCTACGTGTGACGTAGCTCTACGGAATCACACTACGTTAACTGACTAGAGGCCCACAGAGAAGGACATGAATAGTTGAAACAAAGTCGTTATTTTTGTTTGTTTTTGCGCACAAAAAGTATTCTCGTCGCTTGATAAACTTAAGATTGAGCCACTGTAGTCACTTGGACTATTTTAACGATGTCTTTAATAACTTTTCGAGGCCGGCAAGTTCAATCCCTGAAGAAGCCCATGGACTAGTATGGAGGAGTGATCCAGCTCTCAGATTTCATCAAAAATATCTTAATTCGTGTTCCGAAGATGAACGAAGGTCTTACGGGGTTGGAACAACATGAGGGAGAGTAAATATTGACCGAATTTTCATTTTTGGGTGAACTAACCCTTTAATTGTGCCATAAATCTTTGCTCGTTCTCCTCTCGTGTCCAGTACAGGGATGGGAAGAAAATATGACCAATGATCATGGGCTCTGATATGTAATTAAAGGCCCACTGAGTCTGAGCTGCATTGAAACACGCAGCATTATCCATTTCTTGAAAATGTATTCATTTACAATTCTTTTTTCATGTCTAAACCAAAACGTTGTATTAGTCAGGATGTGTTTGATGTGCTGTATGTGGTGCTGATCACTAGGTGGCAGCCTGACACATTACAATCATTACTGCTAATGCAACAAATCACACCATGAACGGCACTGATTTGATTTATTGTATCAGATTTCTGAAACTGCATTCATAAAAGCTGTGAAATGCATGCGAAACATGACTTGACAGAGAATAAATGAATGTCTGTAAGATAAAATAAAATAAAAGCTGGCTGTAAGAAAACACCCTGAAAATATCCAGACGACAGAATTATTTTGGAATATTAGTATCTTTTCTTTATAATAATTATATTTAACCTGTTGTTTTGGACAATTAAATAACCCATCAGATTTATCCTCATCTTTACGGTATAGTGCGGTATAAATTGAATGTCATGCAGCAGCACTAATTTTCTTCAGAAAATATAGAATATTGTTAAAGTTTCAGTGTCATGCATCATGATTTCCTTCATGCATAACAAACAATGTTCTTAATAACCTCTACAACAGGACGGGTGATGAGCAATAGGCATAATTCATAAAATGTAAATACGGGCCATAGTGATGCGTGGCCTCTGGAATCTGTTTATGTTCCAGTGTGTGAATTTTATTAGCATAATGAACAACCACAGAGCGCTTTTATTCTCCTGAGCACTGTGAGTAGGCTACACTTATTCAGATTCTCCTCTGCTAATATGCCAGTGTTGCTAATCAATATCAAAGTGTATTTATGTGATATCAAAGTGTGTGTGCGTGCGTGCGTGTGTGTGTGTGTGTGTGTGTGTGTGTGAGAGAGAGAGAGAGAGAGAGAGAGAGAGAGAGAGAGAGAGAGAGAGAGAGAGAGAGAGAGAGAGCTGTATTCTAACAGATGCATTTGTGTCCTGTTTCTCCCAGTATTGCTTGGTGTCAAGCACAGTTTCATCAGAGTGGTTTCTTAAGTCCTCAGAGGCCTTTCATCACAAACTTCTGCCTGTCAGGTAGCAACCGCGACCTTGTTCCTCTCAGCTCTCCTTGCGTTTCATCCAACCTTGCGTAATTCTCCACTCTTTTTTTTTTTTTTTGCTTTTCTTCACTACCTTATCTCATTCTTTACCAGTTGTTGCATATCAATTAAGCCTTTTTTTGGTGGATAAAAAAAATAAAATAAAAAAAAAGCATTTACCATGTACAAAACTCATCACCAAGATGTCGCCAGAGTAGGCCAGCTGATTGCTATACAGTGGTTTTTTTTTTTTTTTTGCAGGTTGGTGAGGGTGTTTCTGGTCCACTGTGATATTCTCTAGATTTTTGCTGTTTTATTAAAAGTCAGATGAAAATAGCATGTAAGAGTTCAGATGCAAAAGCCTCTAAACGCCACCTCCGTCAAAAATGAGATAATGACATTGAGTGAAAGCTATCTGAACACAGTACACGTTCAACAAATATATTTGCTTCAAATCCTCGAAATCTCAGCCTCAGCCCATTCAGAAATATCAGTTTGTCGGCAAAAGCCTCTAGACGCCACTTCCCTTTGGCAGCAAAAGCCACTACATCCCGAGAACCAATCAGAAGGCGCGAGCCGCGCGAATCAGTACAGGCTGTTTCAATAGAGCGGTGCGCTGAGGAGACGGATTTTTTTAGACGGCTGAGGAGATTGTTTTGTTTTTGGATTCAGATTTTGTACATTTTTAAGATGGAGTACGATGAAATGGAGGAGCCTGTCCTGCTGACATCAAAAGGCAGAAGAGAACGTCGTTTATCTACCTCAAAACTCTTCCCGTTAATTTACAAGGCAAAAGAAAATCGGTAACTTTACAGTGAAAATAGCTTGGTCGCAAGTGTAGCATGCACTCATAACAGTTCTTAGTGCAGTGCTGTAACTTTGAAGGAATTTGATTTATTATACTTGAGATATACATTATAATATTACTTTACATTATTTAAGTCTTATAAGCTTCTTATACAAAATGCACAGATATTGATGTTTAAGAATGTTGCTCTGTTCTACTTGATTATACAAACTAAAACTATTAAACTATTTTAATCGCCAATTCTTTTTGCCAATGTGGTTGTACTGTGTGAATCGGGGGGGCTTTTGTCTTTATTCAGACAGGGCAGAAAGGTGACTGCAGAGAAATGGGGTGGGATTTGCAAATAATCGCAGATCTCATTCAGCCCCCCTGTAAAGAGGTGTGTTTACTGTTTAGTTTTGAAATGAATGTGCTCTAATCTTTTTCAGTGTTTCTAGTTACATTTGTATTGATTTTTCAGCTATTTACTATGTCTTGTCCCAAAGAGGTGGATTTAGAGGTTTTTGCGAAAAAAGCACAAGTGGATTTAGCTGTTTTTGACGCAAAAGAAAATCTAATTTGTTAAAAATCACTGAATTGACTCAAGTGACATTTTTGAAAAAAAGTTATTTTATTCAATGACTAATAACCTTATCAGTACCTTTAAAATGAAACTACTGGACGTGAACATAGGAGCCTGATAAAAAATGCTCATTTAAAGAAAATAAGTCTGACGGATTTAGAGGGTTTTGCATCTGAACTCTTCGTATATTCTCTAAGAGAAGTAATAATACACATCTCAACCAGAGTATGAAAAATCGTAATAGTTATGCTTGCCTTAAGGCTAGTCCACACTTAAATCTTATCAGATCCCACAGAGACCAATACAGAGACCACACACATGGTGATAAAAATATTTTTTTTTACAATTGAACAGTTTTGTTCATATAGTGTGTGGTAGGGCTGCACGATATTGGGGAAAACTGACATTGCGATGTTTTGCATTGTGCATCTGCATAGAAAATAATACACAAATTACAAGCATATAAATACAACAAAGATACAAATTAAATTAGCAGTGCTTTGTTTTTCAGGTAAATCTAAATGTGTTCAGGTACAGAAATGGAATAATCTAATATTATTCCATTTGTAAAACAAACACTGTATTTTTACTATATAAATGTAATATAATTAATAATTTATCTTTGTTAAAGCTACAAAAGTGATTTTCTCTTTCTCTTTAGTTGTTTGATTAACATTGGTGACACAAACACCTGCGCGTATATTAGGCTGCTGTCACTTTAAGACGAATGCACGGATCCAATATAATGATACGCATCCGTTTCCTTTCTCTGTTTACAACACATAACCGACTGTGTTTACGGGGATACTCGCCAAGACAGCCTTTTTGACTTAATTTTGCGTGCACGTGTCCGTTCAAGCTCAAGAGAAAGAGAACTAAATTCGGTGTTCACATGCTGTCTGTGTGGATCTGGTGCGCGCACAGAAAACAGCGCGCAAGTTCCTATCAAAGCATTCCCATGATGGTTAAACTTTGCAATTAATTTGCAAACACATGCGTTCTGATCCGGGGAGTCGCTGGACCGTTCGGATCAACTACGATCCCTATACTTGACATCGCACATCCTGGGATGTGACTATTGCAGATGCGCACATCGCGATATCAATGCTAAAACGCTATATTGTGCAGCCCTTAGTCTGTGGAGTGCCGTGATGTGACCAAGACAGTACAGAACAGATTCCATTCACAAACAACCAGAGTCTCGACTGTGAAATCTCTCAAAATCTCCCGCGGTCAAAGTCAAACTGTAGACTGTAGAGTAAACAAGCGTAGATGGCGAACAACGGGCAAGTTGAAATGGTGATAATGGTGTTTGGACTGCTTTTTATAGAAAATTTGCAAGGAAAAAGGTTTGGATTAAGTCCTGTTGCTTCCGTCAGCTCGCTTTCTGATATGGTATGGTTTAGTTCCATTTGACAGTCAGAGTTTGTCCTCAGTGTTCCCCCCACTCAACAGGATTTCTGATCATAAATATTCAACGTGTTGCATATACACTCACCGGCCACTTTATTAGGTACCCCATGCTAGTAACGGGTTGGACCCCCTTTTGCCTTCAGAACTGCCTCAATTCTTCGTGGCATAGATTCATAGGCGTCGATTTCGGTGGGGACGGTGGGTACGCGTCCCCACCAGATTTCGTCATGAGTCATTTTGTACCCACCACTCTTGGAAACATTGAGGTACGGATGTACCTAATACAAATAAAACATCTCCAGTTAACTAGCAGAGCATTCATTTAGTCCGCTCTTAAATAAGAGATCTAGCGCTAAAATGTTTTGTTTTTTAACTCAAGCTGAGCGCTCGTGTCCGCTGCTATCAGTGTCGTGGATACAGTGTTCTCTTTGGCTCGCGCACAGTTTTCACTCGGACGCGCACTTCAATCTATCGCCGTTGCGGAGAGACTCTCTATATATTCATTCCGGTGAAATTACAAAATAAAATGCACACAAACGTGTCCCTGGCTGCTTGATATAGACTGTAACCACTGATGAACGTATTCAGTTTTGAGAGAAAAAAAAACTATACCGAGGGCGGATTAGAACCCGTAACCTCTGACACGCTTGGCAAAAGATCTACCACTAGACCATTTCAGAACTCAAACAAAAATTTGCGGATTGATGCATTTATTTACGGGTTAAACAGGCTGCAGAGTTTGTACCCAGCACTTTTGAAAATGCACTTCTGAATGCGTCTCTGTCCCCACCACATTTCAAACCAAACTGACGCCCATGCCAACAAGGTGCTGGAAGCATTCCTCAGGGAGTTTGGTCCATATTGACATGATGGCATCACACAGTTGCCGCAGATTTGTCGGCTGCACATCCATGATGCGAATCTCCCGTTCCACCACATCCCAAAGATGCTCTATTGGGTTGAGATCTGGTGACTGTGGAGGCCATTTTAGTACAGTGAACTCATTGTCATGTTCAAGAAACCAATTTGAAATGATTAGAGCTTTGTGACATGGTGGAAGTAGCCATCAGAGGATGGGTACATGGTGGCCATAAAGGGATGGACATGGTCAGAAACAATGCTCAGGTAGGCCGTGGCATTTAAACGATGCCCAATTGGCACTAAGGGGCCTAAAGTGTGCCAGGAAAACATCCCCCACACCATTACACCACCACCACCAGCCTGCACAGTGGTAACAAGGCATGATGGTTCCATGTTCTCATTCTGTTTACGCCAAATTCTGACTCTAACATCTGAATGTCTCAACAGAAATCGAGACTCATCAGACCAGGCAACATTTTTCCAGTCTTCAACTGTTCAATTTTGGTGAGCTCTTGCAAATTGTAGCCTCTTTTTCCTATTTGTAGTGGAGATGAGTGGTACCCGGTGGAGTCTTCTGCTGTTGTAGCCCATCCGCCTCAAGGTTGTGCGTGTTGTGGCTTCACAAATGCTTTGCTGCATACCTCGGTTGTAACGAGTGGTTATTTCAGTCACTGTTGCCCTTCTATCAGCTCGAACCAGTCTGGCCATTCTCCTCTGACCTCTGGCATCAACAAGGCATTTCCGCCCACAGAACTGCCGCTCACTGGATGATTTTTCTTTTTTTCGGACCATTCTCTGCAAACCCTAGAGATGGTTGTGCGTGAAAATCCCAGTAGATTAGCAGTTTCTGAAATACTCAGACCAGCCCTTCTGGCACCAACAATCATGCCACGTTCAAAGTCACTCAAATCAACTTTCTTCCCCATACTGATGCTCGGTTTGAACTGCAGGAGATTGTCTTGACCATGTCTACATGCCTAAATGCACTGAGTTGCCGCCATGTGATTGGCTGCTTAGAAATTAAGTGTTAACGAGCAGTTGGACAGGTGTACCTAATAAAGTGGCCGGTGAGTGTATATACGATTGGAGATCGGTTTGGCCCCAAACAGATTCAGTCACTCTTAACACACCTCTCACCACAGGAAAATCTGATAAGATCATCTGTAGAACCATCAGGATAATCAGGACTTTACCTAGGATTGTTGGAAGGGGAGAAATGGCCCCAAAATCGGCCGATTATCTTGTAGTGTGTGTTTGTGGTCATGTTTTTTTTTTTCCTGCCAGCCAGGACTTCCGAGGTTTAAATGGGTGTCTCTGAGACATATTTCTGCTTGATTGATGGATCAATGGATAGACCTCATGAGGAGAAAATGTACACTCTGAGAACGCTTCCGGTGGTTTGGCAGTGGAAAAACACACTTATATCCAAAATGATTTATGTTACGGGTCTTAGTTGAATAAGATAGAATTTTTGATTGTCTCCTGTTAAAATGTTATTAATTCATTAATTGATTCATTTATTTATTACACTTCTCTTTTTCCTTTTTTTCCCATTCTCGGCTCATTTAGCTTTCCAATTGATAGGCTTTTTATCTGTTGTTTCCATGACAACGTGCTATAGCTCAACCTCTCAACAAAATGTCTAAATATGAGCAGTGTTTGAGAGACAGCCTTTTTAGTCCATCTTTGTTGCAGTAGAAGGCAACCAACAGCATGAATAAGAAATATAAAAAAATATATATATATTGTTAAAACCCACTCAGAACACCCAAAGACTTTAGATATAGGCTACAAAGACAGTGCACTCATAGATATGTGTACGTAGATTCCACATTCGCCCGCCATCTTGGAACAGTCAGCATGTCGTCACTCTCAGTAAGAATAAATGGTAACACTTCCTTTTACAGTACGGTACTTACGTGTACTTACATAGAAAGTATTGCCTAATATAAGGTAAGTACATGGGTTAGGGGTAGGTTTAGGGGTAGGTTCAGGGTTAGTACCTACTTATTACCCAGTAATTGTAATTACTATAATA
Source organism: Rhinichthys klamathensis goyatoka (assembly GCF_029890125.1). Taxonomy (NCBI): domain Eukaryota; kingdom Metazoa; phylum Chordata; class Actinopteri; order Cypriniformes; family Leuciscidae; genus Rhinichthys; species Rhinichthys klamathensis. Next base: position 76,200 of record NW_026606839.1, read on the forward strand.
AGTACATAGTATGTACATGGGTAACAGGACTGTAAAAGGAAGCGTTACCGAATAAATTATGTCAAAACATTGTGCAGCTTCTGGTTGTGAATCCGCCGAGATTTAAATTCCATAGGAAATGTGACTCTTGAATGAACTTGCTCTCGACGGTTCACGGACCAGTGTTTTGACCGTTCCAATATGGCGGACGGCTTACGTATAGCGGTGTCATGACAAAACGGGTTCTCCCTTAAAATTGGGTCTCCACAAAATGTCAGTTAATGATTATCCTAAGTATATACGAATTATATTAATTTAAAATACGCATAGCTTACTATTTAATGCGTGATAAAACAAATTAGTCCATAATAAAACCAATTTAACATAATTTCTTACACTTGGCTAACTGTTAATTAATAAATAATAATAGCCTATTAAGTGAATAATTGAACATCATTCATTTGTTTTATTTATAACTGAAATATTTGGACATTTAACACTTAATTTAACACATAATTATAAAGATGATTGTGAGTAAATCTAGGTATAAGTGCAAATGCGTGTATAAACTAAGCTATCAAGCTAATCAGGTATCTATATGCTATGCTAGTAAGCTAACAGACATAAATGATAATTATAATGTAGTTGAAGCAGCATTTATCATAACATGATTTTAGAAAATGTAATCAGGCGCTGAGGAGAGTATACCTATTAAAAGCAATTTGAACCAATGGGATCGCTTGGGGTCCTAATGGAGACCCGACTTCTAGTAGAGACCCAATTTGTCACTACAGCGGCCCATAGAAACAGCTGCGAATGAGGCAAATATGTATATATATCGATGGGTGCACTCATATTACTTATGAATATGGTGGAATAAGTCCCGCCTTCTAAATAAAAGAGCCAATCTCCAATTGTTGCCGCAAGTCCACGGATTTAGTTGGCCAAATATGTAAATATGGCCGCTGAATGAACAGACTTTACTTGCAAGGGACATTGGAACAACCTAGCAACAACATAGTAACACAGTAAAACAAGCTTAGGAATGATGTAAAACATCGATTTTTTTATATTGTTGCAATATAAGTATTGATTAGTATAATTGATTTGGTTGCACTTGAAGAGATTTAAAACACAACATATACTATAACAGAGAGAGAGACCATGAGTCTTCATGGCCAAAGACAAAGCGATAAATTAGATTTGCTTGCATGCAGAGGTTGTGGCCCACTGCGTGTTCTGCCATGTAGCAGGTTATTCTGACACATGGCCATGACAGTACACATGATATCATGTGTCACTTCACAGATGAGATGTTCTCACAGGCCAGAAGGACTTGATTTAGGTGGAATTTTAATCAGGTCATGCGTAGGCTGGTGTATTTGCATGCGGATCCTTCAGACGGCCGTGATTACGACCATCACTGGGTTTTTTTTTTTTTTCAAGCACAGAATAAATGGCTCTGTAATTACAATATATCGCTGCAGGCACTGGGACGGACATGCTCTCCAGCTCAGGTTTCCATGGATACTCCGTCTGTTCTGGAACCTTTCTAATGCGAGTCATTGACTTCCATTAGACAACCGAGCATCAGCCGACGAGAGCATGCTTTAACAGAGAGAATATACATGTCTGCCGCCTTGTTACGTACACAACTGGGCATCCAAATATACATCGCCACCTTTAATTTAGTGCCAATCATGAAGCCAATCTTGATCAACAGCCTTCGTTGAACGTCTAAATGAATTCAATTATTTAAAGGAAGTAGAACACTTGATAAAAAAAAAAGAAAACACCACAGAGATCATTGCTTGATATACAGTATTGTGCAAAAGTCTTAGGCACGTTAGCATTTTCACCCCCAAAAATTGTTTTGAGCCAGTTATTTACATATTTTGCTGTAGTTTGTCCGTAGGAAATATCGGTCCAAACATTCCTTTTGCCATTAATTGTAATAATCCAGTGAGATTTTTGTTTGCACAAGGGGTCTGACAACAGCCGGGATGACGATCTGATCTCACCATCATCGAGTCCGTCTGGGATTATATGAAGAAACAGAGACTAAATCCAGAAGAACTGCGGCATTGCCTCCAAGACACTTTGTGAAAATACTAGCGGGACTAAGACTTTTGCACAGCATCTTATTTTCTAAAACACTATCTTCCCAGCTAAAGGGAATGTTCTTAAAACTTCAGCTAACGTTCTGGCAAGGTTCTCTCAAAGTTATAAACAAACATTAAACTACGAGGTGACTCATTGTATAACACACTTTGATTTTAAGCAACAAAAAAAAAAAAAAAATACAATCCCATGAAGTATTGCGAACAGCATAATTGAATTAGAAAGGAATTAGGTATATTGCAAAATATGCATATATATGTGAAAAATATATTTAGATTATTAAAAAATATTTTGAGAGCGAGCGTATAGGGAGACCGACTCGATTACACCATTCGGAGTGCTTCATGGGATTGGGCGGAGCTAAAGAGATCTTTTGGCGCTTGTTTCTACTCTCTGATTGGTGGAATCTTCTGTACCGCATCATGGGTAGTGTAGTTTTTCACAAAAAAACTTTTGCGAGAGAAAGTTTTTGTTTCCCTGAGAAACTTTGCATTCACTCGCAAAACCTTTGCTTTCCCCTGAGAAACTTTGTGTTTGCATTCATTTAGCATTACAGTACTAATGTCTGACTGCTATATTTCATAGGCTACTTTTTGTATAGATATTTTTTTTTTTTTTTTTTTTTTTTAAGAAACTTTTGCATTGAGTTTGGCTATCAATGATTAATTGATATATATGATATATTTTTCCCTGTCTGCTGCAAGAGTTAACAGTCACATGACATTTACAGCTCAAATGACTGACTTGCATGTTTCTGGAACTGAATTCCCATGAAGGAAATAGAGTCTGTCCATGGTTACTATGGCAGTACGAGCGGAAACCAGGGATAACGCGGATATTACGTCATTGACAGGCGACAATGACCAGGAACGAGACATTATTTAAATTTGCAGGAACTGCAGGAAATATATCACACTGTGCAAGTGATTTTTGGGTATTTTATTACAAAAATCTTACATATTGTACCTTTAACAGCAGAATTTGAATTTGTCTCATATTTGATAAAGTTTGCGTCATTGATTCTGTTATTTTCCTGTTTATTAGTGTGAGGCTGCTATGAAACAATCTGACTTCTGTGCATCAGTTTAAAATGACCACTTACCAATTTAACCCACTTTTGTTTCAATCGGGACTGTGAGATCCAACCACACCTTTTCTTTTCCAGTCTTCAGCACAGACCGAGAAGGAAACCCTTTGAGAAAGTTCAGCCACTTTGTAAGTACCTCTATTGACAATCTAACAAAGTCATGCAATATCAAACAGCAGCATCCAATATCTGATGCATCAAAGCATATTAAAACTGGCGACAGTGTTCAGAGAAAGTAAAATGGCTTTCCTTTTAAGTCAGCATGTCAGACAAATTAAATGATTATAATGTGTGCCCCATCCGCAAGGTTTAAATCCCAGTAATTATCAGGGTTAATGTCTACTGTAATTTCTCAATTAGATATTTTAACTCTACTGAGAGCAGGTGGGGAGTGATGCACCTGTTCCACTAACTGAACGTAGGAGTGCAGAGGCGAGATGTCAAAGTTAGACTCATTAAAATGTTCAGAATGGAAGCACTACATACTGGTAAAAATATATATATATATAATTAAAAATAGTATGTGAATCAGTATGCAATATGCAGCATTTCATACAGTATATGCTATATTGGTATTACATGACCTTTTTATGTGCATAATTCAAGTAAATCCAATATACATGGAAATAACTTGTTAGAATTCTCATTCATCTCAAAGGTAGTTGCTTGGGTGGCACATTCAGAATTATGCGAACTGGCCGGATACGCATCTGGCCAGTTCGCATAATTCTGAACATTTTAATGAGTCTAACTTTGACATCTCGCCTCTGCACTCCTACGTTCAGTTAGTGGAACAGGTGCATCACTCCCCACCTGCTCTCAGTAGAGTTAAAATATCTAATTGAGAAATTACAGTAGACATTAACCCTGATAATTACTGGGATTTAAACCTTGCGGATGGGGCACACATTATAATCATTTAATTTGTCTGACATGCTGACTTAAAAGGAAAGCCATTTTACTTTCTCTGAACACTGTCGCCAGTTTTAATATGCTTTGATGCATCAGATATTGGATGCTGCTGTTTGATATTGCATGACTTTGTTAGATTGTCAATAGAGGTACTTACAAAGTGGCTGAACTTTCTCAAAGGGTTTCCTTCTCGGTCTGTGCTGAAGACTGGAAAAGAAAAGGTGTGGTTGGATCTCACAGTCCCGATTGAAACAAAAGTGGGTTAAATTGGTAAGTGGTCATTTTAAACTGATGCACAGAAGTCAGATTGTTTCATAGCAGCCTCACACTAATAAACAGGAAAATAACAGAATCAATGACGCAAACTTTATCAAATATGAGACAAATTCAAATTCTGCTGTTAAAGGTACAATATGTAAGATTTTTGTAATAAAATACCCAAAAATCACTTGCACAGTGTGATATATTTCCTGCAGTTCCTGCAAATTTAAATAATGTCTCGTTTCTGGTCATTGTCGCCTGTCAATGACGTAATATCCGCGTTATCCCTGGTTTCCGCTCGTACTGCCATAGTAACCATGGACAGACTCTATTTCCTTCATGGGAATTCAGTTCCAGAAACATGCAAGTCAGTCATTTGAGCTGTAAATGTCATGTGACTGTTAACTCTTGCAGCAGACAAGGAAAAATATATCATATATATCAATTAATCATTGATAGCCAAACTCAATGCAAAAGTTTCTTAAAAAAAAAAAAAAAAAAAAAAAAAATCTATACAAAAAGTAGCCTATGAAATATAGCAGTCAGACATTAGTACTGTAATGCTAAATGAATGCAAACACAAAGTTTCTCAGGGGAAAGCAAAGGTTTTGCGAGTGAATGCAAAGTTTCTCAGGGAAACAAAAACTTTCTCTCGCAAAAGTTTTTTTGTGAAAAACTACACTACCCATGATGCGGTACAGAAGATTCCACCAATCAGAGAGTAGAAACAAGCGCCAAAAGATCTCTTTAGCTCCGCCCAATCCCATGAAGCACTCCGAATGGTGTAATCGAGTCGGTCTCCCTATACGCTCGCTCTCAAAATATTTTTTAATAATCTAAATATATTTTTCACATATATATGCATATTTTGCAATATACCTAATTCCTTTCTAATTCAATTATGTTTGTTTATAACTTTGAGAGAACCTTGTCAGAACGTTAGCTGAAGTTTTAAGAACATTCCCTTTAGCTGGGAAGATAGTGTTTTAGAAAATAAGATGCTGTGCAAAAGTCTTAGTCCCGCTAGTATTTTCACAAAGTGTCTTGGAGGCAATGCCGCAGTTCTTCTGGATTTGTTAGATTGTCAATAGAGGTACTTACAAAGTGGCTGAACTTTCTCAAAGGGTTTCCTTCTCGGTCTGTGCTGAAGACTGGAAAAGAAAAGGTGTGGTTGGATCTCACAGTCCCGATTGAAACAAAAGTGGGGTAAATTGGTAAGTGGTCATTTTAAACTGATGCACAGAAGTTAGATTGTTTCAAATCAGCCTCACAGTAATAAACAGGAAAATAACAGAATAAATGACGCAAACTTTATCAAATATGAGACAAATTCAAATTCCGCTGTTAAAGGTACAATATGTAAGATTTTTGTAATAAAATATCCAAAAATCACTTGCACAGTGTGATATATTTCCTGTGTACTTACAATATCCCAAAAGTTCCCAAAGATTTTTAATTTCAGAGAAATTCCAAATCTAAATAATGTCTCGTTCCTGGTCATTGTCGCCTGTCAATGACGTAATATCCGCGTTATCCCTGGTTTCCGCTCGTACTGCCATAGTAACCATGGACAGACGTGGACAACTGCGTTACGTCTAGCGGCACGCTCACGCTGTTGTTGTTTCGTTCAAACATTATGGACCACGGCAAGCAGACTTTGGGACAAAAGGAGAACTAAAACGAGGATCAATATCAGCGTGGCGTTTTCGCGATGCCGAGAGGGGACCAGGGGACCTCTGGGGACCAGAAACGCGCCCGCGCGTTTTGCTCGTTTTTTTTTTTAGCAATGCAAAATAAACTCAAACTGCTCTGTTAATTTTGATCTTTCATGTTCGTGTTATACATCAATCGATCCTGTTCAGTTTCTATTTTTTTTCTGTATACTCACAATAAAAATAAAGTGTTTTGCTTTTTGCCAAATAAAGAAAAATGAACATGATGCGAGTTCTTCACTCTCTCTGTCAGCGAACTCCAATTTGAAACGCGTTCGGAAATGATCTGTAACATACCCACGGGCATAAAGCTAGAGATCGCATCTTTTAAATGAAGTCATTTATATTAAAAACAAATATTCTCAGCTTCTGTAATCTGTATGAAAATAGAGCGATTCCAGTCGAGGTCATTACGAGCTCATTCACTTTAATTCGTTCACGCCTACTCCCGGAGCGCGCTATTCACAAGATAATGTGTTAAGCCATCTATGGAAAACAGGTAAACGCCCCCAAGCAAATGCATTAAAGGCTTCAAGTTTCATCATTCAGTTCACCTGCGCGTTAGGAAGATGGCACGATACACCGGTGTTGAAGCTCTTCAGCTCGTCCTGGATACTAGCGACGAAGAATCCACATTTTCATCAGAAGAGCGCGACTCTGATGACGACCGTTTGATCGAGCCGTGGATAGAATTTCGTATGAGTAAGTATTTAGTCTTACTTCCATTAGTTGACAAGCTATTCAATATAAACATGTAGCTTACGTATTATACTGGGTGGACTATTTTCCACTTGCCATCCAGAGTATTGACATTTGATATATTCAACACGATCTAATGAAAGTGCATATCTATACCATGAATTTAATATCTCGTGTTAAAGAGAATTTTTTTTTTTTTTTTTTTTTTTTTTTTTTTTGCATATGCTACGCACTGTAAACCCCAGTTAGGAAATTTGTATGTGTAAATGATATGTTTAGATCATTGTGTATGAAAGCTAGAATGTAGAAGTTATTTTAGAAAATAGGCCTACTAGATGTTTAGATTATATTTTGACTAGTTTAAATGCTGCCTCATTATTATCATTGACGATGCATGCTCGCAAATATTAGTTGTAAATGTGCTGAAACGTGTAAATATACCCAGTTAATGAATTGCGCAAATGTGTTTTGTTTGCGGTGTGCCTCTCCGGCAATGGCCCATTGACACGCATATTTATTGCACTCGCCTAAAATTATTTACATCAGTTATTCATTATAGACTAATGCTGCTATGGTTATATTTATGTAATAATATTCCTCAACTTAAAAAAAAAAAAAAAAAGGAATGTAGCTTCATCACTACCTTCGCCTGCAACTCGGAGTGCGCTTTGCAACACAGTCAGAAATCAGAAAGAGTAAGTACATATTTACCTACAATTTTACAGATGTTAGTTCAATTTTGTTTATACTTCGTGTTAATACAATATGAGCCTGTATGACTTCACAATTGCTTTGTTTATAGCCGACTGATTATTTATTTATTTTACTCACATTTGATTTGCTTAGAGCAAATTTAGAACATTTAGTTTCTCCACATAGAGGAATTACAATAAAACAGATTGAAAAACCTTTGAATCTCCTCTCATTCTTTGTTCAGGCTGCCTCACTTGATGGGCCATTAGCCATTGGGGGAGTGTCTGTCACACCCCTGGTCTGAATCTCAGTAATATTGATAGGCCATTACCACCCCCTCGCATAAACCTCTTCTGACAAAAAAAACTGTCATACAAAGTATGAATTCATGTTTTGCTTTATGTGAACAATTAGGCAGGATGATTTTCACATCATTTTGAAGCCAGAACTCGAAGCGACAACATCCATTAGTCAAAAGTCTTGTGGACACATATTTAGTATGTGTTTTGTGGTCTTATTTCAGCAACTTTCATTTTTATTTTTTTCAATAACCACGCATAAACATTATTCTCTTAAAAATACAAACATGTACATACATGTTGCTCACATATCATGGTAGCCCCGTTTGTGCTATATAGAGTGAATTTACACCTTTGCCATTAATATGTTTATAAATAACTGAAAAAAGCACAAATGTCAGTGCATGTCAAAACATCCCAAAGGCCCCAAAAACACGCTGGTCCCCAGAGGGTTAAGGTTGCAGGCTTGCCTTCCAATGGCTTTGGTATAATGACTAGAGAATTCCCATGATGCACTGTGAGAGTCACATGCCTAATGAATACATCCATCCATTTTCCAAACCGCTGGTCCAATGTGGCTACAGCGTAATATCATTCAGGTATAAATTTCTTTTTACTTGATTATTAAATTGTTTAATTAAGGTTTATAGATGCTAGTTTTCATGACAGAGTTCAAGATAAATCGTTAGGGAATAGTTAGCCTGGTTAAAACCAGACCATTCTCAGTTGTAACTGAGTTATGGTCTGGCAAAGTGTCATAGACAAATCATTTCCAGAGGGGCGTCACCAACGGACGTCACGGATAGACCTAAACCCAATCAGAGCGATGAAGGAGATGACGTATGCAGAGCGGAGGTGAAACATCTCCGAGTGTTGTTCTTTCCTCGGTTTTTAACAAAAGAGCTCATTCAAGCCCATTTCCAATCCGCCGAAATCGCGCCACCAATCAGAAACGTTGGGGCGGGCTTTACACGCTGACGACAGCGCTGGGATTTTGAAGCAGATTTTGTAGCCTACATTACAAAGATGGATGCCGCCGTCGAACATCACTCGTTCGAATCAGCTATCGCGTCTGTTTTAAGCGATTTGAACGTTTTAACCAGGCTAACTATTCCCTAACGATTTAACCAGGCTAACTATTCCCTAACGATTTATCTTGAACTCTGTCATGAAAACTAGCATCTATAAACCTTAATTGGAGATGGATGAAAAAAAAAAAAGCGGTTTTAAAAGAGAAGTCAGGTACAATGCTTATCCACAAACAGTGATTGACTGTCGCACAACTCTGAACGAAATTCAATGACGTCACGATCACGGCTCTAATGTGATTGGTTATCAAGGCACACGTGATCCAAGTTAGCCGTTACTTTCTCCAAGGAAACGTTCAAATCTCTTAAAACAGACGCGATAGCTGATTCGAACGAGTGATGTTCGACGGCGGCATCCATCTTTGTAATGTAGGCTACAAAATCTGCTTCAAAATCCCAGCGCTGTCGTCAGCGTGTAAAGCCCGCCCCAACGTTTCTGATTGGTGCCGCGATTTCAACGGATTGGAAATGGGTTTGAATGAGCTCTTTGCCAGACTAACTTTCAGAGCAAATCTAAATTTGCCGGAAGTTGTCTGGGTTTTCCCAGGCTAGGGAATAGTGAATGGGAATTTCAGAATTGTATTTGTGATGCTTGCTGTAGGGCATTTTATTGAAGAGTAGATTGTCTGTAAAGCCTGCTGGGATTCGTCTGGGAATCTAACAGGACCGAGAGTGCATGTTCTCACGCAGACAGGTGTGTTTTGGATGAAGGGTCATTGAATCTCTTCACACTCTTCCGGAGTGAAGGGTCCTTGCACAGATCTCACCCTCTCGGCAGGAGCACGACTCCCGCTGATCTCTGACAGTAATCATTACTGTCTGAATATGACCGCTGAGGACAAAAGAGTTTATACAGCGGAACAGACGAACTCTTAGAGGAGAGAACAGCGTGTCCTCTTTTCCGTTGGGTTTCAGTGATATCTCAGTTTTTTGTTTGACATGTCACTCACAGCTCTGTGAACATTATGTCTCATGGTTTACAGCTGCAGAGCTCTTTTTGAACTTTCTCTTTTGGGTGCTTTCACGGTTAGTGTTGCTTTGTTCTCGTGGTTATTTTGGGTCATGTCTGTTGATGTGACGTGTGCAACATCTTACACTCTTAGAAGAAAAGGTTATATGCAAGGAACTGTTCTTATGCAATTATTTCACATAGAGAACTTTTTTGGCCCAATTGAACCTTTGTTTTTTGTGGTGGCAAGTTTGCTCAGGCAAGAAACACAGTATTAAATGTAAAAATCTAGTTTGTTTCTCTCATGAGAAGATGGCATGTAATGTTTAGTTACAACCTTTATTTTTCTGTAAAATAGATAGGATTCGTTTCAAAGTGTGTTGTATTGCTTCATGAACGATCAAGAAAAACCCACATTCAAAGTATTTTAAAAAGTAAAATTAATTATTTATTTATGTGTTCCCTCCACATATTATAATTAAATGAATAATAAAAGACAAATTAATAGTAGTATTAAATAAATATTAAAAGAGAAAATAAATAAATTTTAATAAGTAATTGTAAAAAATAAAAGATATCAACAGAGCTAAGGTCGCATGAATTTCTTTCTTTAATGTATTTGTATTCTTTATTTTATATGATTAATAGATAATTAAAATTTTATATTTTGACATAATAAATACTGTCTGTAACGTGCAATTTGTAAACAAAAATGCATGAGATGTTAACATGAAAAATGTCAAAATATTATAAACCTTTATTTTTAAATTATTTTTTATATTCCGCTCGCATATTATAATTATAAAAGTAATTATACAATTAAATATTTAAAACATGAACACGTGTGTGAGGTATGTGTGATGTGTGTGTGTGTGTAAGTGAGTGTATATATATATATAGGGTAGAGTGGGGGAAAATGCCCCCCTGGGGTAAAACGCCCCCCACCCGTTTTTCCCAAAATAACCACTAGAATTAATCAAGATACATTTTTACTATTGCTATGCACTACGTTGACAACGGGGATATACAAGTCTCCATGGAGAAGCAGACACCAGCAACGTATTTGAAGAGAAGAGGATTACATGGAAAGTGCTATAACTTTCAGATATTAATAAACAAGTTTTTAATAGAATATTGTTCACAGTGATATCACATTGATGTATGATAGATGAATAGTGATGTCTGTAGTTTGAGAGCATATGTTATTTATAAGGAATATAATTATATTTTTTAAAAATAAACAATTTTTTAAAAAGACATAGCTTGTGGGGTAAAACGCCCCCTATGCTGAGGGGTAAAACGCCCCCCAAGGGGCATAGTTTCTCTTTATCATAATTACTACAGTAACATATTTCTGTTCATCAAAGTCTTTATTTTACACTTTAATGCAGTATAACTAGGCGGTAAAATCAAAATATTTGAACAAAACATGAAAAAATTACCTCAAGTGAGCATTAGCTAGCTTGGTGAATGCAATGATGGAAGGTGGTTAGGTGACCCAATGATAAAACACAGTGACCTTTAATGCATTTATGGAATATATTTCACTATAAATATACTAATTTATGTTTAATATGTATTTAGGGTTTTCTGTTTTTCTTGATGATAGTGGTGAACAAATACTACATCAATTATTAACCCCATATAGGCCTAGTGTAGAAATCAAAATATTAAAATGTTAGAAATTTGGCTATTTTGTACATTGCTGAAATAAATATTAATAGGTATATATATATACATGTTGTTGCATTACTTGCCTTTTACTTTTAGAGATTAATAACTATGTTCATTTTGCTGTTGATCTATGAAGCAAACTGGTTGGTAAGAAAGGGGGCATTTTACCCCACCGCTGGGGCAAAACGCCCCTTTTGTACAAAAATATTTTCAGTCAAAAAAAAAAAATTATTATGAAGGTTGAGCAATTTTAATATTTGGTAAATAACTCCTGCCATAGACACTCAAAACTGGGATGGCAATTCTAGTCACATTTATGTTTTGTTTCACAGTAATGTCACATTTTCCTTAAGGGGGGCATTTTCCCCCACTCTACCCCTATATATATATATATATACGGTATATATAATTTTTATATATATATATATTTATTTATTTTATTATTATTATTATTATTTACATTTCTTTATGCACATAATAGCAAACTACATGTGTAGTTTTATCAGTGGATCATGAAGTCATGAACTGTCTGTGCTGGAGGGGGTTGTTCTGATCTGCTTGAAGCTCTTTGGGTTTTTATCTGATGAATAGAGGATCTGGTCATTGTTACCATGGAAATTGTAACCATGAGACCTTTGTGATCTGTTGCTGAGACACAGAGGGCAGGTAAAACTTATTTTGGTCAAATGATGACCGAAGAACTGTTAAGTGTTGACAGCTGGATGTGAAAACCCACATGAATCCATATTTTGCCTGTAGATTACGGCTTCTTGTTCCTTCCTCGCCTGCACACTCGAAACAGATGCTTTTGTTTTTATCTGAAATGACAAATATCTGTGTTTGATGACAATATTGGCTGACAGAATGAGGCTGGGATGCGTGTGTGTTTGTAATTACTGTGATGTTTCTAACTACAAACACACATGATCCTAGATGCAGGAAATGATCTTGCTGATTGAAAAATGGTACAGTAATAGCATTTACTTTATTCAAAGAATAGTGTCCATATTGTACTTCTGTGCTGTATATCCCAAGCCTTCTGAAGTCATACAATAGTGAACAGAGACATCAGGTTATTTAAGTTATATAAAACTGGGCATGAAACGTGAGAACCAATAGCATTTGACCTCACTGTTACACTCGTCTGAAAAGGGTGCAACATAAAAATAGACTCTGGAATGCAGTGAGTTTGGAACAACAATGATGAATTTACTGTCTTAAACTGGGACTCTAGATTCAGGAGATGACCGGGCCAAAATAACAAACAAAACTTTATTTTCTTAAAACCTCTCTAAAAAATAAATAAATCAAACATTAAATCTGCAGTCGGCAGTTTTTCCTTGTTGTCGCCATCTCTGTTCGAAATCTGCAATTGCAGTTATTCGCGGAATTATCAACTTTACGTGGGTTGTGCCTCGGCTCGGCACAGCGCGGATGAACACAATGTTTGAGGAGAGTGTGCGGCTGTCAGTCGCCGCGCCGGTGTGGATACTGGCATTCAGAATCACAGATTATCCTTTTTGGAAGTATGACCAACATAAGAATTTTCACCGGAAAATGTCATCTGAACAAGCAAGTAACATCCACTTTTGTTCTGACCAACTAAGGGAAAAAAAGAATTGCAGTAAATCGCTCTGATTAAATCTAAAAATCGCTTATTTCATTTAAAAACGTACAAATTATACTTTGTTCTCAACTTGTCAATGTTCAACATCAGCATTGCGTGACTACATTTAAAGCCCTTCCGATATTTATCCTTGTTTTCGCATGGGGTGTTAGTCTCTTTTTTTCTGTAGCCACTCCGAAGTCTTTTGCGTTTTACAGCGGGTGAGTCTCTAGTTGTCACTGGTGATTGTCGTTTGAATCTTTCTGGATCCGCCATCAAATTGATAAGTTTAATTATATCAAGTGCTGTGAGAAAAGGCTATAAATCTCCACCTCCAGCATCCTCACACGCAATATAGCCTACTAGCCCAGTGGTTCCCAAACCTGTCCTCACGGCACCCCAACACTGCACGTTTTCTTTATCTCCCTAATCAAACACATCTGATTCAACTCATCAGCTCATTATCACATGGGTTAATGAGCTGATGAGTTGAATCAGGTGTGTTTGATTAGGGAGATAAAGAAAACGTGCAGTGTTGGGGTGCCGTGAGGACAGGTTTGGGAACCACTGTACTAGCCGAGACTCTTCTTTATGTGTACAGATGTGACGTAATGACGCAAAGACATGCTCGAATCTCCCACGGAAATCCACCAGTACCACTGGAGTTAAAAACATTATTACAAGCTTACCGCTTTGAATCGAGCTACGTGCAGAGTTTTGAGCGCTGGCTGGTTATGTACAGTATTTGCTCAATTTTATTTTGGATAATTTTTAACCCAAAAAAGCTACGGACTGCATCTTTAACTCCCTAACCAAAACTGTTTAGGATAAACAAAAGTGAGTCTCAAGCTGTGAAAGTGCAGGAGCACGAATGAGATTTGAAAACTATGATGACCTGGAAGATTTTCAGCTTTAAAAGACATTATAAAGTAGTATGAACTAATTTTATGGTTCTGCAAAATTTCTTCTTTATTTGTTCAGTTTAATGTCCTTGCTGACGTTTTTATTCAGCAAGGACATTAAACTGAACAAATGTGACAAATAAATTCATAATGTTAAAAATTCGAATAGAAATGCTGTTCTTTTGAATTTTCTATTCATAAATGAATACTGAATTTTTTTTTATCATGGTCTCTACAAAAATACGAATCACTGTTTTCAACATTGATAATAATCAGAAATGTTTCTTGAGCAGCAAATCAGCATATTTCTGAAGGATCATGTGATACTGAAGACTGGAGGAATGATGCTGAGTAAATTAAAATATATTTAAATATACAATAGTTATTTCATTTGTAATATTTTTTCACAATACTGTTTTTTTTTTTTTTTTACTAAATAAATGCAGCCGTTGTGAGCAAAAAAAAAGTTCTTTTAAAAATGAATTTGTCACACCACTGAAATACTAAATTGAACTGATAAAATGGTGTTAAAAAGTTGAAAAATAAATTGAAAAAGGCGAGCAGTTGTGGCACCTAAACAAGTTTAAAGACATAAACTTCACCTTGATTTAAATCAGTTTTAACATGAAATCAGTGAAATTGTTGTATTATTTCAGCTGCATGGATCCAGTGTGCAGGACTCCAGGGAAATGTGGGATTAAACGGAAGGAGACCTGAGGTGGCAGTCGGGTCATATCCTGGAAGGAGCTTGTCATGGTATTGTACATAAATAATGCATAATATCTCAGAAGACAATCTGTGCAGGGGTACATGCTTTTTTGCTGCTGACAGACTGTAGACAGACTATTTCCAACTTTATCTGAATAGTGACAAGCTGGCTTACCCAACAAAGCAGTCTTTCTGATTTCATTGATCGTTGCATCGTCAATGTATTTTCCAATTGAGCAATTGTATCTCTCCCTCTCTCTCTCTCTCTCTCTCTCTCTCTCTCTCTCTCTCTCTCTCTCTCTCTCTCTCTCTCTCTCTCTCTCTCTCTCTCTCTCTCTCTCTCTCTCTCTCTCTCTCTCTCTCTCTCTCTCTCTTTTACTCTCTCTCTCTCACTCTCTCTCTGTCCCACCTCCCCCTCAATCTCTCTCTCTCTCTCATGCTAAGAATCCTCAGGAAATGACAGGGTACACGCAGAACGCCCACTTGACTCCAAACTCTTCCCGGCAACACTGTACATCACACTGTTTTTTTGGACAGTGTTTCTCATAAAACGGACGCGCTTATCATGTGACTTGTGCATTTGAGTGCAGCGTAACCATGACAACCTCAAGACATGCTGCATGGTTTAGTCAGTGCTTTTCTCAATTCAGATATTAGGTGGTGAATGTGAAATATCTGAGGACAAATGTGAGAAAATGTGGACTCTGTCAAAGCGATAAGCATGATTGTGAAATGAAGTGCTTAAACTCTCTTTAAACCATGGTAAAATCAATGTAATCAACTTTTTTTCCATTTATAACAGGAAAGCCACAGCAAAATAGTATAGTAGGCCTATACCCTATTGGTGAAAAGTCTGGGGTCTGTAAGATTGTTTTTTTAAAGACATTAATACTTCTATTCAGCAAAGATGCATTCAATTGATAATAATGACATTTATAATGTTGCAAAGATTTAATTTTTTTTCTAAATAAATGCTGTTCTTTTCAACTTTCTATTCATCAAAGAATCCTGAAAAAAATGTTTTCATAAAAACGAAGCAGCACAACTGTTTTCTGCATTTATAATAATCAGAAATGTTTCTTGAGCAGCAAATCTGCATATTAGAATGATTTCTGAAGGATCATGTGACACTGAAGACTGGAGTAATGATGCTGAAAATTCAGCTTTTCATCACTGGAATCAATTATATTTTAATATACACTCACCTAAAGGATTATTAGGAACACCTGTTCAATTTCTCATTAATGCAATTATCTAATCAACCAATCACATGGCAGTTGCTTCAATGCATTTAGGGGTGTGGTCCTGGTCAAGACAATCTCCTGAACTCCAAACTGAATGTCAGAATGGGAAAGAAAGGTGATTTAAGCAATTTTGAGCGTGGCATGGTTGTTGGTGCCAGACGGGTATTTCACAATCTGCTCAGTTACTGGGATTTTCACACACAACCATTTTTAGGGTTTACAAAGAATGGTGTGAAAAGGGAAAAACATCCAGTATGTGTCAGTCCTGTGGGCGAAAATGCCTTGTTGATGCTAGAGGTCAGAGGAGAATGGGCCGACTGATTCAAGCTGATAGAAGAGCAACTTTGACTGAAATAACCACTCGTTACAACCGAGGTATGCAGCAAAACATTTGTGAAGCCACAACACACACAACCTTGAGGTGGATGGGCTACAACAGCAGAAGACCCCACCGGGTACCACTCATCTCCACTACAAATAGGAAAAAGAGGCTACAATTTGCAAGAGCTCACCAAAATTGGACAGTTGAAGACTGGAAAAATGTTGCCTGGTCTGATGAGTCTCGATTTCTGTTGAGACATTCAGATGGTAGAGTCAGAATTTGGCGTAAACAGAATGAGAACATGGATCCATCATGCCTTGTTACCACTGTGCAGGCTGGTGGTGGTGGTGTAATGGTGTGGGGGATGTTTTCTTGGCACACTTTAGGCCCCTTAGTGCCAATTGGGCATCGTTTAAATGCCACGGCCTACCTGAGCATTGTTTCTGACCATGTCCATCCCTTTATGGCCACCATGTACCCATCCTCTGATGGCTACTTCCAGCAGGATAATGCACCATGTCACAAAGCTCGAATCATTTCAAATTGGTTTCTTGAACATGACAATGAGTTCACTGTACTAAAATGGCCCCCACAGTCACCAGATCTCAACCCAATAGAGCATCTTTGGGATGTGGTGGAACGGGAGCTTCGTGCCCTGGATGTGCATCCCACAAATCTCCATCAACTGCAAGATGCTATCCTATCAATATGGGCCAACATTTCTAAAGAATACTTTCAGCACCTTGTTGAATCAATGCCACGTAGAATTAAGGCAGTTCTGAAGGCGAAAGGGGGTCAAACACAGTATTAGTATGGTGTTCCTAATAATCCTTTAGGTGAGTTTATATTCATACAGAAAACAGGTAGATTAAATTGTAATATTATTTCACTATAATAATGCAATATAAATGCAGAAGAGCAGAAGAGACTTCTTTCAAAAGCATAAAACAAAAAAATCCTTTTGAATGGTATCAGGCTGCACCAGTCCTCTTCGTTGTTTTGCATGTGTGTGTGATCACGTCACACTCTGCAAGGGATAAACACAGCATTCATTTAGAATTATTAACTTTTCATTGCCTATTAACCATAGTGAAACCCTCTAAGAGGTTAATAATGTAGAATCTCATATTTGTTGTGAGAATGGATTAAATCACTCCCATATGAATTCAGGCCTTTGATGAACATGAACCCAAAGCCACATGTGACTAAAACTTGGATCCAGACGGTAAGCTGGAAATCTGACTATTCCTGAGGAACTCTGCCAGACCACATTCATCATGGGAGATCACCAGCAGCGGCTTTATTTTTTGTGCTATTTTGTAAATAGTTGTTCACATGAGAACAACTAATGACATGTCTGATGTTTTTGAGGTACAGTATTATCTAGGGACCATGGATTCTCTAAAAAATAAATTACATCAAAAGACAATGTGTAAATATTGCTGTATGAAGTTGTATGGTAAAGTCTATATTTCGTTTTGGAGTCTCTCATAGAGTCTCATAATCATCTCAGCTGGTTGCCAAATGCTCTTCCCACACAAACATCTTGCTTCACCCCCTTTTTTTGACAGGAGTATTCTCTCCTTGAAAGACTGGACATGTGCGCCATTGCACATAATGTTCCAAAGAAAAAAATAAAACTGCATTTGCAATCCATTTTACTGACGTAATGGGACATTTCTGAGTGAAAAGAGATAATTCGAGGCACAAACGTAGAGCTGGACTTAATCATGAGGACATGTTTGTATGGTGAAAAATATCAATTGTTTGATAGGGAGGGCTTGAAAAATAAGAGGAATTGGTGATCATCAGTCATCACTAAAACATTTTTCAAAATATCTTCTTTTGTGTTCCACAGAGGAAAGACAGTCAAACACCTTCGATTGGAATGACATGAGGCTGAGTAAATGACAGAAATCATTTTTTGGGGTGAACTATCCTTTTAAGTGTCAGATTATTATTTTATTACCTATGAACTTCATTGTGCATTATGCATCTACTTGTATATATAAGTTTGTTGTTCTTTAGAGTCACTTTTGTACTTGTAATCACTCAGAAAAGCTGTTGAATTTTTTAGCTGGGATGCACTTGCCCTCATTGGAGATGAGTCTCGATTTCTGCTGTGACGTTCAGATGGTCGGGTCAGAGTTTGGTGTAAACAACATGAAAGCATGGATCCATCCTGCCTTGTATCGGGTTCAGGCTGCATGTGTAATGGTGTGAGGGATATTATCTTGGCACACTTTGGGTCCATTAGTACCATTTGAGCATGGATTAAACACCACAGCCTACCGGAGTATTGTGTCTGACAGTGTCCAGCTCTTTGTGACCAGTGTTCTCATCTTCTGATTCCAGCAGAATAACACGCCATGTCACAAAGCTTAAATCCTCTGGAACTGGTTTCTTGAACATGACAATAAGTTCACTAAACTCAAGTGCCCCCCACAGTCTCCAGATCTCAATCCAATAGAGCAGCTCTGGGACGTGGTGGAACGGGAGAATCGCATCATGGACGAGCAGCCGACGAATCTGCAGCAACTGTGTGATGCTCTCATGTCTATGGACCAGAATCTCTGAGGAATGTTTCCGGCACCTTGTTGAATCTCTGACACGAAGAATAGGACTTAAGACCGTAGACGCGCGCGCGCGTGTGTGTGTGAGTGATAAATATATAACATTTACACACCCTGCTGACACTTTGATGTGGACCGATTTGTTCTTTGAAGCATAGAAAACACAATGACATGTGTCAATCATATACCTATGTATATCACTCGTTTTAGGCATGCTGTAATTATATGAGAAAAGCTTTTCACAAAGTTATTCTTCCACACAGCAGTCGGCTTGCGCTGCCAGACGACTGCAGAACAGGCCTGTCAAAGACAAATGGAACAAAATGAAACAGACAAATTGCTGTGAGCCTGAATTGCAAAAAGATTTCGCAGCCTGGACACGAGGGAGGCTTTGCCCCGACATGTGTCATCCGCTCCAAACCCTATAGAGAGCGACCTCGCCGTCTACATAGGAAGCTGCCTTCTAAAGCAGCGTTCTCAGTGCACTCCACTAATGTCATTTATAGGCAGCAACTTGTGCAGCAAGGGACTTGACTAATCTTTATAAGTTAAGTCTGATGTTGGCATTTCGCTAAGACCAAAAAAAAACAGAACACAAATATTGAGTGAAATTAGATTGTAATTAGAACTATTTGTATTTATTCCATTAAAGGGATAGTTCACTTTGGAATTAATTTTTGGTATGTTTTAGCTTACCTCAAGGGCATCCAAGATGTAGGTGTCTTTGTTTCCGCAGTAGTTTCAATTTTGATATTTTTAGGTCAAACCGTTCTTGTCTGTCAGTCATATAATACAGGTCTATGGTCACCACCTCAAAGAGCATGCACAGAGAAGTCCAAATTAAACATGATTTAATGACTCGTAAATGTAAGTACACATTGATGGCCTAAGACACGAAACGAGCGGTTTGTGTGAGAAAACGAACAGTATTTATATCGTTTTTACCTCTTGTAAACACAGCCACGTCCAAGTGCCGGAAGTGATCTTTCGCGCGTGTACGTCACTCATACAATTTTTTTTTTTTTTTTTTTTACGACGGTTTAAACATCCCGGATAAGCGCAAATTAGTACCCTTTTAATTAGCCGTCTTACCTACAATCTCTGTTCTGTGTAAACAATGAGTGACGTACACGCGCGAGGTTTCACTTCCGGCGCTTTCCGCCGCTTGCCGGGCGACCTCAGATCACTTGGACGTGGCTGTGTTTACAAGAGGTAAAAACGATATAAATACTGTTCGTTTTCTCACACAAACCGCTCGTTTCGTGTCTTAGGCCATCAATGTGTACTTACATTTACGAGTCATTAAATCATGTTTAATTTGGACTTCTCTGTGCATGCTCTTTGAGGTGGTGACCATAGACCTGCATTATATGACTGACAGACAAGAACGGTTTGACCTAAAAATATCAAAATTGAAACTACTGCGGAAACAAAGACACCTACATCTTGGATGCCCTTGAGGTAAGCTTAAACATACCAAAAATTAATTTCAAAGTGAACTATCCCTTTAAGACTAATATTTAGTCGCTTTACAAAACATGTTTGTATTTGTAAATATGCACATACATTTAACAGCAAAAAAATACATACTCTCTCCAAACTTTTGCACAGTAGTGTACCTCAACCATGTATTTAACTTTTAACTCAGCTGTGTTGTGTTTTTACATTGGCAAACTTTATTGCAGTGAAGGTTTTGCGCCTGGCATCTTCTCACACGTGTGAGCGCCAATGCTCTCCTCCTCTTAATGAGAGTGGATGTTGATGGCCGTTATGGAGTGCTTCCGTTCTCCTCCCCGCAGTGCGCTCTTCACGGGGGGCCGCAGGAGTTCAGCGCTCAACCCTTCAAGCATCTATCGGCTCTGCGTCACCACCAAATCACCATGGCGATAGCGGGCGCTGAGGGCCCTGAATGAGGCACCAGCTCTGTTTGAGACGTCTGCTGAGCCGCGAGGATGGGGATCATTCGCGCAGTGGAACAATACAGGGAAAGTAGACATCAAAAAAACCTTCAATTTAAAATTCCTTCTGAATAATTAGAACGCTGTTTTTGATGCTTTATAAAGTGCTCTGATGTTGAAGGACATCTGATTCTGGCGAGGTCTTCAATTAAGAGAAGTCTCTCCTGCTGATATATTGTTTTTGTATTTTTTCCTCCTTTTTACCCTTGGAAACTTCTGGCAGCTATTGATTTTAAACTGCTTTGGAGCACAGTGTGCTATAAAAATAACACTTTCCACAATTATGCTATATACTGTAGTTTATATAACACAGCACTCTTCTTCTCTGCGTGAATGTGTGCATATGTTGACCTTTAGATTCTCTGCAGATATTCTTCAGTTTTTGTGAGTTCGTGTGCTCCCCCTCACCTCATTTCAGACTATATAAATGATGGTGAACAGATCCCAGCAGGACACTGGGTTGGAGGGGTGAAAGCCCTGTGTGTCCTTGCCCAGGTCATGCGGCCGGGGTGAAAGCATTTGGCTTTTGTTATTCTGCTGATTACTAGAGAAAAACCTGGTGTCTAGTTTAAATACTTACAGGGAGATCTGACAGAAAAAAACTGAAGAAAAAAACGAAAAACTTTTAGAAATTTAAAGGAATAGTTCACAAAAAATGTCATTATTTACTCATCCTCATGCCGTTCCAAACCCAGATGCTCTTTTTTTTCCAGGGTATTTTCATTTTCAATGAACTATAATCTGTTAACACAGTCCTTTAATCTGTTAACAGATTGCCACACTTGCAGGCTTGATTTTTCCCAGAGGAATATTTTATTGCTCAAGGATTTCTCTTTTAATTTTAGGAGATTTACTGGATATGTTAAACTTGGTTAGTTCACCCAAAAATGAAAATTCTGTCATTGAGTGCATTTACATGCACGTTCTTAACCCGATTATGTTTAATAAGCTGACACTGCACATGATCATGTAAACGTGCTAACCCAATTTCAAAGCACTCGCATCACTTCATAAAGTTGAGGTTAAACCACAATGGAGTCACATGGATTACTTGAATGATGTCTTTACTACCTTTCAGGGGCTTGAAAGTGGTAGTTGTGTAGCTGTCAATGGAGGGACAGAAAGCTCTCAGATATTATTAAAAAGATCTTCATTTGTGTTCTGAAGATGAACAAAAGTCTCACGGGTTTGGAACGACATGAGGGTGAGTAATCAATGACAGAATTTTCATTTTGAGTTGAACTAACCCTTTAACGTAGTCTCAGATGTTTCCCCTAAAATGTGTTTGGATGAATAAAAATAGAAACAAATTGTTATAGAGTAATATAATAGTCTATAAAATGTGTATAGCAGCTCAGATAATTTGTTTAGATCCATGTTCAGACTTTTCTTCAAATCTAGAGCAATGTTTTTCAACTGGTTTTGTTTCAGGATGTGACCTGTTTTTTTGTTTCGTTTTTAACCACAAAAACTTCTAGACACATCTGAAATAACTGGGTAACAAAGGTCTATGTTTGCTTTCTATTGAATCTAATAATCTAAACAGATGTCTAGAAGAAACTATTTAGATAGCCTAAGATTTAATTTGTGATTTCGTTCCTGCAGGTCTCTTATACTCAACAAGGGTGCGTTTATTTGATCAAAACAATAGAATACTAATCATCGAATCCATAAAGGCGATTTAAAAAAAAATGGGTTTATAGCAACTTCTTGAAACTGGTTAATGTGTGAGCATTTCTAACAGCTAGAGGAAGTGCATTCCATAACCTTGGTGCAGCGACAGAGAAAGCTCTCTACCCCATAGATTTTAATCTACACGGAGGCTGCTGAAGAGGAAGAGAATCAGCAGAACGAAGGGAACAAGAAGGAATCTACTGGGTGACTTAGTCAAGTCAAGTCACATTTATTTATATAGAGCTTTTTACAATACAGATTGTTTCAAAGCAGCTTTACAGAGATAACAAGAAAATAATGCAAAAAAGTTTGTTTCCAGAAGAATATTGCGTCATCGTCCACCTTAAGGCAGATCAATAATATTGTTGAATATTAAATTAAATGTCCCCAACTAAGCAGCCAAAAGCCAAGGCAACAGTGGCAAGGAACCAAAACTCCATCAGGTGACAGAATGGTGAAAAAAAACCTTGAAACCAGGCTCAGTCGTGGGCCAGTTCTCCTCTGGCCAACGAGCGATCTGTGTATGATTATGATTCAGGCAGCATTACAGGTCAGAAGTCAGATTGGATCAGAATATTTATCCGGTTCCATCTGGTTGGAAGTCGGAGTCATCACGCCGGTATGGAGACGAGTTTGTTGAGGATCAGTGCCGATGGCTGTCGAGTCGATGAGGCCTTCACAGGCCTGATGAGGCTGGCACTTCAGGGATGCGTTGTGGATGGGTCCAGGCGCAGGTCCACCATCTGATCTGGATACGGCCCGGATCCGGCTGATTTCAGTAAACCTAGGGTAGAGAGTTGACACTTCAGGACTGCGTTGGCGTCGTGTCCAGGCGCTGGTCCTTCCTCAGATCTGGATACGGCCTGGATCCGGCGGACCTCGGGATAAACAGAGAGACTAACATTAGCGTAGATGCCATCCTTCTTCTGATGTACCAAGTACGCAGGATTTATGGGAAGTGTTCTGATCTAAACTATACAGCCTTGTCAGCCTAACATTGAATTATTGAAGTCTATAATTTGTTATGTGTATGCTAGGCCAAAGAGATGTGTTTTTAATCTAGACTTGAACTGACAGAGTGTGTCTGCTTCCCGGGCAATGTTAGAAAGATTGTTCCAAAGTTTTGGTGCTAAATAGGAAAAGGATTTACCGCCAGCAGTCGATTTTGATATTAAAGGTCTTATCAACTGGCCGGAATTTTGAGATCGCAATAGACGTGAAGGACTGTAATGTGTTAAGAGCTCGCTCAAGTACTGGGGAGCTAAACCATTTATTGCTTTGTAAGTAATATTTTAAAATGTATACAATGTTTAATAGGGAGCCAATGCAGTGTTGACAGAACCGGGCTAATATGGTCATACTTCCTGGTTCTGGTAAGACCTCTAGGTGCTGTGTTTTGGACCAGCTGTAGTTTGTTTACATGCAGGGCAACCACCCATAATAGCATTACAATAATCTAGCCTTGATGTCATGAATGCATGAACTAATTGTTCTGCATTTTTCATTGAGAGCATATGACGTAGTTTAGATATATTTTTAAGATGAAAAAATGCGGTTTTACAGATAGACACGTGACTTTCAAATGAAAGATTGGTATCAAAGAGCACACCCAGGTTCCTAACTGACGACAAAAGACTTAACAGAGCAGCTATCAAGTGTTAGACAGTATTCTAGGTTAGTACGTGAGGAGGTTTTTTGTCCAATAATTAGAATCTCTGATTTTTCAGAATTAAGTAGTAGGAAATTGCTAGTCATCCCGTTTTTTATATCTGCTATGCATTCCATTAATTTTGTGAATTGGTAAATTTCATCAGGGCGTGAAGAAATATAGAGCCGAGTATAATCAGCATAACAGTGAATACTAATGCCATGCTTCCTAATGATATCTCCTAAGGGTAGCATGTACAGAGTGAACAGCAACGGTCCTAGTACTGAGCCTTGTGGTACGCCATACTGAACTTGTGATCGATAAGACATTTCTTCATTTACTGCTACAAACTGATAACGGTCAGATAAGTATGATTTAAACCATGCTAGTGCAATTCCACTAAAATTTTCGAGTCTATTTAAAAGAATGTTGTGGTCGATAGTGTCAAGTTTTTAGTCTAGATTTAAACTGACAGAGTGTGTCTGCTTCCCGGACAATGTTAGGAAGACTGTTCCAGAGTTTTGGTGCTAAACAGGAAAAGGATCTACCGCCAGCAGTCGATTTTGATATTCCAGGTATTATCAACTGGCCAGAAGTTTGAGATTGCAGTAAACGTGAAGGACTATAATCCGTTAAGAGCTCGCTCAAGTACTGGGGAGCTAAACCATTTAGTACTTTGTAAGTAATCAGCAATATTTAAAAATGTATACAATGTTTAATAGGGAGCCAATGCACTGTTGACAGAACCGGGCTAATATGGTCATACTTCCTGGTTCTGGTAAGAACTCTAGCTGCTGCGTTTTGGACCAGCTGTAGTTTGTTTATTATTTATAAACTTAGTCACAATTTAAACTTAGTTACAGATACTGTACAGTATAAGAAGGGGCTATTCCATGCATACTGTAGCTTTGTATGTTAGTGTAAGAGTTTTAAAAATGATACGCGACTGAAGAGGAAGCCAATGCAAATTATAATAAAGCACGCCTGTGATGTACTGATGTGATGGTGTGTAAGAAAACGTGCAGCTGAATTCTGGATATACTGCAGCCATTTGATTGATTTAGCAGGTCAACCAACTAATAGTATATTACAATAATCAATCCTGGAAGTAACAAATGCGTGAATAAGCCTCAGCATCAGGCAGTGTGAGATAAGGCCTATTTCTAGAAATGTTTCTGATGATGGAAAGGAGATTTAATATGTGAGTCTAATGTCAGATGAGTGTCAAAAATCCCACCAAGGTTATATCTGGAGTAGATTGCAATACGACACTATCATCCATAATCAAATTAAAATGGTTCCCTTTAGAATAGCTGCTGGTTTGCCAATGAGTAGAACCTCTGTCTTGGAACTATTCAATAAAAAAAAATGGTGCATCCACATTTGGTAATATAGCAATAGAGTTCAAATGTTAATTTCCTTTGTTTTCTCAGAGAGTAGCCCTCTCTTCCAGTTCTTCCAGTTTCTCTAGTCTTACAAAATTAAGAAACGTGTTACACCCCTGCATAGAGGAACAAAGTGATGGCTTAATTGGTGTAAGAATATTATTGAAAGTCTTAAGTCTTAAAAATCTTTTTGCGGTTTGCAGCACCATCACTAATGGACGAGTAGTACTTTGTTCTTGCCGCTTTAAGTGCTTTAGTTTATACAGTATTCAGTATAGTTTATAACATTGCAAATGTCTTTATGCCACTGTTGATCAGTTGAATGCATCATCACTGAATAAAGTATTAATTTCTTAAAAAAAAAAAAAAAACTCAAACTTTTCAATGCTGAATGTTTTTTTCCAGAGTGAGAGACAACAGCACAGCTAGACAGAAGTTAAAGAAGACAACACTCTCTTATGACTGATCAGAGACGGTGAAGCCCAGCCGGACCGCTGCGATCTGCACCGCTTCTCTCCACATGATGGATTCCTGCTTGTCCACATTGTACAGCTTCTTTATTCTTGGCCTCAATGGTGGAACAAACTCCAGCTCATACATCAACCTTTTCCAAAAGTAACCTCAACTCTTCTATAACTAGACCTCACAGAAACACACACCAGAAAACATGCACTGTAAACGAATTATGTACAGTAGACCCGTGTTTTGGTATGAAAGCATACAAACAGACTATTCTAGTTACATTTACAGTGTTCTCACACTGAACTGTGCAAACTAATTTTAACTTGTCACAAGACAGTATAAAATGATTTTTACTTCCACTGAGGCATCAATCATCTGTGTTGAATGACGGTTCACAGATTGTGTGTAATGGCGAGTGATGGTACTGTATTGGACCTTCAATGATGATGAATCATAGTGATGAATAATGGTGTGTGAGTTTATGTGATGGTTAGTTTTGACCAGTGTTTACTGATTGGTTAATAATGTTAGTGCTGGTTATAGATGGTTCAGTGATGGGGAATGTATAGGATTTATCAATATGAGTGATTTTCAGTGTTGGACAGTGATATTAGTGATGGCAAATAATGATGAATAATGGTAGGACTGATCACTAGTTAAGGAGTGCAAACCACAATTAGAAACTTGCAAAACAGCCTTCAAAGAAAGACATTTTGGTGAAAAAATGTGAAGGATTGTTTAATAATAAAGTTCAGTGTTGGAGAGGAATATTAGTGATGATAAGCAATTGTTGGGTTGTTCACTTGTTAATGGATTATGAACCACATAAAAACAGTCTTCAATGAAACTGCATTGAATGTGCATGATTGGTGAAGTGGTCACTGTCACTGTTGGTGATTAATAATTAATAACGATGAGTGATTGTTTATTAATGTGATGTTCAGTGTTGGAGAGCAATATTAGTGATGATGAAGGCTGGTTGGATCGATCACTAATGGATTATAAGCATGACTAGAACTATAGAAATGGACAAAACACAGGGAAAAAAGAAAATGCATAAAGCCAATTAGTGTAAAAATTGTGTGTGATACTATTGAATGATGGTGAGTGATGGTTCATTTATATAAATTATGGTCAGTGTTTGAGAACATTATAAGTGATTATGAATAATGGTTGTTTAATTAATGGGTTATAAACCACAATTATAAAGAAAAATACAAGAAAATACATTGAATACATCATGCAGGTTAGTGAATAATTGTGAAGCATTCACTCTTGGTGAATGATGGTTCAGTGATGTTGAATAATGATGAATAAAAGTGAGTGATGGCTTATTTACGGTATATAAATGATGTTCAATATCGGAAAGCAATATTAGTGATGATGAATAATGGTATGAATGATCACGATCACTAAAAACCTTGATTCACTGTTGGTGAATGATGGTATATGGTGAGTGATGGCTTATTTATCAAAATGATGTTCAGTGTTGGAGAGCGATATTAGCAATGTTAAACAATGATTGTTCACTAGTTAGTGGATTATATTGATGTTCAGTCTTGGAAAGCAATCTTAGTGATTATGACTAGTCAGTGGTAGGATTATTCACTAGTTGATGGATTATAAACCACAATTAGAAATTCACAAAACAAAGACAAGAAAATGCATTGAATGCATAATGCCAAAATAAAGATTGTGACGTTGACTGTTGGTGAATGATGGTTCCGTGATTATGGATACTAGTGTGTGATGGTTTAAGAAGTGATGGTTTTTCTCAGTGCAGGTGATTGTCAGCAGTGAGGGAATCACCGAGTACACACACACACACACACACACACACACACGAGCTCTCTTCAGTCTCACGCTCCTCTAGTGCTCTACAGACCTTCATTACTCCAGTCTGTCGATGTGAGACGCGGATGACAAAGTTGAAATCGCAGGTGTACGAAGCGAACCGTCCATTTGCAGCCGTTATAAAGAAGAAGGAGGATTATATCGCGTGCCATTCTGTGATGGTGAGTTTGCGCTTCTTCGCGTTTCTTCAGTCATTGATCGCAGTCTAGCACTACAGCGATACATTGAATGTGTTCGACCTCCGTTCACAATAACACGATTATCAACGACATACTTCTTATTCGGTTCACGCGTGTTTTCTATAGACGGATTAATCATGAATAAACGATAATTGAATATTCAGGGACCGCAGAGATCATTGGGCTTTGCTTTGTTTGATATATGTACAGTTATGTAATTTAAAGATGATTTCTGGGTTATAATGCACCGATTCATGAACATCATCACTTTAAAATGATGCATTTCAATGCATCCCAAACATGTTTGACGTAAATCGTTGCTCAGCATGAGCGTTTTTTATAAACTATAACGTAATGGGTTAATCTCACGAAGCTTGTCCAGAACATTTTACATTTCACATCGCACTTAAATTAAGATAATAACGAAATTATATTAGTGTTTTTATCTCCAAATGTGACTTTTATTTTAATGACAATTCATATTTTTTTAGTTGACTGTAATGCAGAAACTATTTATATATTATTTAAACAGTAAATTGATAGATACAAATTGATACATCGAGGCTCTATTTGTTGTGCTATACCTTTAACGTATAGCCTACTGATCTAAATAAAAAAACTGTCCAAACAGGATGATTTCATTACTCTACAGTAATGAGAATCTAATGAGAACCATCATTAAGAATAATGAGAATTACAGTCGAACTCAGAAGTAAAACCTCTTGAGGCTAACACTGACAACAAAGGGAGGAAAAAATGTGTTATATTGTAATGAACATAATTCAAATATCTTAAAGTGTGATAAACATATTCAATAGCATTTTTTTTCTTTTGGGGTGAAATATGATCTAAACTGCAATACACTGATATGCACCTCATGGACCAAATTCATGTGTGTCTTAGCCAGAGAAATGTTGCCAGTGTCATTTAAAGCAAAGCACCAGTGTAAAGCCAACAATTCTGATGGATTCTCTTATGCATTAGGTCTGTTTGTCTCTTTCTAACGCCTCACATCATCATCATCAGTAAATCAATCCAGATTTCTGCAGTGAATATGAAGGCATGCAGTGAGTCACAGCACACTTTAATGCTGCCTTCACATCCATGCAAAACACTGTATACTCCCTTTCAAATGATTGCCTCAGAACGAATTTAAATTTTCAAAAAGTGCATCTATTGACCTCTATTTTATTCAGCATCCTTACACACATTTGACCTTGTAAAGGTTTGGCATTATGAACCATATGAAGTACCATATGAAGAACATATGAAGCAAGTGTTGGTTTGGTGCTGAAAATGTGATGCTTTTCTCTGTGTGTTACAGTGTGTCTTTTTGTGTAGTGGAAAAGATGCCTCACCATTAATAGGCTACAGCAATACAGTAGATCACATAGCATTAGCTTTATACCAATATACAAGAACATACAATGTTAAATGACCGTGGTTATTATTGCCAGATGCTGTTTTGCCTTTGCTTCAAGACACAGAGCCCATTCAAAACAGAGCCGTGTTCAGCCCTGTGCTTCTCATTATGATGGTTATCAGAGCCTCAGTGTGTTTTGCATCCATATATATATATATAAAAAAAACCTTGTTTGATTGACACTGTGTTTCTCTCCTTGAAGTGCCTGTTTGCGCCCCATAGGGTTACAAAAATAGCATATAAAGAGTGTACTTGCAAGCAAAAGATGTACATTTTCTACAATAGGAGAGCTCAGTGAATGTAAAGCATTCCCATTCAACCAGAACAAACCTTCAGAGGTTCAGTGTGAAATCAGATTCTTTTACTCTTAAATCACTGGTGTCAGAATTCTTGTTTTTCTGATCATGCAAGAACGGAGTTCTTCGGCTGCATGTAATTGAATCTGAGGTCGTTCTGTGTGTTTTATTCGCTATGATTCATCCGTTTATTCATTTTTTGGGGGGAACTAATAAAGATGAGTAAGACACCGGGGGCTCGGAGACCGCTCACTATCCTCGCACAGGTCTCGTCTTAAGGGTTTTTATACCTCCTTAGATTCGCTGTGGATCAGTAAATCTGGTCGACATAAACCCCTCCCTCCCCATCGGTCCTGCGCACTTCAGTGATCAGAGATTTGATTATTTGAGATGGGGTTATAATAAAGAATGTAGGTGATTCAGTGATGGGTTGGTTGTGTTGTTGTAGGTCCAGACTGAACATCAGCTACTCTGGTGCAGTATGTTATGATGTAGCCAATAGTACTGAAGCAAGCAGCTCTCTCTCTCTCTCTCTCTCTCTCTCTCTCTCTCTCTCTCTCTCTCTCTCTCTCTCTCTCTCTCTCTCTCTCTCTCTCTCTCTCTCTCTCTCTCTCTCTGTGTGTGTGTGTATTTTAAAACAATGTACCTTCTCTTTTAGGCTTTATAATGCTGTACGTGAGATCTCCGGGAACAATCGTGAACAGAATGCATAGACACACGGCAAGAGCATCCTTCCTCGTCCTCTTCCTCATCATCACCCTGGTAAGAGCAGAGATGATCATGTATTTATGTGTTCTTTGGGCCTGTATTCTCATGGATTCACATGATTATATTTTACAAATGTGACGATTAGTGAAGTTTGAAATGGCAAGAATCACTATTATGGTTTCTCATTGGAAGTTAGTGGGTTTTTTTTAGCAAACCCCAACCCTTACATTCCAAACATCGGAAATTATGATTTTGCCTGCTATTTAGAGACTAAAATATCATAGAGACTTAATGCAAGCAAGCATCCAGAAAACCACAGAAACCAGCGTCCAATAGAGAGCAACAGTCGGGTTCCAGAAGTAAAAACTTCCCATAGGGAAATTGATTTTTAACAATCATAAGCTTTTATAGACAGCCTTACTGTGACCTACAAGGTTCTTAATCAATAGTATTTGCTTTTGTTGAAGCCTTTGGCCCACATTGTTTTAAAATGATCATGTTTAACGGTGGAATTCATGGTAAAAAAAAAAAAAAACCTTTACCCTTGATGCTGTACAGAAGATTCAACCAATCAGAGGGTTGAAACAAGCAAGACACACCAAAATATCTCTTTAGCTCTGCCCACTGCCAAGCACTGCAAATTATGTAATTGCGTTAATCTACCTGTCCTACACTCTCAAAAAACTTAAATATTTAAATATATATGCATATATGTGCAGTAATTTTAAAATATAGTTTTTTTATATATATTATCATTTTTATATGAGTAGTTTTATATTTCTCCATCGTTTTTAATTACGCTGTTCTCAATGCTTCGTGGGATTGTAGTTCTTTGTAGATTGTAGTACAAAGTCTTGTACCTATGCATTTTTGTCTGATTTTCAAATACTTTTTTGCTTCAAATCAAAGTTTGTAATGTTATGATTTACATCGTGGCTGCTTGGCCTGTTTGATGCCTTATTACGCTTTAACAAAGACTTTTTTTAACATCATCGCTGAACAAAGTTGGTGGGAACTAATGCACCCTATGTCCTAGCAACCACTCAGAACACCCTTGCAACCAGTGTTATTTTAGTATTTTAGTATTTTTATATACTATTATAGTTTTTATTTTATTTTAATAACCCTGGCAACCACATTTAAACCAACCACCTTAGAAACAGCACAGTGAAATGATGACCTGGCAAACCACACAAGCATTGATTTAAAACAAAAAAGGTAGAAAAGCACATCCTGTGGTTTTGAAGATACCTACTGTACAGCTACAGTTCTGTGAAAAATGTTCTGTTAGTTCTCTGTAATTTCCATACAGTGTGACAAGAGCCTCTTATCTTTAATCTGTCATCTATAATGGTCTTTTTAAATCAAAATAAAGATAAAAAGATGTTTTAATGATGGAAAATCACCTGTTTTTTAACTGTAAATGATAAGCTTCCATGACGGCGCAGCACGGCAACGTCACATGAGTCGAGTCAGGTCAAGTCACCTTTATTCATATAGCGCTTTTTACAATACAGATTGTATCAAAGCAGCTTCACAGTGATAACATGAAAATAATACCACAACGTTTGTTTCTAGAAGAAAATTGCGTCTTCGTCCACCTTAAGTAAGGCAGATCAATAATATTGTTGAATATTAAATGTCCCCAACTAAGCAAGCCAAAAGCCAAGGCGACAGTGGCAAGGAACCAAAACTCCATCAGTGACAGAATGGAGAAAACAAACCTTGGGAGAAGCCAGGCTCAGTCGGGGGCCAGTTCTCCTCTGGCCAACGAGCGAACAGTGTATGATTATGATTCTGGCAGCGTTATAGGTCAGAAGTCAGATTGGATCAGAACATTCAGAATATTTATCCGGTTCCATCTGGTTGGAAGTCGGAGTCATCACGCCGGTATGGAGACGAGTTTGTTGAGGATCAGTGCCGATGGCTGTCGAGTCGATGACGATGAGGCCTTCACAGGCCTGATGAGGCTGGCACTTCAGGGATGCGTTGTGGATGGGTCCAGGGGAGCGCAGGTCCACCATCTGATCTGGATACGGCCCGGATCCGGCTGACTTCAGTAAACCTCGGAAAACAGAAAGACTAGCAGTAGCGTAGATGCCATTTTTCTTATGATGTAATGAGTACATCTTGTAAGTAAATAAGTTCATAAAGTCATTACTGCTGTGCTGTTTGGAAACGTCCGGTGTTGGAGCTTTATTGTTCGTTAATTTAGCCACTGTTTCGAATAAATACCTAGGGTTGTGTTTGTTTTCTTCGAAATGTGTTTGAAAAATAAGCAGATCTAGCAGTTTTTAAGGCCTTTCTGTACGCAATCGTGCTCTCTCTCCACGAAATGCGAAAATTCTTTTTGTTTTCTTTCAGCTACGCTACATTTTTCTGGCTGCTCTCTTAAGGGCCCGAGTGTGCTCGTTGTACCACGGTGTTGGACTATTTCCTTTAATCTTCTTTAAGCGCAATGGAGCAACTGTGTCTAAAGTGCTGGAAAAGAGAGAATCAATCATTTCTGTTGCAACATCGAGTTCTTCTAAGCTATCTGGGATGCTGACGAAATGAAACTGATCAGGAAGATTATTTATAAAGCAATCTTTAGTGGCAGAAGTGATAGTTCTAACATATTTATAACACAGAGTCGGCTTTGCAACCTTGGCTAAATTAAAGGGTTAGTTCACCCAAAAATGAAAATTCTGTCAGTATTTACTCACACTCATGTTGTTCCAACCCCGTAAGACTTTCGTTCATCTTCGGAACACGAATTAAGATATTTTTGATGAAATCTGAGAGCTGGATCACTCCTCCATACTAGTCCATAGGCTTCTTCAGGGATTGAACTTGCCGGCCTCGAAAAGTTATTAAAGACATCGTTAAAATAGTCCAAGTGACTACAGTGGCTCAACCTTAAGTTTATCAAGCGACGAGAATACTTTTTGTGCGCAAAAACCCCCCCAAAATAACGACTTTATTTCAACTATTCATTTCCTTCTCTGTGGGCCTCGAGTCAGTTCACTAGTTTAATAGCCTAAGCTTCTGTTGTTGTACGTCACACGCATCACGCACATGACCAGCGTCGGCCAATAGTGAGCCTACGTGTGACGTAGCTCTACGGAATCACACTACGTTAACTGAGTAGAGGCCCAAAGAGAAGGACATGAATAGTTGAAATAAAGTCGTTATTTTTGTTTGTTTTTGCGCACAAAAAGTATTCTCGTCGCTTGATAAACTTAAGATTGAGCCACTGTAGTCACTTGGACTATTTTAACGATGTCTTTAATAACTTTTCGAGGCCGGCAAGTTCAATCCCTGAAGAAGCCTATGGAGGAGTGATCCAGCTCTCAGATTTCATCAAAAATATCTTAATTCGTGTTCCGAAGATGAACGAAAGTCTTACGGGGTTGGAACAACATGAGGGTGAGTAAATACTGACAGAATTTTCATTTTTGGGTGAACTAACCCTTTAAGTATACATGAGATTAAATAATGATCTGAGATGTCATCGCATACTGCAGAATTTCAACGGCATCAACATTGACTCCATGTGACAATATTAGATCTAGAGTATGATTATGAGAATGAGTAGGTCCTGACAGGTGTTGTCTAGCTCCAATAGAGTTTAGAATGTCTGTAAATGCTTATGCCAATGCGTCTTTTTCATTATCTACATGGATATTAAAATCACCAACCATTAGAACTTTATCTGCAGCCAGTACTAACTCCGATAGAAAATCAGCAAATTCCTTGATAAAATCTGTATGGTGCCCTGGTGGCCTGTATACAGTAGCTAGCAGAATTCTCAAACGGGATTTATCACATACGCTAGATAACGTTACAGAAAGCACCATCACTTCAAAATAATTATATTTGAAACTAGACTTCGGAGTAATACTGAAGATATTGCTATAACAGCAACACCACCTCCTTTTCCTTTTAAATGAGCCTTGTGTTTATAGCAGTAATCTTGCGGGGTGGACTCATTTAAAGTAATGTAATTGTCTGGTTTTAGCCAGGTTTCTGTCAAACACAGCACATCTAGGTTATAATCTGTAATCATATCATTAACAATAAGTGCTTTTGAAGTAAGGGATTGAATATTCAGAAACCCGAGCTTTATCATTTGTTCATCTGCATTGTATTTGTTTTTTATTTGTTGAACATCAATCAAATTTTTACCTTTAAATGGGTTTGGAAGTTTTTTGCTTTTTGTATTTCCTAGTTTGGGGAACAGACACTATGTGATGATATCTAGGTGAAAGAGTCTCTATGTGATGGGATTTATCTGACCTCAGTGATGTGAGACAGCTAGCAGACGGTCAGTTTAGCCAGTCTGTCTGCTTCCTGACCTGAGCCCCAGATTGTCATGTTTGAGCTCTAAGACTATGCGCCATATTACTAGAGAGAAGAGCAGCACCATCCCAGGAGGGATGAATACCATCTCTTTTCAACAGGTCAGGTCAGGTGCTTTGGCTCCCGGCAAACATGTGACGATGGTGGCTGGTGTCTCTATTTTCACGTTCCGTGTAATAGAATCGCCAATAACTAGGGCACATTCAGCAGGATTCACAGTGGGTGTTTCACTGAGTGGGGAGAACCTGTTTAATGTTGTTATCGGAAAGGAAGAGCAGTGTTTTGTCCCGCGACTACAGCGTCTCACGGTCACCCAGTTGCCCTGCTGCACGGGCTCTACAGCCGGAATCGAACAATGTACAGAGTTCACTAAGCTAGTCGCATCCAACGCAGTATCTAAGGCCCTTGCATTCTTACTATCCTCGATTAAAGTTTGGATGCGTGTCTCTAGTTCTGAAATCTTCTCCGTCAGCCTCCCTGCATTTATCACATGTAAAGCCCTCGGCGCTGACAGAGAAGGCTATACTATGCATGTGACATGGAGTGCAAGGGACAATAACAGGAGAAGACATGACTCACCGTGTTTGTTGACTGATCCTACTCACCACAGTTGTTTGATGGACTCGAAAAGGCGCGAGCACGCGAGAGAAAAAAGACGGCAAACACGGATGGCAGATTAACAGGCTAGCGGAAGGCTAGCGCGTTTTGCGAGCGATAGTGATTTAGATTAAAGCTAGCGAAGTCAGATCAATGTGACCGACAAAATGAGATAATATCAGATATCTGGTTAATGAGTATGATATATTTAGCGATATAAACAACAAGGAATGATAGTGCGTAACCGCCATATGAGACAAAGCAGTATATCGCTCACTACTACATGAGGCATTCAATATTTTAGATAAATAAACTTTTTGTATATATTTTGGTCCCCCTCCCCAACCATTAGTTTTGCCTTCCTTTGGGACATTCAAGGCTTAGTTGGAGCAGTCAGGGCAGGGGTCAGACCTCAAAATCTCCAATCTATAAAGATCCTGTCTGCTGTCCCAGAAACACAAATAATTCAATGAGTGATGGTTCCATTTTTGTTTCAGCTGACCACACTGAGCCATCTGGATTCTGTGAATCTACTGCATTTATTGACTCAAACATGAGATTTTACTCAGCATGTCATTAATTTTACTCAGGATATCAAGAAATACATGCATGTGAAATGTTGAGATTCTGCCTTTAGAATGAGAGATAATACAAATGCAAAAGTGGCCATTCATACTTTTGTCTTATAGAACAAATACAAAAACACAAATTGTAATCTTTTTTTTAGACATCAAGAATTTTGCTATAGTCTCCTGTTTCTCAGATGATTTTCTTGAGAAAAAGGCCACGGTAATCTCACGTTGTAACCCGTTGAAGCGCAATAAGCAGCGAAAAGGAACTCATTTAGCGCGCGAGTACTGAGATAAGGTCTTTTTGGCGACTTAATGAGCTTGAACGGTCAAATACACATATTTACGTGTCCAAAAGCCTGTCTTTGCGTTTGCAAGTATCCTTGTTAACCGCCATTTATGGGAACAAGGGAACAATGAAACTGAAGAGCAAACAAGGGACACGTGCACAATCAAACCAATGAGAACCAATGAGAACATAACATGAAACGAGAGCTGCGTTCAGCCCCGACAAAACGTTGCACAACGTTTTATTAAACAGAAACGGTGATGCGTTGAACACACTGTTCTGATGACGCAAGAGTTGCAACTATGGCAGCTGAGAAGGCCATTCTTTGTGAAGAATTTTCAGAGCCTGATGAAGTCTGTATAAATATGTGTTTAATACTACAAAATATGCCCGATGTTACAGTTACTGCACTTGCCGCCCAGAACACAAGAGAACATCCCAATCGAGTGAAGGGATTTTTGGAAACTGAAATGGAAGCACACATCTTACCTAATTCAGACTAAAACACATCTATTTAGCCAGACATACTGACTTTATTTGTAGTTCATACTGTTTTAATACCCTGTATTTTCTTTCTCATTTTTAGGAAAAGCACCTAATTACCATTGTTTATTTCTATACCAAATGTCATTCACTTGCAATGAAGCTAAAAATATAAACAACTACATAATTATGTTGATATCCCGCACCATTTTGAACTTGAAAGTGCCCAAGGAGGTACATAACAGGATCACATGAGGCCAAGGAAGTCACATGACAAGAACCTGGAACAAATGTAGAAATAAAGGATATGAAACAAAACTCAAAACTAGACATGACATGACAGTAGTGTGTTTTTGGTGCGTTTAATTACATTATACAATTCATGTAGTATGTCATTTTTATGTCCAGTGCTTGAAGTTTTTCAGGTAGGTCTATTTCATTTGAGTCTTTGTTCTATTGTAGTTTTGCCCTGTTGCTTGTAATTTGTTTCTTTGTTCTTATTTTATCACTGACTGTTTACTTGTCTTCAGTAAGCTTGAGAGTTTTTTCTTTCTTTTTTACTAAGGCTATAGTATTGAAATTGGTGATGAGAATTATGAAATTTCAATGGTATCAAAAATTGTTATATAAAAACCTTATTTAAATGAGAAATAACTAAATTGTGATATATTGTCGTTATTGTGAAATAAAATTACTCATATCGTGATATAAGATTTTCGTCATATCGCCCACCCCTATAGCTACACTATTTTTCACAGAATGACGTTTGAGTAACCACAAGATTACAAGTTACTCAGAGCATGTATTTTCACTCAGTTGCAGGATGAGGTAACCATGGCAACAGTTGGCTGCTCAAGTGCTTCCCATTAGGATCAATGGACAGTACATCAGTTTATTTGGAACTTTATTATAGATTTAAATTAGCAAAATGTGCAATATTCTTGCATGGAAGTAACTGTTTTATAGTGTGTTTTTCATTATATGTCTATACTGTACTTTTTAGTCCTTATTTATTGTGTGTATAGCCTTAATAGCTCTATTTATTATTTATTTATTTTACTGATGACTCTAAGAGCTTTGCTCAAAAAATCCTATGCACTCGTACTGGATGTGCTTGTACAACCAGCAAATAAACTTCAAACTCAACCTCATTTAAATTGACCCCCATCAATTATAAAATGTTGTATAATTCACATCCAACTACAGACAAATCATTGTTTTATATGCATACTACAAGAGTTTGGCAACATAAATCTATCCAAGAAACCTCAGCTGCACTCATTGCTTTACAATTTAGACTGATTATATTTATGCTTTCTGATCAACAGGTATCATATCACAATTCACAAACATCATTGTTACTCCATGTCTTCTTGTTGGTTACAAATAGATATTTGGTTAGATGTGGATTGGACAGTGATATCAAACCAGGTCATACCAGCTTAAACTGGCTTTTGAAATGTATCAGCTGGTTTGGGGTGCTGGTTCTTGGTGGTCTAGGACAACCTCTAACCAGCTTGATCCACCTACAACCATTTAGACCAGCTAGAAACCACATAAAATGACCTATTTTAGCTGGATTTTTACAGAGATGGACATTCAGTATCAAACCCTATATGGCAGAGACAGAAATAACACAACCTCTATAAAAGATAAAGTATGTGAAAGTTTGTTTTATTTTTTTATTTACCCCCAGAGTAAATAGTCTAAACCAGCACAGATTTTTCTGTATATGTTTACTGTACATGCAGGCACATTGTTAGTGGAAACATTCTTGTGTTTTTGGCGTGAATTCATCATCTCCACTGCTGTTGTTTGTTGGTATTGCTCTTGTGTTGTTCTGGTTTATAAACGTTTTTTTTATTTTTTTATCTTTGTTCTTCCAGATGTGGCCCATACATTCTGAGAACTGTGTCATCAAGCGCGAGGAGGAGAGATGCTTGGAGCGAATCGCTCTACATGACCGCAAAGATGACGAAAACTTTGGTAAGAGACATAATGCAATGCGTTTGACTCGACCTTCCAATTATAGTGAAAGATGAACAGGAAACAATATCATTGTTATTGTTCTCTTTCTAGACACATTTTTATCCCTCATTCATTCGCATGTCGAATTCACAACAAGCCGTGGATCAGTTGGCTGATAGTGAGAGGATTTTAAGTGAGCAAAGGATTTGACTGATGTGGCAAAAAAGAAGTTACTTTAATAGCTGATTACAGTTAAAAATGTTATGTAGCATTTTATTCAAACTTCCTAACCTTTTTGTTACACTACCGTTCAAAAGTTTGAGGTCGGTAAGATTTGAGGTCGGTAATGTTCTTGAAAGAAGTCTTTTCTGCTAACCAAGACTGCACTTATTTGGTTAAACATACAGAAAAAAAAACAAAAAAACAGTAATATTGTAAAATAACTGTTTCTTTAATGG
Source organism: Rhinichthys klamathensis goyatoka (assembly GCF_029890125.1). NCBI lineage: Eukaryota > Metazoa > Chordata > Actinopteri > Cypriniformes > Leuciscidae > Rhinichthys > Rhinichthys klamathensis. The sequence goes on from NW_026606839.1 coordinate 115,321, forward strand.
ACTGTTTAAGGGCCTGTAAAATGCCAGGCAGGGATGTAAGGGGCCGTGAGAGAGAACTTTTTTTAACCGATTCATTGAAATGAGCAATTTGATCCGTGGAAAGGGTTCGGAACAGATACAGTGCAGCATATCAAGTCACATATTTCATTCTCTTTCTTGCTATCAGCCCTTCTTTAGAATGAATTAGTCATGATTCTCCATCTCTTCCTCACGGAGTTAACTAGAACTTTCATACATTGGGCTGATTTTGCTCACCGTGCACTAAATGTGTCATCCGTCCCCATAGAGGTATTCAGGTGTTGTGGTAAACAGGAAGCAGGGCTGTGACACCTGTCAGCAATTACACAGAAGAGCAGTTATTTCTGTGAGAGCAGGAGGACTCATACAGCGAGATGTGGATAAATGGGCCGAGGGGGGGAAGAGGAAGACGGAGAGAAAGCACTTTGACTCTGACTCATATGTTTACAGCCTCAAGGACACTCCAGATATTTCGGACTGTTTGGAGCAGAAAATACCCGATTATAAGGTGTGAAACAGCTTGAGTTGCTAGAAAGACTGAACAGTGAAAGTTTGCATGTGGAATTTCAGTGCTGTATTCAATAACCACCACAATGCAACTTAACTAGATGCCATTTGCATTTCATGTATATTGTCATTGTTATTCTTTTCAGAGCAAACTCAAGTTTTCTTTTCGGACATCAGCAGTAAATAGAGTTTATTTCCTTTTAGACTGGTTTTAAGCTGTTTGTTTCAGATGTCTTGGTTTGTGATGGTCCTCTTTAGACTTTTTCAGATGTACAAAAATGGCACAATATGTGAGGGGAAATCTGTGTTTTAAATATACACCACAATTCAAAAGTTTGGGCTTAGTATAAGAAATTCATATTTTTTTTCTCTCCAGGCATGCATTAAATATCAAATCTGACAGTAAAGACATTCATAATGCTACAAAATATTTCAGTTTCAAATAATTGCTGTTCTTTTGAACTTTCTATTCACCAAAGAATCCCGAAATGTATCAGCACGACAGTTTTCAACATTGATAATAATCAGAAATGTTTGTAATGATGCTGGAAAATCAGCTTTGCATCACAGGAATACATTACATCCGAAAGTATATTCAAATCGATTTTAATCGTTATTTTGAATTGTACTATTTTTACTGTTTTTACTTTTATTAAATAAATGCAGCCTTGGTGAGCATAAGAGAGTTCTTTAAAAAAAATAATAATAAAAAAAACTTTTGAATGGCAGTGTATATGAATGTTAATTAATATAAAAGGTTTAGTAACACATTATGAATGTATTTTATGCCTTGTAATGCACCTTATATTGCATTGTATGATCTCATGAATAATTGTAACCAAAGTGATAATACATTATAACTGTATCTATAAATTGAAAACACCTTTAGACAGTATAATTCATTAAAACACATGACAAACAATAAATTTCAGATGCAACAAGGAATCGGCAAATATTATAATGTATTTTTACTTTGGTAACAATTATTTATGGTAAGATATAGTGCATTATAACATACATTATGAATACCTTTATAATGCATTGTAAATAAAGGCTTTAAGTAAAGTGTTACCAAAGTTTTCCCACAACAGTCTTAAATTGAAAAAGCACTGTGAAGTGCAAAATAAACTAGCAACTTTGATGTACAAGGAGGTCAAATGTTTGGCTTCGTGTGTTGAGGCACATCTCCCTCACGTTTCACTTCAAACCCATTAAATTCTTGGCAAACTTTAGCCATCCAATCAGCATCCTCTGGGGGCGGTTAAGCTAATTAGACGACAATAGTACCCTCAACCGCAACGAAGAGCAACATGCTTACCAGCTGAGAATTAGGCGTCAGTTTCAAGATATGTGAAAACCATTAAAACTGCAGTAATTGAAGACCTTGTTATATTGTTGAAAGCTCTTACTGGGGAAGGACGATGTTATAGCTGCAAAATACTCATGCTCACTGACATGGTTTTAGTGAACTCAAGGTAAATCTGAGTACAGAGACCTGCAATTTACACCTTTAAATGCATTTGATCAATTGACATGGCCTAACAAACATCTGTTGTGAAATATTTAGTTCGAAATGTGTGCTTATGTAATCTTTCTTTAGAGTAAATGCTCCTTGGTTTGATATTTTGTGCATATAATGCAGTGACATTTTTACAGGTGACTTTAGTGTCCGCATACTTTCAGGGGCCATGTCTCGGAGTATTTTGGAGGAACGACCTCTGTGTGCAGCCTGTTTACATCTGCTCCATTGATCCTCATCTTCTCCTGTTCCTTAAAGCACAGCAGGCTCATCGCTGCGCAGGCAGAAAATCATTCAGCCGGAAATAAAACAGCCACGTTTGCAAGAGAGAAGGAGATTGACAGATGCAGACAGAAAAAGCAAGTGTGTGAGAGAGAGAGAAAATGAGACAGAGAGAGAAAACAAAAGAGATAGTGTGCGAGAGCGATACTAGTGTCATTTGGACTATTAGCGTAAGCAAGACAACACAGCTACACATAATCATCATTATTGCTGTCAATTGACAAATGTACAAGGAAGCAGTATCAACTGTATTTTTTAATGATTTTCTTCTTGATTCATTATTTGTTTGGGTTAAAACAGGGTTGATATTATTATAACTAAAACTAAAGCCATAAAAACATTTTTGTTACTTGAAATAAAAAAAAAACTATCCCCGGTTTCATAGACGAGGCTTAAAGGGTTAATTCACCCCAAAATTTAAATTCTGTCATTAATTACTCACCCTCATGTCGTTCCAAACCCGTAAGACCTTTGTTCATCTTCAGAACACAGATGCAGATCGTTTCGATGAAATCTGAGAGCTTTCTGTCCCTCCATTGACAGCTACTCAACTACCACTTTGACGCTTCAAAAAGTTAATTGAGTTCGTAAAACTAATCCATATGAATTGAGCGGTTTAGTCCAAATTTTCTGAAGAGACTCGATCGCTTTATATGATGAACAGATTTAATTTAGGCTTTTATTCACATATAAACATTCATCAACTTGCACATCAGTTGTGATAAACGGATGCTCAAGCATGTTTGCTTGACTTGCGAGAACCAATGAGGTTCATGCTTGTGTTACGCAGCACGTTTGAGCTTCTGCAAGAACCAATGAGGTTCATTCTCGTGTTACGCAGCACGTTTGAGCTTCAGCAAGAACCAATGAGGTTCATTCTCGTGTTACGCAGCACGTTTGAGCTTCAGCAAGAACCAATGAGGTTCATTCTCGTGTTACGCAGCACGTTTGAGCTTCCGCAAGAACCAATGAGGTTCATTCTCGTATTACGCAGCACGTTTGAGCTTCAGCAAGAACCAATGAGGTTCATTCTCGTGTTACGCAGCACGTTTGAGCTTCAGCAAGAACCAATGAGGTTCATTCTCGTGTTACGCAGCACGTTTGAGCTTCAGCAAGAACCAATGAGGTTCATTCTCGTGTTACGCAGCACGTTTGAGCTTCAGCAAGAACCAATGAGGTTCATTCTCGTGTTACGCAGCACGTTTGAGCTTCCGCAAGAACCAATGAGGTTCATTCTTGTGTTACGCACCACGTTTGAGCTTCAGCAAGAACCAATGAGGTTCATTCTCGTGTTATGCAGCACGTTTGAGCTTCAGCAAGAACCAATGAGGTTCATTCTCGTGTTACGCAGCACGTTTGAGCTTCCGCAAGAACCAATGAGGTTCATTCTCGTGTTATGCAGCACGTTTGAGCTTCCGCAAGAACCAATGAGGTTCATTCTCGTGTTACGCACAATACGCAGCACGTTTGAGCTTCAGCAAGAACCAATGAGGTTCATTCTCGTGTTACGCAGCACGTTTGAGCTTCAGCAAGAACCAATGAGGTTCATTCTCGTGTTACGCAGCACGTTTGAGCTTCTGCAAGAACCAATGAGGTTCGCAGCACGTTTGAGCTTCAGCAAGAACCAATGAGGTTCATTCTCGTGTTACGCAGCACGTTTGAGCTTCAGCAAGAACCAATGAGGTTCATTCTCGTGTTACGCAGCACGTTTGAGCTTCAGCAAGAACCAATGAGGTTCATTCTCGTGTTACGCAGCACGTTTGAGCTTCAGCAAGAACCAATGAGGTTCATTCTCGTGTTACGCAGCACGTTTGAGCTTCAGCAAGAACCAATGAGGTTCATTCTCGTGTTACGCAGCACGTTTGAGCTTCCGCAAGAACCAATGAGGTTCATTCTCGTGTTACGCAGCACGTTTGAGCTTCCGCAAGAACCAATGAGGTTCATTCTCGTGTTACGCAGCACGTTTGAGCTTCAGCAAGAACCAATGAGGTTCATTCTCGTGTTACGCAGCACGTTTGAGCTTCAGCAAGAACCAATGAGGTTCATTCTCGTGTTACGCAGCACGTTTGAGCTTCAGCAAGAACCAATGAGGTTCATTCTCGTGTTACGCAGCACGTTTGAGCTTCAGCAAGAACCAATGAGGTTCATTCTCGTGTTACGCAGCACGTTTGAGCTTCCGCAAGAACCAATGAGGTTCATTCTCGTGTTACGCAGCACGTTTGAGCTTCAGCAAGAACCAATGAGGTTCACTCTCGTGTTACGCACAATACGCAGCACGTTTGAGCTTCAGCAAGAACCAATGAGGTTCATTCTCGTGTTACGCAGCACGTTTGAGCTTCTGCAAGAACCAATGAGGTTCATTCTTGTGTTACGCAGCACGTTTGAGCTTCAGCAAGAACCAATGAGGTTCATTCTCGTGTTACGCTGCACGTTTGAGCTTCTGCAAGAACCAATGAGGTTCATTCTCGTGTTACGCAGCACGTTTGAGCTTCAGCAAGAACCAATGAGGTTCATTCTCGTGTTACGCAGCACGTTTGAGCTTCAGCAAGAACCAATGAGGTTCATTCTCGTGTTACGCTGCACGTTTGAGCTTCTGCAAGAACCAATGAGGTTCATTCTCGTGTTACGCAGCACGTTTGAGCTTCCGCAAGAACCAATGAGGTTCATTCTCGTGTTACGCAGCACGTTTGAGCTTCAGCAAGAACCAATGAGGTTCATTCTCGTGTTACGCACAATACGCAGCACGTTTGAGCTTCTGCAAGAACCAATGAGGTTCATTCTTGTGTTACGCAGCACGTTTGAGCTTCAGCAAGAACCAATGAGGTTCATTCATGGTTGAGGTTCAAAGCTACTTAAATGTCCTAATTGAACTAAGGCCTAATCCTGGTTTAATCTAAGCCCTGTCTTTGAAACCAGGCCTAAAATAGTTCCTCATTGATATTAAAATAACACTGCTACCAAAAGATCAGACATTTTCAAAAAAAATCTTCAAAATATCTTAATATATAATGTCCAAAATTTGAAAAATGATAAATGGGAACACTTTTGAATTAAATGTATGCAAAATGAGCTCATGTGACAGTGTTATTCAGGTATTATTTACTATTATAGTTTTATTATACTACTGTAGTATTTATTCATATTTTGAATTAGGTTTTATTTTTATATTTTAAGGTGTTATAGGACTAGTTTGTATTTCTTTAAAATATGTTTTATGTAGCCTAAGTGTATTTTTATGTCAGTTTTAGTTTGAGTGATTTTAGTACTTCAACTTATATATTTTAATCAGTTGTAAAGGCATCTTTCCATTGTCACTTTAAAAGAAAAAAAGGTTTTCATATATTTTATTTTATTTTATTTCAGCTCTATTTCGATTTCTGAAAGTGATTTTGTAATAGTTTTGCCTTTACTACTGTTTCGCCATTGCATACTGAATGCTTCTTCGCATGCTATTTTTCAAAAATTGTAAATGTTTTAGTATCCTAACAGCTTATTCTATATTTGTGTTTTGTTTAATTTTTTTTTAAATGTTCTTTAGTATGAATGACGCTCTAATGACGTTTATGCTAAAACAGCAGTATGCCCTTTGGGCTCATGACTCATCAATGACGTCACACTTTAATTTGTCTTCGAGTCCAATCGGCAAAATCTCACCAATAAACTGATTACGATCTTAGCAATGACCTTTATAGCAGTGAGTCAGTCTCTGATATGAGCAGATGTGTTCATCTAAAGCTGTTCGCTTTAGAGAGTTTTCAGTAGAAATGATTCAGAGAGTCAATATTCCCTGTCAATATGAACACTTTTATCTGTGTCTGGTTAGTTCACTGTTCTTCCGTCTCTCTCTTGCTCTCTCCCGCTGGTTTAGCGAGCTCTCGTTTGGCCTTTCACGTAATTGGCTTTATGTCCAGATTGGTTGGAGATCTGTGCGAAAGAACATGTGCCACCTGACAGACAAAACCTAGTGCTCTCCACTTTCACTTCGCATAATAACTCTCATATAGAAAAAACAGACAGGCTGTGTGTGTGTGCAGAGAAACTGAACGTTGCTCTAGAGACCCTAATCAAACTTAATGTACAACTTTTAGTTAGTCAGGCTCTTGGCCAAAGTAACTATGACATCATTCCATCCTCTGAACAACAGCGTGATTCATTGTTCTTTTCTCATGTGAGTTAGCAAATTATAATTATGTTAATATAAGTTTTCACTGATTCTGTGAAATGAGCGGTAGAGAAATGTTATTTTTCCATGGAGAGTTCCCAGAAGGAAAGTATTGCTTGAATGTTGCTTCAGTTATGGTTCAAATGAAACAAATATTAGAGATAGAGTAAATTTAAAATTATTGTATTATTGTGTGCATGTGTGCGTGCGTACGTGCATGTGCGTGTGTGTGTGCGTGCATGTGCGTGTGTGTGTGCGTGTGTGTGTTTGGCTTAGGCAAACCCTACATTATGGCAATATCTGAAATCCTTGTCCCCATTTTCTGGTCCCCATGAGGAAAGCAGCTTATAAATCATATAAGTGATGTTTTTTGAAATTGTAAAAATTCAGAAAGTCTACTGTGATGGATTGGTTTTGGGTTAGGAGATGGAATATACAGATTGTACAGTATAAAAGCCATTATGTCTCTGGAAAGTCCCCATAAAACATTGAACCCCAATATGTGTGTGTGTGTGTGTGTGTGTGTGTGTGTGTTTGTTATTTATTTAATTGTTTTTATTTATTTTGTATTTATAGTATTAATTTAATTTCTTTATAGAATATTCATTCATTTATTTAATTTATTTGTAGTCTTCAGTTTGAGACTCAGTGTTTATTTATTTATATTTAGTATTTATAGTGTTCAGATCTCTGCCTTTAGTTTGAGATCTGAGTTTGAGATATAAAGGTCTCTTCTGAAACTCTGGAGATTATTTGTTTTCATTTCTACTGTTGAAAATCAGTTGAAAGTGTTTCAAATTGTTCTTTCATTATACAATAGAATGAAACGGTTTGCAATAGAATAAATGAATGTATCATAAATCCTTCTATGTTAATGAACAGAAATAGACACATTCGAATCAAAATCTGCCGACGTTTTCGTTGCTGTTGTTATACATCAAGAATCTCCAAGTTCTTTCCTTCATCTTTTGCATCCTCTCTTTGCCACTATAGATTGAGTGAGAAGCATTTCTGTAATTAATTCTAGAATCATTTCTGTAATAAGCTGAGGGAAACGAGGAGTCAAATGCAGTTCTGAATGTGATGGATTCTGATCCATATCACATATTGATCATGTTCACGTCCTCGGGCAGGCGCTGAGTCGCAGGAACCCGTGCTGATGCCCCCTGCTGGTTACATTCACATTCACCTTGGCGTCCCCTCAAGAGCTAATCTTAGAAAGGCCTCGGTATAATTGAGAATTAAACGGAGACATCTGTTATAATGTCAGGAGTCCAGATGTAATTGGGCATTGGTGTTTTCAGGAAGACTTGGCTTTATATGCAAAAGAGTTTGCTTTCAGTGCTGATCTACAAAAGTTCTGTTGTGGTTTCAGTAGGAAATACCATGATGAAAGAAACCTTACTGTAAACTCTTACTGGTATCTATCGAAGGTAAGGCTACATAGTTAACATGAACTAACAGTGAACAATCCTTCATTATTATTCTTAATGTGCATTTACTGTATTTGTAAACATTGTGAACTAACAGGAACAAACAGCGAGCAATTATATTCTTAAACGCTTTAAAATATATATCGCTCATTGTTATACTTCATGTTAGCTAATGCATTAACTAATGTTTACAAATGAAACCTTACCGTAAAGTGTTACCGATACTTTAGTTTACAGTAAGGTTTCGTTTGTAAACATTAGATAATGCACAGTAAACTAACATGAACTAACAATTATTTCTACAGCTTTTATTAGTTTTAGTTCATGTTCATTTTAACATTTAATACATTTACTAATAAATAACTGTATTTTAAGTGAATGCACTGTGAACTAACATGAACAATTGTTTTTGTATTAACTACCATTGACAAAGATTATTAAATGTTGTAAAACATATATTGCTCACTGTTAGTTCATGTTAGTTAATACATTAAAGCTGCAGTCCTTAACGTTTGGTGCTCTAGCGGTTAATAAACAGAACTGCATGCGTGTTGCGGAAGAACATTGTAGCCGGAGCTACTTCTCTCTGTTTATGTCTATGTCACGCAGGTACTGGGCTATCCGCAGCTGTACGACCCCAACCAGTCTAAAATAGTCCCAATATAAACACTTATTATAGATGGACTGTATGACTCAGGATAAGACAAAAACACGGTTTCGGAAAATGGATTCAGGATGTACTCGCTCATTTTATAATCTTTGTCCCAGAGTTCAATATGCTCAACCCCCTTTTTCCTAAGCATGTTATTGGCCAAGACTTTCCGTCCCTGGAACGAGCTTCTCATCTATTACAATCCTCTATAATACACAGTAGATGGCATCATAAAGCCTGTTTTTTTCACAGATGATTGCTTTTAAAATATATTATTTGGGGTTTAAACCATTTTGTACGGAGCCCCTAAAGGGACCTTTGCAAAAAAAATTAAAAATAAAGACTATTGCGTCCGCACGCGATACGTTTCTCGTGCGCACGCGATAGTTTCTCTAGGTGCTATTTTATTTTGTATTTGAAATATTGTACAAATATGTTTATTATTGCATTTTTTATCAATCTATTCAATGCCATTTAAAATTAATTTTGGATTTATCATTAATGTGGAGTTAAATTGAATATGACTTTTGATAAGATGAATCAGAGTAGGTGAAATAGCTTTAATGACAGAATTCAATTCTTTAAAATGCACAGGAAAACTATGGATTCGCATAAATTGTTCGTATGTTAAAATATTTCCATAATTATCAAACATATTCATAAGATGATTAATATTCCTGTTAAACCAATTCCTTAAAAATAAGGATTTATTGGTCGCGTTGTAACCAACAGTTTAATAACACTTTGGTCTTTTTTAATCTAGAGGAGAAGTTTAAACTTTGACATCCATGCTCTTGTTTTCCTCAATAGTAATGACAGTGACGCAAATTGTACGCAAACCGGAAAATGTAATGCGTGCACACGAGAAACGTATTGCGTAACTATCGCGTGCGCACGAGAAACTATCGCGTGCGCACGAGAAACTATCACGAAACTATCGCGTGCGCACGAGAAACTATCACGAAACTATCCCGTGCGCACGAGAAACTATCGCGAAACTATCGCGTGCTCACAAGAAACTATCGAGAAACTATCGCGTGCGCACAAGAAACTATCGCGAAACTATCGCGTGCGCACGAGAAACTATCGAGAAACTATCGCAAAACTATCGCGTGCGCACGAGAAACTATCGCAAAACTATCGCGTGCGCACGAGAAACTATCGCGAAACTATCGCGTGCGCACGAGAAACTATCGCGTGCGCACGAGAAACTATCGCAAAACTATCGCGTGCGCACGAGAAACTATCGAGAAACTATCGCGTGCGCACGAGAAACTATCGAGAAACTATCGCGTGCGCACGAGAAACTATCGCGTGCGCACGAGAAACTATCGAGAAACTATCGCGAAACTATCGCGTGCGCACGAGAAACCATCGCAAAACTATCGCGTGCGCACGAGAAACTATCGAGAAACTATCGCGTGCGCACGAGAAACTATCGAGAAACTATCGCGTGCACTCGAGAAACTATCGAGAAACTATCGCGTGCGCACGAGAAACTATCGGGTGCGCACGCAATAGGTTTCGCATGCGCACGCCATAGTCTTTTTTTTTTTTTTTTTGCTAAGGTCCCTTTAGGGGCTCTGTAATTTTGCCAAAATAGAAGAAAAAAATATCTTTAACGAATATTAACAAATGAGACCTTATTGTAAAGTGTTACCTATATAGCAATTTGATTTAGAATTATTCTTATAATCATATACCATGCTATTTACTTGGGACTCTAGTGTAGTTCAGATAATACCATGGTTCATGTTGAAAACAATATATGGTGCAATAATAAATAATTTCCAAATATTGTATTGAGACTTATGCAAGCTGTAAACTTTTGTATTTCCATTTGAGTGTTTTTTATTTATTACCATACTTTTTTTCAAAAAGGCCTTTAAATCTCTGGTAAAAGCAGTCCCAACACATCAAAAACAACTAGCTCCTGTCAGATGTGAGGTGTACTAATGTGAAAATTGTTGTTGTTTTCAGAGTGTCCATGGGAGTGGGACAACCTGACCTGCTGGCAGCCGGCCGATGTCGGTGAGGTCGTGGAGGTCAACTGTCCCGAGCTCTTTGATTTCATGAGTCCAGATGAGGGTGAGAGACATTCATAGTAATGTATTTAAAACCCCTACTTACAAGTACAAAGTATTGAATAAATACTGCAAAAAGATGAATGAAAACTGCTCATTGTTAGTTAAAGGTGCAAAACGCAAGTCTCTGAGTTTTTGCAGAACTACGCCCCCTCTGGCGACAAGCGAAACTGCAACCAGAGTTGTGCACGCTCATGGACCACACGTATCTTTTATTGGATATGTTTTATGTTTCATGTTGTACTATTCTTCCGAACACAATTCCTAGTTTATGAAACTGTTCACTAACAATGGTAGTAAAACCAATTCTGATTGTACATGTATCTAGCTTATGCTAAAGCATTACACATTTTACGCATCATCATTTGTTGTCATACATAGATTGGCCGTATCAAACATTAGAGACTGGGCTATATCTTACCGTTTTATCAAGAAAAAAGCCAACTGAGGATCCCGTTTGAGACCAAGAGCAGACCGGAGATCTCTCCATTTGTTGAAAGCCTTCCCGATGTTGACTCTCGTCTTACTCCGACGCCTGTCTGACTCCAATTTGGACCTTTTGGTGGCACTAGACAAAAATTTTCTTTTCTTTACTTTACGTGGAGTTTGTGTTGGGGTTTGGAGTGGACTACAAGCCGGTCTCTTTGAATCCATCTTCTACCTTTGACGCACGAGTTGTCTTCGCTGATGCGGAGAATGGCGGTGCCGGCGAATATAAACAAACCTGCCAGACATAGCCTGGTGAGCGTGAACGCGCATGACGTCACGCCCAGTCTCAAATTCGAGCCCGAATCCCTCTTATATATTTTACTGTACAGGATTATAGAGGCAATCTCAGTGCGCAGAGAAGGGCTCATTCAGCCCATCAGGCAGTTCTTTAAGCATGTATAGGATAGAAAAACAGGTATTTTTAATATGAAAAGTTGCGCAATGCACCTTTAATGCATTAACTAACAATAACTTATGAGACATTATTGTAAAGTGTTACCAACATATTTTGGTATACCTAATACATGTAATTTATTCCTGTGATGCAAAGATGAATTTTCAGCATTATTACTCCAGTCTTCAGTGTCACATGATCCTTCAAAAATAATTTATTTTGAGAAGAATAAATAGTATAATAAAAATGAGTTAAATATATAAACATGAACAAGACAAAAACTGTATTTCGTATCTTGTCAAAAATTAGAATGTTTTTGCCCTTATTTATGGCGCAGAACAGCAACAATGCTAAACCAACTTTAGGCTATACGTAAGGTCTTGAGTCAGTCAATATAAATGTATGTGGTGATGTATGTACGCTTTTGTTCTTGCAGTTCTGCTGACAGCAGCAAATTTCAGCAGTTGCTTACAGGTTTTTTTAAAAAGTGAGAAACACATTTGATTTATGGCTGTTCTGGTTGTTGCCCTACTGCATTTCAGGGCTTGGCAAGATCAGCAGAAACTGTACGGAGTTCGGTTGGTCTGAACCGTTTCCACACTATGTTGATGCCTGTATGATAGGTTACAACTCAACCAACCCTGTGAGTATTTCATCTGACTGAAATCTAAATGATAGAAACGATTCGGATCATGATGGTCATAACCACCATAGTTATTTAGGGTTATAAGTGACCCCCATTATTTAAAGGTGCAGTAAGCTATTTCTGAGAAACGCTGTTGAAAGCCTGAAAACAGACCCCATTGGTTTTACTATGTTTCACAGAACCAAGATATGCTGTTGTTGTAATGTTAGCAATAGTAACAGGACAGTTTTGAGTGTCGAGCTAATGTGTTGCTAGCAACTTTTGCTTGTATATACTCTTGTGTACTGGATGTTCATGTTTTGTTCTTCCTTGTCATACATTCGCTTTTGTTTTTCATGAAGCATTATTTTACTTTGTTTCAGCTAGAAAGAAACATCCACTCTTGCATTGTGTGTTCATGCATTTGGGGGGCGTAGCAATGAATATCAACAGTGTTTCTCAGAAATCACTTACTGCACCTTTAAATTAGACCAGTTCTTAAAGTAGTGGTAATTTTGTATTTGCATAGTATTTGACTTTATTCGTCGAATTTGTGGTAAGTGTTTACTCTAGGACAGTGCATGCTCTGTATTCAACTCAAAGAAATGGACGAAAACAAAAACCTTTGCAAAATGGCTGCTCACCAAAAGTAATTTTGTTTTTCTCTTCCCTTCAAGGACATGTACTACGCATCTGTGAAGGCTCTCTATACGGTGGGCTACAGCACGTCTCTAGTGTCTCTGACCACAGCTATGGTCATTCTGTGCCGGTTCAGGTCAGTTTTAAAGCAGTGTCATCACACAACATTGACCTTTTCATAACATGCTGTTTCTCTTGAGAACGTAATTTTGTGCTGGTCACTTGAGGAAGATTCAATGGAAAAGGATCCAACCTGCTTGCAAAGGGCTCTTAGGGGGAATCTCTCGAAAACCATGTCATATTTGTCAAGAATTGTGACATTATGTTCAACAGTTAAGCACATTTTAACCTCTGGTCATGTATACTGTATGTATAAATAAAAGGAAATAAATGTTTTAGAAATAATATGAATTAATCGTTTGTCCGAATACTTAACGTGAATTAAGCATATATCATTTATCTTGTTTAACACGTTTATTTTGCCATCATTCGCTATATCCAGCAATGTAAACTATCAGATTGAACACATAAAGGATTTTGAATTAATCGATCTCAAAATCTTTGTATTTCTAAAAAATGTATATATTGGTCAAACTCTATAGTACATGATGAATGTTAAAAACATGGAGTTACCATGATATCTTATAAATACAGGTAGCATATTCTTTTTATGCAAAATATAAATATTTTTATTTTTTGTAAGATTGTCCCCATAACTTTAAAAAAAAATACCGGTTTCCAATTACAATGAAAAAGGATTTTACAGCCTGGTTCAATTGAAGAAGCTTTTCGAGATACACAAAGTACTTTGTTTTCTTTTGGGTTTTTTTTTAGAAATCCTTCTATGTAGCGGTGCTTTCAAGTACCCTGAAACCAAATAGAGTGATCTGAAGAACCTACGTATAATGTAAATTATGATAAGATGCCAAGGGCTTCAAAAGAACTATTGATGAGTGTTTACACAGTCATTGATACAGACCCTCAGCTTCCCACCCAAACACATTAGAATTTCAATCTCATATAATGGCGTAATCCTTGAACGTCTGTCAACAGGAAGCTTCACTGCACCAGGAACTTCATCCACATGAACCTGTTTGTGTCCTTCATGCTGAGAGCCATCTCTGTGTTTATTAAGGATGGGGTTTTGTACGCACAGGAGGACAGTGACCACTGCTTTGTTCATACTGTGAGTAATGCACATCTGCCATTTTGTTTTTAATGCCAATGAACACAATGACCAATCTGATTAAAATGATGTTCACTAATACACAATGAAGCCATTTTATTTGTCATGAAGTTGAGTGCACATCACCAGCTAAATATTACTCATTACTTTTTGCACTTACGGTTTTCGACACCAAGTCAAATCAACATGTTTCGGGCAAAACCATTTTTGAGCGACGGCCAACTTAGTTTTTTCGTTGTGTTCCGCACCGTTGGCTCTAGTCGGACGCTCCCTGGTTTTTTGGACCGACTCAACTTGAAGAATCGGTGTCGGGCCGTCGGTGAGAGAGAGAACTATGATTGGCTGTTCAGTTTAGCAAACAAGAATAAGCGAAGAGCTGATGAAAGCAAGCAAAGAAGTCATGACGGCACAGACAGAACGCTGTTCTAATGTTACGTCATCTTACCTGAGCATTCCACTGCGTGAATATTTTAACATGATCGGAGGGGAATAAAGAACGTGATCAGCATGATTTATATTAAAAATGGTAACCAAGCGCTGCTTTGTTTATGGTTTGTGTACCTGCAGTCTTAGTTTCGCTTTCCCTTTTGGGGAATATAGACGAATATATCTGCTTAAAGGGATAGTTCACTTTGAAAATAATTTTTGGTATGTTTAAGCTTACCTCAAGGGCATCCAAGATGTAGGTGTCTTTGTTTCCGCAGTAGTTTCAATTTTGATATTTTTAGGTCAAACCGTTCTCGTCTGTCAGTCATATAATGCAGGTCTATGGTCACCACCTCAAAGAGCATGCACAGAGAAGTCCAAATTAAACATGATTTAATGACTCGTAAATGTAAGTACGATTTTTTTTTTTTTTTTTTATTATTATCTTGTGCCCTGACTGCAAATCAAGTTTCCCATGCACCTGAGATAATAATAATAAATGAAATGAATGAAATAAGTACACATTGATGGCCTAAGACACGAAGCGAGCGTTTTGTGTGAGAAAACGAACAGTATTTATATCGTTTTTACCTCTTGTAAACACAGCCACGTCCAAGTGATCTGAGGGCGCGGGCGCTTCGGTCTGCGCAAGCGCCGGAAGTGACCTCTCGTGCGGTTGCGGAAAAAAATCAAAACTCAGATCACTTGGACGTGGCTGTGGTTACTACAAGAGGTAAAAACGATATAAATACTGACCATAGACCTGCATTATATGACTGACAGACAAGAACGGTTTGACCTAAAAATATCAAAATTGAAACTACTGCGGAAACAAAGACACCTACATCTTGGATGCCCTTGAGGGTAGGGGTGGGCGACATGAGCAAAAATTTATATCACGATATTTTTCACAGTCCGGACGATATCGATATTATATTGCGATATGAGAAAAAAAATTGGAATCACATTTTAGTACACCTTAGTTAAATTACAGGCAAAATATGTATTTTAACCCTATTACTAGAAAAAGGTGAGGGATTTAATTGGACATAGACCTGAAAAATCTTTTTTTATTGTGCCATTGTTTTTCTCAAAAAGTGCAAACGTGCAACATGAGGTAGGCCTGAATTCACTAGTTATCTCTTTCCACTTTTTATTTTTTGCGGGGGTCAAATAATTCCTTCGTTAATAATTCGTAAGATGAGTAACACTGGAGTTTGGATATGTTTTGGATATGTGAGTTTGGATATGTTTTGAATACGTTATAATCAATAAATATGAAATAGTGTGATTTCAGAGAGGTTTGACACTTAGGCCTACTTCCTGCTTATTCAGTGGTGAGAATTTAATTGTTGTTATTATATATATATTGTTGTCCATTTATCGAACTTCCATACTTCTTATATAGTAATTATATATAACTATGTATCAATTTACTAATGCTCGGACACACGCGGTCTCTCTCACTTGAGGTAAGATAAAACATATCAAAAATTAATTTCAAAGTGAACTATCCCTTTAAATAGACAGTTACCAGTCATGCTAGCTGACAGTCGCCTGTAGTTCTTTCAGTGTGTTCAAGCACAGATTGTTTTGCCCCCGATGCAAGGTGACAACACAGTCGGCTTTCATCAGCCCTAGTTCTTTGGCGTCGGTTTGGTGTGTCCCTACCTTAAGACTCACTACTGCTATACAAATAGAATATATGAAATGACCTGTAGCAGATCTATACAGGTGGAGCTGGGGGAGGTGGAGGGTTTCTGAGGAACCTTGCTGCAAACTGCTACAGCAAACACTGACCAACTGTTTAAATGTTGAGCAGCAAGCTCATTGGCTGCAGATGCAACATGAACCAATTAGCTTGTGCCGTGTAGTTAATGATGTAACTGTGTAATTGTCAGCGCCATCTAGAGTATCATGACAGAACTTGCTGTTTATTAGTGAACCATTTAATGTCCATAGCTCTTATACACTGTAAAAAATTATTTTGTGATGAAGTAAATACTACTGAAAAAAAAACAATGTAATTTACATGAAAAAGTTAGTTCAGGCAAGAATTTAAAAAACTAAGTAAATTCCATATCAGTACTTGATTCAAGCGAGTAGAAATGAAAGCGTAAATATCAACTTAATAAAATTAAGTAAAAATTACTCAACTTTTCTGACACTGGGGTTCCCATCATGCACTGGACCTTGAATAAATAATGAGGTTGATTTTTCACTGGTTTCCAGCTGTATTTACACTGTTTTATCATTGCTTTTGTTGTTAGGATTATAGTAACTTGCCATTTTGTGACATTTCGACTAAATTTTCTGCTCAAAATGACACATTCAAACACAAAAACGATCCATCAAATGTTACCGTCATTGTGTATTTTCTACCAAGTATTGAGGTCTTTGCATTCACATGTTGTTTATTATCTTACATGATGTAGTATAAGTTACTTAGAAGTTCTAAGTAAAGCACATACTGGTATAATTCAATGTTATTGTTTGAGTGAAATGTAATGCAAAGGAAATTTCAACTAAATTGATATTGCTCATCCTTTTACTAGCCAAGTTAAAATTTCTTATTTTATTTGTTACATTCACTTGACTAGGTTAAGTAAAGTTTACTTAATTCCATATTTCAAGTAAATTTAACTTAAATATTTCTAATTAAAGCTACTGATAAATATGTTTAGGTTTTTACTTGGCAAATCGTTGTAAATTTACTAGCTTTTTTCAAGTAAATAAATTTTTTCAAGTAAATAAATTTTTTCAGTGTAGTTAGCTTGAAAATATCTCTAGAGAAGAGTATTTTGCTAAATATTTTACACATTCATTATATTTTTGTTTAACCTTTTGACTTTATTAATTAATGTTTAAAAAAAAGTGCAACCAAGTTTTCATGAAAACAAGTCCTTTTACAGCCACCATTTAAAGGAGCTGTAATGAAGAAATTTAATTCAATTAATCATAAAATGGCCCTGATATGTCACTAGACATTAAGAAATCATGTTCATTTCAAATACTTAAATATCACTGACAACAGTAGTTCGGCCAGGATATTGTCATTTAAAAAGTGAAGTTGCAGCCATCAACTGATGTTGATGTTGTCATGTTGTGTTTTGGTCTGATGCTCCACCCTCCACCTATCTACCAATCACGAAGTCAGTAGTGTTGCGGCATCCGGGTTGCCAGCTCTGCTCTAGTTACCACTTCTTGTAGCAGCCTACGCTCCTGCTGGATCCTGCAGCCTGTCTGGCAACCTCGAGTCAGGGAGGAGGGGGAGGGGATACACCTAGTCATTTGAAAGTGATTGCAGTACCAGTTTTGGCCACAATCTTACATACAGCTCCTTTAAATGTTTATATTTCAACAAGGAATTGTAGTAGAAATATAATTATATAAAAACTGCCTTGTGTACAATTGAATTGTTTATTTACAACTCATTATTTATTGATATGAGTGCTGATTATTAAATAATTGATTATTAAATAAATGTTATTTCCCGTTTAATTTTTCGGCTAAATTAAAACTTTAATTTCGTTTTCCGGTGTCTCTATAAGCTTTGCTTTCACAGTGAATCGCCCACAAACGGATACGTATGAATATGAGATTGAACTGTTGGTCTTGGATGCCATTTGCATGTGAAACCCACAGACTAATAATAACTCGATCCGTTTATGTTCAAGCCCACGTTCTGCAGCAACATGTTCTGTTTCCCCCATCTGTGCCTGACAAACAGCTGTAATTATCATGAAGCCGAGTTCAGCGAGCTCTGGAAATATTCCATTATTTCCATATTAGCATATGAATAGCTTATCAAAACGGGCGCGCTCTCATTATACACCTGAATGAGGGCTTTGAGCTCTTTCCCCCAGCCAATCAGAGGCCGTGGTAAGGACATCACTTAGCTTTGAATTGGTTCAGAGGGTAACTGATGAACATAAGACTTCAGGGTGTTCTGACAAATAGCGGGCTATATATTGTGAATGGAAATGTTCATCTTTCAGACGAAAGGATGCATCACTGATCCAGAAGCGTATAGCTGGTTTAAGCTGGTCATTAGGCTTGTTTGATGCATGCACTTTAAACCAGCAACACATCAGCTACCATGTTATAAAAATCAGCTTGACCGATTGAAGGCCTTTGATAGTAATCATCTAATCAACTAATCTAATTCATCCTAATCAAATAGCCAGTTTCAGTTTTTTGCAATCAAATAATTTCACGATGTCCTATTTTTTGTTGTTGTTGTTGTTGTTGTTGAACATCCTCTTTTACTCTAAAATATGTCGGAATAGGAATTAAGGTGAACTTTGGACATTTCCTATTCAGTAGTGGTCAAAATATTGAAATTTTCACTCATTTATTATTTTCGTGAAATTAAAAAAAGGGGACAATATAGATTTCTGTATGTTTCTGTTTTATAACTGTTGTGGGTTACATTATTATTATAATTAATCATTTTTATGATGTTTGCGACTGCGAGTCAAACTGGTTTTAATACAATTCGCCAAAAATCATACTATAAAAAAATTGTAAATTGCAAATAGCAAACAGATCAAAATTATACAATATTAAACTTACGACTTCAAAAAAACATTACAAAAATGAATCAAATAAATGATTTGATTAAAAACAACAACTATATAACAAATATTTTTTTATAATTTCATTTCACAAACTGTGAATATACTGTATACAATTCTTTTCCAATGTTATTTTAATGTTTGTGCTTTTGTAAAATAATCTTTACTGTCCCAATTCATGCATATTATTTTGCCATTTTGGGTGATTTTAGCACAAAGTATGTGTTTTCTGCTAATGTAAATGCTAGTGTCATTTTTGCCAAATATCAGACCTTATCTGACAGTAAAGTATTATAGTATTGTATAATACTATAATACTTTACTGTCAGATAAGGTCTGACAGTAAAGTATTATAGTATTGTATCGTAATGTTATGACGTGTTGATTGTGTCAATTACTGTGTTGTGAGGGCGGGAACATTTAAAATTCTGTATAAAACATTTGCATGGCCTGTTATATAGTACAGTATTACTTTAATTTAACATGAATAGTTAGTATGTGATTACCTTGAAACCATCTGTTTTGGTCATTGATGATAGTATTGCTCAGCTCTAGTCCAGGTTTAGTTCTTCTTCATGGCTAAAGTAGCGGCATGCAACCAAGTGATTATTTACAGGTTTTTTTGAATGTGCTATACACTTCTGGGTACAGGACACTGAAAACTGTGTCTATACTGAGGTCGTCTGATGGAGTACTAACAGGGATCCACTGGCTTTTCTAAATGTGTTTCTCTGTGTTCAGGTGGGGTGTAAGGCAGTCATGGTGTTCTTCCATTACTGTGTGATGTCAAACTACTTCTGGCTCTTCATCGAAGGTCTCTATCTCTTCACACTGCTGGTGGAAACCTTCTTCCCTGAGAGACGCTACTTCTACTGGTACACCATCATCGGCTGGGGTATGTCACAGTGATGCATCATACGGAAACGGATTGTTACGTGATTGATTATGTGTCACACTCATAGATATGGAAGGAAATGGAGTGCAGCGTCTGTATTAACCGGCCACTGGCTCTTTATGATGTGATTTGTTGTGCTGGCATATGTAATACATTAATATTGAAGGTCTAAATGCATTAGAGAACAGCTTTGAGGTCTGACAGATTTGCTCTTCCTCTCACACTTGCAGGAACGCCCACCATTTGTGTGACCATATGGGCTGTTCTGCGTCTTCATTTTGATGATTCTGGGTACGTGTAATGCCGCATAAACAAAAAGTGATATACTGTAATTGTTGCTTTGATGCCTACGCAGATGCTGGCACTGAACTACACTATTAGCATTCAGTGGCACTAGTCACAAGAATGTTTGGAAAGGAATACAAATGTAAAAATGAGTAATGATAATTGCACAGTATATACTGTATACTGCATACCATTTAAAGCAAATGTATGCAGTATGGAACAATACATGTTTTAAATGAGATTCTACTACTTTGTTACATAACCTCACTATGTTGCATGTTTAATTCGGCGAGTGCCATCTGATGCATATGGTTTAATCCAGGTTTGTGTAAAAAAAAAATTTTTTTAGTCAGTAATGGGTTGATCAACATGTAAAGGTGCAACTCATTTTACGTCTGTAATGTGATATAATAATGCACAATATGACATTTATTAACCCTATAAGGGCTGTATCACATCTCATATGCAAATGTTTAAGGCCTTTAAATTATCATGAAGGAAAAGAAAACTTGTACACAATCTACTACATGCCTTCTGTCCACCTTTAGATCATGGTTCACGTGTTTTTTTGCTGTGAAATACTGATTTTTATTAAGTAAATGTAAGAATAACTTTAGCATTTTTATCAATATTTCACAAATGGACAGAAGCAACTTAGTTCCACTTGATTATCAATACATAATTATCTGTAAAATCCTGTTAAAATGTATCAGATATGATAGGCTACATCAGGCTTTTGAGGAACGTATCAATCATCACTGTATTGCATTGCATTATATGATAAAACTAAAGAGCTTTGATAATAAAAAACAACTGATATTTATGTGCATTTTGTGTAAGTATCTGCTATACTGTTACAAAGATCTCATTAATTTACAGTACAAGCTACCAGAATTTCATCTTACTGTTTGGCCATATAAATATCAGTATCTGTACCAAAATAAAAACTGAGGTGGTTTTCCTCCTGGAGTATGAGCTCCATATTCTCACAATACGAGTCATAAAAGCCTGACACTAAAACTTTTTTATTTAGATTAAAAAAATATATACATTTTGTCTAAATGTTCAATAAACTGGAATCAAAATAATTTCATATGTCAGGCTTTACAAGGGTAAGAAAATGAAAATAAATAGGGTCAATTTTGATTCGAGCACATTGCATTGTGTGCCGGTTTTCCAGGCAGTGTGCGCTGTCGAATATTGTGCATTTAGGCAAATGTAGCCGGGCATCTGGCACATACCGCAAGCTATTCTCTTTCAAAAGCATGTAACTGCTAAATCATGTGACCGAACGGACCAATGGCCAGTTTCTTAAATCAATTGTATTTCTGCAGTTGCTGGGACACGAATGATAATACTGCCCTCTGGTGGGTGATCAAGGGACCTGTTGTGGCATCAATCATGGTAAGCCAAGAAATTTGAATAAAAAAAAAGAAGCTAAATCATGGATATATAAAACATATATATTAATTTATGAATGTATGTGAATGGGAGACATAATAACGCATGCATTTGCTTCCAGATTAATTTTGTCCTCTTCATTGGAATCATCATAATCCTGGTGCAGAAGCTGCAGTCTCCAGACATCGGCGGGAACGAGTCCAGCATCTACCTGTGAGTAGCTGGCCTCAGTCACCATGGAAACAGCGTACTGTTGGTGTGTTGTGTCTGATTGGTCGATATGGAGTATCTCATGATGAACTCGGTGGCTGAAATTAGATTGAAAGTCTTAATAGTTGTATGCAAAAAACTATACTTAATAGCGCTTTATACAGATTGTTTCAAAGCAGTTTTCTAGTGATAAACAGGAAAATAAAGATTCAATGATGTATAGCAGCTCTAAAAGGACAATCGTAAACAGTCATTATTCAGTTGAAATCATTTCAGTGTTGATAGTATAATCGGTAGCATTCATTTTGCATGCATACAGAATTCCTTTTGGAATTGGGTGTAATAATAGAATGTGTGAATAATGTTTCATAGTGTCACAAATCTCCATAGGCCGCTATTTGTTGATTGTTGTTAGAACGGTTGTAGTTTATGTTCAGTAATTTAGTTGTGTGCTGATTGCAGGAGAGAATCCAGGAGGAATCATTGTTGTGTCGATCGAGGTGACGTGTGGCAGTGATTAATAAGATACAATGACTGTTTTTGTTTTCTGGATAAGCCACGTTGTGAATGAGGACTTGTGTCTTAACGTTCACATTAATGCATTTGGCGGATGCTTTGATCCAAAGCGATTTACATTGCATTGAAGGTATACATTTCATCAGTTCTTGTTCTCCCTGGGAATCGAACCCATTACTTTGGAGTTGCTAGCGCCATGCTCTACTGTTTGAGCTACAGGAAGGAAACCCTGACATCTATTGAGATTGACTTTAATTTATGTTTGGGGTCTTAATAGTCTAAATAATTTAGTGCACAAGAAGGACCATATTTAATTTATGGGGCTTTTGCGTTATTTTTTAAGCTTTCGAAGCCTTGTTTATTGTACGGGAAACAGTATCGTGCAAAGTATGTGCTTGAGCTATGAAATGTCCTTGAGGTCTGTTGTGTGCGGTCAGTTTTATCAGTGTGTGTGTGTGCGCGTGCGTGTTCTGTCCTAAAGAGTGTTTGTTGTCTTTGTCGTGTTTAGCAGCTGTGCACAGAAATGCTTCAGTGAGCCCACACAGGCCGCCCAGCATTCGTGCAGGATGTCAGAGCTTTCTACCATCACGCTGTAAGTGTGTGTGTTTGTTTGTGTGAATGTGTGTGCCTGAGTCTGTGTTGGCCAACAAATGTGCATTTTTGTTTTTAAGCTGTGAATATTCCCCGCTGATAGTTTTGGTGTTCTTTTCTGTACATTTGCATGTTTGGCAAATGCTTTTATTGCATTGCATTCCTGTTTGTATACATATATTTCTATCAGTTGCATTCCCCTGGGAATCGAATCCATGCCCATGCTGTCGCTAGTGCCATGCTTTACTGTGTGAGCTACAGGACTTTTACCTGCTGAAAAATGCAGTTGCATCTGTGTTTTGGAACTGGTGGTTTAGGCTGGTCCAATCTGGTTTATACAAGGTGAACTATGCCAGAACTGTTCAAATCAGCCAAGTACTTATGGTTATTGACCCTTGATAAATACTGTATTTAACTACATACCATCTTAAGGTGGTCCAGCTGGTTTTTGGAACATGGCAGATCACTTATTGCTGATCCAAAATGGTCTACCAGCTCAGCCAGTGCAGAATAGCTTAAACCATGATCCCAAAACACAGCTTCCAACACTTTTTGGAGCATTTTTAGCCGATATAAATGTTTGCTGAGCATTTTTTCTTCTCCAAGCTAGTTATTAGATGAGAACTAAATCCATTATTGAGTAGTTGACAAAAAGACATTTCTTGATGCATAGTTGAGTTCTCAGTTGTTTTATTGTAATATCAACTTTATCTCAGATGTTTAGTTCTTCCTATATTTTCAAAGGGGAAAAAATGAAATAATTGTTGACATGCATATGAGTGTCACCATTATGTTCAGTTTAGCTTTAGTTTTTTTTTCATGGACTTTTAGTTTGTTTCTGTTTCCTTTGTTCTAGTTTCCCGCCACTAATCAGTTGTCATGGACATTCATTTGACGAGCACACCTGTCTGTATTCAGTTCATTATCTCTGTGTATTTAAAGGGATAGTTCACCCAAAAATGAAATTTCTGTCATCATTTACTCACCCTCAAGTTGTTTCAAACCTGTATGAAGTTCTTTCTTCTGCTGAACACAAAAGAAGATAGTTTGAAGAATGTCGGTAACCAGACGGTTGATGGACCCCATTGACTTCCATAGTAGGAAAAAAAATACTTTGGAAGTCAATGGGGGTCCATCACTGTTAGGTTTCAAACATTCTTCAAAATATCTTATTTTGTGTTCAGATGAAAAAAGAAATGCATACTGGTTTGAAACAACTTGAGGGTGAGTAAATGATTACAGAATTAAAAAAATTAAGTGAACTATCCCTTTAAGTTCTTTTTTAGTTCATATTCATGGTCCGGTATTGTTTGGGTGTTTGTTCTTGCAACTGTTCTTTGGACTGAAACGTGACAATGAGTACATCTAAAATATATACACTCACCTAAAGGATTATTAGGAACACCTGTTCAATTTCTCATTAATGCAATTATCTAATCAACCAATCACATGGCAGTTGCTTCAATGCATTTAGAGGTGTGGTCCTGGTCAAGACAATCTCCTGAACTCCAAACTGAATGTCAGAATGGGAAAGAAAGGTGATTTAAGCAATTTTGAGCGTGGCATGGTTGTTGGTGCCAGACGGGCCGGTCTGAGTATTTCACAATCTGCTCAGTTACTGGGATTTTCACGCACAACCATTTCTAAGGTTTACAAAGAATGGTGTGAAAAGGGAAAAACATCCAGTATGCGGCAGTCCTGTGGGCGAAAATGCCTTGTTGATGCTAGAGGTCAGAGGAGAATGGGCCAACTGATTCAAGCTGATAGAAGAGCAACTTTGACTGAAATAACCACTCAT
The DNA here is from genome assembly GCF_029890125.1 of Rhinichthys klamathensis goyatoka. NCBI lineage: Eukaryota > Metazoa > Chordata > Actinopteri > Cypriniformes > Leuciscidae > Rhinichthys > Rhinichthys klamathensis. The sequence goes on from NW_026606839.1 coordinate 140,010, forward strand.
TACAACCAAGGTATGCAGCAAAGCATTTGTGAAGCCACAGCACGCACAACCTTGAGGTGGATGGGCTACAACAGCAGAAGACCCCACTGGGTACCACTCATCTCCACTACAAATAGGAAAAAGAGGCTACAATTTACAAGACCTCACCAAAATTGGACAGTTGAAGACTGGAAAAATGTTGCCTGGTCTGATGAGTCTCGATTTCTGTTGAGACATTCAGATGGTAGAATCAGAATTTGGCGTAAACAGAATGAGAACATGGATCCATCATGCCTTGTTACCACTGTGCAGGCTGGTGGTGGTGGTGTAATGGTGTGGGGGATGTTTTCTTGGCACATTTTAGGCCCCTTAGTGCCAATTGGGCATCGTTTAAATGCCACGGCCAACCTGAGCATTGTTTCTGACCATGTCCATCCCTTTATGGCCACCATGTACCATCCTCTGATGGCTACTTCCAGCAGGATAATGCACCATGTCACAAAGCTCGAATCATTTCAAATTGGTTTCTTGAACATGACAATGAGTTCACTGTACTAAAATGGCCCCCACAGTCACCAGATCTCAACCCAATAGAGCATCTTTGGGATGTGGTGGAACGGGAGCTTCGTGCCCTGGATGTGCATCCCACAAATCTCCATCAACTGCAAGATGCTATCCTATCAATATGGGCCAACATTTCCAAAGAATACTTTCAGCACCTTGTTGAATCAATGCCACGTAGAATTAAGGCAGTTCTGAAGGCGAAAGGGGGTCAAACACAGTATTAGTATGGTGTTCCTAATAATCCTTTAGGTGAGTGTATAAGTATACTTATTATTATACTGACGATACACGTTTCAGTTCATAATAACCATTAAGCCTATCATATTTGATAAATTCTAAGGCCTCTAAATTATTAACATGATCTGATGCGTTCTGTAGTCTGATGTCCACCTTCAGGTCTTGGTTTACATGTCTTTTTGCTTTTAAATATTTATTGATTTTAAAAAGTAAACAAACCATTTTTATATTGTTATTAATATTTAAAGATGAACACTTACTTGACTGAAGTAATCTCATGCTATATATTACTGATATATTATATTGATGTATTTATATTTATATCTATATTATATATTTATAGAAATTTCATGCTAAAATGTGATTATCAAATATGATACAACAGGCTTTTGAGGAACGTTTACAGTATACGTTCATCTCTCAAACGTTATTGTATTGCATTGAATTATATGTCTTCCCCTCCACAATAAAAGCTACGGAGATTTGATCATAAAACTAAGCATTTAAATATCATCACACTAATACATATTGGGAAGGAGTAACAACTGATATGTATATCCATTTTATGCTTATAAAGATCACATTGGTTTACATTACAAGATAGTTGTTCCTCCTTGAGTATGAGATCTATATTCTCACTATGTGTGACCCTGGATCACAAAACCAGTCACAAGTCACATGGATATATTTGTGGCAATAGCCAACAATACAGTGTATGGGTCAAAATTATCGATTTTTCTTTTATTTCAAAAATCATTAGGATATTAATTAAAGATCATGTTCCATGAAGATATTTAGTAAATTTCCTACCGTAAATATATAAAACATTTATTTTTGTGAGAGAATGCAGCACAATCGCGAACATAAATGGAAAACTTTAAAGGCGATTTTCTCAATGTTTTGATTTTTTTGCACCCTCAGATTCCAGATTTTCAAATAGCTGTATCTCGGCCATATATTGCCCTGTCCTAACAAAGCATACATCAATGGAAAGCATATTAATTCTCAATTTCGAAATATTTACCCATGTGACTGGTTTTGTGGTCCAGGGTCACATATACCATATTGTCTAAAGGTTCAATAAACCATTCCATTAAAAAATATATATTTTTCAGACTATTATTTCATATGTCAGGCTTTACAGGACTTTTAATTGCAGATTTTGGTATTTTGTAAAGACATTGTTGAGATCACAGTCTAGACTATAAGACACATGTGAGATTATTGGGGTCGTTTGCTCAGGAAAAACATCTGAGAAGCAGGTCTATATTTATTGTGTTTACTGTCTAGGAGAAACTATAGATCTATTAAAGAGACCATCTTTCCTATGGAGCAGGATTGTTGTGGATGGCTCTGATCTCCAGTGTATTACAGTAACTGTGTGTTGACATGGTGAGAGATTCAATCATCCGTCTGAAGCGCTGTGTGTGTGTGTTGACAGACGGCTGGCACGGTCCACCCTGCTCCTCATCCCTCTGTTTGGAATCCACTACACGGTGTTTGCCTTCTCCCCGGAGGAATTCAGCAGGCGGGAGCGACTGGTCTTTGAGCTGGGCCTGGGATCCTTCCAGGTACTGAGCATCTGCTTTTACAGCAGCAACTTTAGCATTGTATTGTGGGAACTAGTTCTCTGTTTCAAACCCTATGAGCTTCACTATAGCTGCGATCCCATTGATATTAGGCATCGATATATTACATGCTGCCATTTCTTTGATCGGAAACTAAGCTTTTGCAGTTTATGTTCAATTCAATTCCAGAATGCATTTCAAAAATCTTAGTGAAGAGTAGAATCAAGGGAAAGCATATATTATTCTGTAAACGTATCCAGTTCTGTCTTAAATATATACATATTTGTGAGTGTGATGTATGTATTTGAAACCATTAGCTTAACAACATGCTTATGTTAGGGATTGTAGAGTGTAGCATGCGTGAGAGATATTTTTCTTATGCTTATGTACAATTCACTTCAATTTTTATTTGTGTTGTTTCATTTTTAGTATGCTGCCTTATAGTCGCCTATGTAGGCAACGAGGCAGCTCACTAGGTTTTGGAGCTTTATTGAATAAATAGACTCATTATTTTGTGGGTCAGTAAGATTTAAAAATGTTTTTAAAAGAAGCATCTTATGCTCACAAAGGCTGTGGATCCAAAAATACAGTAAAAATAGTAATTTTGTAAAATATTATTACAATTTAAAATGGCTGTTTTCTGTTTGACTATGTTAAAATGTAATTTATTCCTGTGATGCAAAGCTGAATTTTCAGCTTTATTACTCCAGTCTTCAGTGTCACATGATCCTTCAGAAATTATTCTAATATGCTGATTTACTGCTCTTATTATTGTCAACGTTGAAAACAGTTGTGCTTTTTTTTTGCATTTTTTGTGGAAACCGTGATACATTGTTTTTTCCAGGATTCTTTTGATGAATAGAAAGTTCATAAGAACAGAAATCTTTTGTTACTTTACAAGTGTCTTTACTGTCACTACTAAACAATTGAATGCATCTTTAATTAATTGAATGCACTTTTAATGCAATTTAGTGATAATATTCACTCTATGCAGGGCTTCGTGGTGGCCGTGCTGTACTGCTTTCTGAATGGAGAGGTAAGAGCATTTCATTTGAAATTCTCAAATGCATGCAATCAGTTTTTGGTTAGAAAACAATACATTTCCACAATAATTTTTCCAATATTACTACATGAACAATTATTTTTAGTTACTACCATATCCTAACCAGGCATGACACGACAGTGACAAGCGATCAATTTCATGTTACACACAAAAATACATTTTGTCAGTTAATTGGTAGGTAGCCCCGCACATAGTGAAATCTCATTGGTCCGAACATAAAACATCAAACGACTTCTGACTGGCTATGATTCCGCTTTCTGTGAGGATAGTAAAAATTGATGCTCGAAACGTGTCACATCTGGCTAGGACATCGTGCAAAGCATGAGGGAGAGAGTGTGGAGAACGCGTGCACCCTTACAGCTGAGTACATTAAAAAATGACCTTTTCAAGTTTCTCCCTAAAGGTGCAGTCGGAGATAAAGAGGAAATGGAGGAGTTGGACGGTGAACAGGTACTTTGCTGTGGACCTGAAGCAGCAGCGTCACCCTTCGCTAGCAAGCAGTGGGGTGAACGGGGGGACGCAGTTGTCCATCCTCAGCAAGAGCAGCTCACAGATACGCATGTCCAGCCCACTGGCCGAGACGGTCAACCTCAACCTGCCCACCTGAGCGTCTGATTGGCCCACGTCCCTAAAGCCCCGCCCTCAACTCACCCTCTTCACCTGCAGTAGGGCCGGCCATTCACAATGAGAGAAGAACTATTAATATTATTCATCAATCCTCTGGATAGTATTTAAAGATTCCGAACAAGATCCTGAACGCATCACCCATTATCGGTTAGAAAAGATTCGTCCAGGGATATATTTATAGTGCCAAAACTGTTTTGAGCTAATGCTAACAAAAGTTGCAGTTCAGGTTAGAAAGCTTTTTGACCATAATCCAACTTTTTGAAGGCTTTCTAATTAATCTAATAAGAAAACAACAATATGAGCATAAAAGAATGTCATTTTATCGCAAGAGTTGTACGTTCTTTCTCAGTCAATAATAATGCAGAGCAGGGGGCTTGTACGCTTCACACCGCTGCCCTAAACGCCAAAATGAGATCGCAGCAGAAATTCGAGTGAATTTTCATATCGCATTATGAGCCATAGAGAATGTGAATCGTTTGTGGTTAGAATGTAGTCCGAGAAACGTTCATACATTCATTTTTTGTCAAACCAATAGCACATTGCTTTCTAGTTATGAACATTAGTTTGTAATCGGAGACAGACGGACGGGTTACAATTCAGTGTTATGATAAGATCAAGGAAAAAATAATAACAAAGTGCCAAAACGTGACTATTTAAGTATTGTTTTATCAGCAAGCTACTGTGTTTATCAGAAGTACACTATAAAAAGAAAATGTACAGACTTCGTGTTGCTCGTTCAAATGCTGTGTATTTGATTCCGTGTTCTCCACAGAGAGATTGTAAAACATATTTTTTTACAATCAGCCGTAAGTACAGAGTATGTCAATAATATAAAGACTTATGAATGACTCATGACGTTAGATTATATGTAAATGTTGTTTCGATTTAGCTTTTAGACAGTGTATTCTTATTGTCATGCGAATGGTTTATAACTACAAAGCCAATTTAAACAAACCAAGGATTGTCACACACACACACACACACAAAAAAAAAAAAACATTTACCGGAGCGAGGAAGCTATATTCCCACAATTCCCTCTGATTCGTTCTGAAGTGCCTGTTGGTCACAAAAATAGCTTTGATGGATCTATTCTAAACAACCAGTGCCGTGCGCTATTGATTTAATTATTAGTCAATTAGTAGATTAACAGATTCAGTGTTCAGGTTGCTTTTACAATCTTTCATTTATACCGAGTAGGAATATATTCATTTATACGTGGTATTAGAATGCATATATAGTATGTCTAAATCTTTGAGATGCGCAAATCAATGCCATTACGTTACTATCAGGTGCATTATAAATGCTTTTTAGGGCTGACAGGAGACATCTGAATGAAATGTGATAGTGTTAAAGGGGTACTTCACCCAAAATTGTAGATTCTGTCATCGTGTACTGACCCTCATGTCAATCCAAAATCGGACTTTTTGAATGTTTATCCTCTTAGAATGAAAATAAGCTCCAAAAGGCTAACAAAGCGCCGTTTTACTACCGTAAACGGTGCACAAGTCATATGAAATACTTTTTATGGTACGGTAAAAGTATGTCATACAGGTTTGAAATGGCATGATGATGAGTAAATGATGACAGATTTTCACTCGTTTTTTGGATTGAACCCTTTTAAAGCTTGAGAGACAGTTAACCCCAACCCTTTACAAGTACAATCTCTGATGTCAATCTATGAAGCCAACCAAATTTACTGCATCACCACTGACTGACAATCATAATTAGTTATCCCTCACATTTTACATGTTAGATCACGAGGACAACGTGCATCAGTGTATAAAGTGGCAACAGTCTCTGCTAAACGGTGTTGTTTATTTCCAGTACAGTATTTTTCTCTGCTGTGAAGTTCTAGGGTGTAAATTCTCTGTATACGTTACACATGTGCCAGTAAATGATGGATGTACCAGCACTCTCTCTTTACATTAGCCAACACTTGCAGTCAACATGGAGTACTAATGATGTATGTAAAACTTCTGTGATTATGAACGTGCCAATTCAAGTGCATTATGCTTTTGTTGCAGCTCAGTTGTCGGTGTATCACATTGGAGGCAGAGTTGAAATTATTGAAATGTACAGTGAAAGTAATGGTCGTGTAGATTGCACAAATCCTTCTTTTAAACAATGTGGAAAATGTATGTTTTTTTTTCCCCCTTAGTAGTTATTTTAAAGTTGAAGCGTGTAATTTGTAATCTGTTCTAGAATCACCATTCAAAAGTGCAAAAATAATAACAGGTTTCATACACTCTCCCCATCTTTCATTAGCCGAATAAAAATAGCCCCACCCCGGTTGAGGCAACAATTGCAGTTCCTTTAAAAGTAATATTTTTGATGTGAAATACGTTTTATTCTTAATAGAGACAACTATAAGTCATTTGTAGCTGGCTTCTGCTTGAAAATTGTAAACACTGCGGCTCTTTGGTGCTATAAAAAACATGTTTGTTTTCAGCATCACAAACAGCAACATTAGCTCAACCAATGGCATGAGATTGGGGCGGGGCTGTATCTGTTTGCCGACCAATGGCGAGGGGAGTCTTTAAATAAAATATTCCATGAGTGCTCACCGGTGATGAAAACTTTGACCTTTCTCATTTTTGTCTTATCGTAATTTTTCAGTCTGTAAATACGAATGATCTTCAACAAGCTCTCAGTGATAGTGAACTTGTCTGTTGAAATAAATTGTGAAATCCTAACAGAGTGTCATTAACAGAGCGTCAGATGTTGCTTGGATCATGTGACCTTACGACATAGAGCTTCATATGTGTTTGGATATAGTAACGGGAGGGCCGAGCTCCCTCTGTGTCTCTTTCTTAAAATATCTGCATGAAAAAAAAAGAGAGAGAATTTTGCTGCTTTCTATGTTCTTGACACCAGCCGTCATTCTGAGTGTGAGCGCTCAGAAGCTAACGACCATGTCTCAAAGCTGTTACAGACGTGTTTTCTTGTGCTTGTAATACATCTATCTGCCAATAGATGACGCTTTTATTTCATAGAATAATTGAGCGCTGTATATTTGAGGAACGAGGGTTGTCTGTCGTGTAGGTCTGAAGTTTCATTGTGTCTTTGAGATGTCTTCATGTTGTGGACTAACTCATTTCAGTCTGAATGTAACACCCGGACAACAACTGTATTGTACATTCAGCTGCTCTGTAAAGCTGCCTGCTGTTTCTTCTGCTTTGATGTAGAGATGATGTCTATGTTTGACCTGTGAACATTTTTGTACGTGTCTGAATTCCATTCTTGACATACAACTCTTGAATTTATGGAATTTGTGTAGTTTTTTATGTATGTATACATGTGTCTTCTTTGAATGTGTGTGGGAGAGATACAGTATAAATATGGTTGGCTGTTCACTGAACTGTGCAAAATAGAAAAATGCTAAACTCCCCTGATTTTATTTTTGTTAAAGGTGCAGTAAGCGATTTTAGAAACACCGTCTGATCTGACCGAGCGGCACAACACACTTGTAGCCAATCATGTTCGTTTGAGGTGATTTCAAATATCAACAGTGTTTCTCAGGAATCGCTTACTGCGTCTTTAAATTTGACAAAAAGACAAATGTGTAGGGAAGGTCTACACCTCCATGCAAATGCATTTTTTTTTAATTAGAAATACAAAAAAATCAAGTAAAAGTAGTAATAGTAAAATAAGCTATGCTACAGCCTGCATAGTCAAATTAACTGGATACATTTAAATATTTTCATAAATATATTAAATATTAAAATAGTCAGCTGTAATTTGATCTAATACATATTTCATACAAAACCAAAACATTTAAGAACTGTGTCAGTCGGGAAAAACATCAAAATAAACTGTCAGCATCTATAAAATGGGGTACAAAGTTAAAATAAATTACAGTACATTACATATTTTTAAAGCTGTAAACATTGTTCTCAGTGTAACATTGCAACATAACTTGACATTTCTGAAGATTCACTTTTTTTAAAGTCTAAGTGCTCCAGTTAATATTGTACACTATTGGTATTCAGCTGTGATGTCTGCAGAAGTACAATACCATTTAAAAGTATGGGGTCAGTAAGATTTTCTTTGAAAGAAATTAATAGGCTATTTTTATTCAGCGAGGATGCATTAAGTTGATCAAAATTGACAGTAAAGAAGACATTTATAATGTTACAAAAGATTTCTTTTTTTAAATAAATGCTGTTCTTTTGAACTTTCTAAGAAAAAAATGTATCACGGTTTACACAAAAATATGAAGCAGAAGAACTGTTTTCAACAATGATAATAATAATAAATGTTTCTTGACCAGCAAATCAGCATATTAGATTGATTTCTGAAGGATCTGTGTTGACATCACTGTATTAAATTACATTTGAAAATATATTCATATAGAAAACAAATTGTAATAATATTTCACAATATTTCCATTATTTTTATTTAATAAGGACAGCCTTGGTGAGCAGCAGAGGCTTCTTTCAAAAACATTTTTTAAAAATTTGACTGACCCCAATCTTTGGAACAGGAGTGCACACTTAAAAATCAAACTGACAATATTATATCCCACAGTAACATTTAAATACATCGATATGATGATAAGCACTATTATTATCAGTTTCTGACAATGTACGGTGTTCATTTAAAAACAGCTATAAGTAAGCATTGGCATGTAAGAAAAACCTGTATCCTTATGGCACACCTTGCCATCAGCAATAATAAATAGCTTATTAATAACTGTAAAAATGAAATGCCTCCAAACTGATAAATATGAATTGTGTTATTATCAGTTTACAGTTTACGCCATCTAGCTCATCTAACTTGGAATGAGGATGTAAATAAAAATTCTTAACATTTTATAATCACTCTCATTTGCATACCAAAATCAAATACTGATATACAATCAGATTTTTCAAATGTTAATCAGCCATTTCCCAAAAAAGCCACCATCAGGACCAGGCCATTTTCATTATCAGCTGGTCCTCAATCAAATCAAGCCTCCACACACTTGCTGTGTCATGAACTCTAACATCTGGTTGTAGTTTTACAAATCCATAACTCTGGTGTTTTCAACATGACCTTGATAAGTGCTGTACGGGTACCTGTTTCCTCTCATGTGACCGTCTTCCACTCTCCGGAGCTGAGCGGGAAGCTCTTGAAGTCTTTAGCGTGTCTTTCCGCCTGCACCCTCCAGGTGTGTTCACACAGACGTGATGTAGCCGTTGCAGACGTCAGTCTGTGGATGAGCAGTCTCATGCATCATGATCTGAGTAACAGTGACCCGACGCTTTTTACTGGGGCTCAGATGAGTCTGGGTGTGCCACGTCCATAACCTGCGCTTCAACTCTGCCTGTACCTGAAGGAGGAGAGAAAGTATGGTAACGCTTTACTTGAAGGGGTGTGCATAAGACTGACATGACACCTTCATGATCATGACATGACACATGAATATGAAGGAGGTTTTATGCATGTTTATGACAACAGTCATTAAGTGTCATTCGCTCAATTATGACATTTTAATGCAAATATGACATTGTTTGAGATGTCTTTGTTATGACAACTTGACATAAACCAATACATCATAACCTGTCATAAATATGTCATAAACATGACATAGCAGATTAACTATTAATTATTTTATAACTTAAGAAACCACTTAGCTTAATCGGTTAACATTACATTAAACTGTCATGTGGCTGGTTTTGACATTGGCTGTCATGAGGCCATTATAACTGTGTCATGAATAATTTCTTGACCTCAACTACAGTGGTACAAATTGAATTTGTCATTAAAATGTTATAATGCTCTCATGACAGCTAATGTCAAAACCAACGACCTGACAGTTTAATGTAATGTTAACCCATAAAGCTAGTGGTTTCTTAAGTTTGATCATTAATCTGCTATGTCATGTTTATGACATATTTATGACAGGTTGTGTTGTCTTAGTAATTTCAAGTTGTCATGACAAAGACACTGACAGGTTATCAAGGTGACATAACAAAGACATCTCAAACAATGTCATATTTGCATAAAAAATGTCATAATTGAGCGAATGACACTTAATGACAGTTGTCATTGTTATGTTCTGTGATTTATGTTCATGGACTGCAATACTGAACCAGTCCGCTAGGGGCGGAGAGACAGAATTGTATGTGGGGTTAAAAGTGAGAAAGAAGGAGAGTGAAGTAAAGTTTGGAAATGTTGTAAACAACTCGTCCTGTCTCCTTGTTTATTTTCTTTTCATTACAAGTCTAAATGTTACAAATTTTGGCGACGAGGATGTCTGCATCCGTACCCATGCCTGCATGTTTTCTTCCGACGGTAGGAGAGCCTGCTATACCGTTTTCTACATGGAAGAAAATTTTCCAAAACTACTTACTTGTCATCGGAGCGCGAGGTGATGCATGGCCTGATGCTAGACTTCGTGCAGTTCTTTTACATTGTCTCGGTACGGAGGGCCAGAGACTTTTCTATACGCTGCCAAACGGAGGTACAACTTATGATGAGGCCATGGTGGCACTTGATGCTCATTTCACGCCAAGAGTGAATGTTGTCGCTGCTCGACATAAATTCCGACAACGCGCACAGCACACAGATGAAACCGTAAGTCAATATATAGCGGAGTTACGTCATCTGGCGGTGGATTGTCAGTTCGGAGGAATGGAGGACGAAATGCTAAGGGACCAACTGATTGAACGGGTTTTTCTGGCCGCGGTGAGAGACAGATTGTTACTTGAGCCCGAACTTACATTGGAATGCGCTTCTGCGTTAGCGTTGCAAGTCGAATCGGCAGTACAAAATGCTACACTTCTTTCAACTACTGGTTCATCTCCTGCCCAGGTTCAAGCCATCTCGAGGACAAAGGCCAGTTTCAAAAGAGGTAAACAAAAGTATGAAAAAATGCCAGTACAAACTGTGAAGCCAAGACTTCAAATAAAAGACGCTGTTTTCGCTGTGGATCAAATACTCACTTGGCCAACGCACACACTTGTCCTGCTGCATCGGCCACATGTCATCAGTGTGGAAAGAAAGGACATTTTGCAAAGGTATGTAAATCTGCTGTTGTCAGAGAAGTGGTGGTGCCTGAATTGACTGTACTGTGGGTAAATCAGTCTCATGACAAAATTCGTTGCCAAGTACAGTTGGAAGCACCGCAAGGAAATAAAATACCACTTGAATTGATTGTTGATACAGGATCAAGTGTGTCCATCCTCCCAGAGACCCTGTTCATGAAACATTTTGCAAATTGTGAGCTGAAGGAACCTCAAGTGAGGTTAGTCACATACTCACGTGAACCCTTACCAACCTTAGGCTGTTTCACTGTTCCTGTGTCGCATGATGGTGTTGCAACCACTGCAAATTTCTATGTGGTCAAAACGGGCTCACCACTTTTGGGCATGGATTTAATTAAAGCCCTAAACTGTCACATTGTGGGAGATAGGATTGTCACATTATCGGACCCTGCTGGTTCACCAGTGCTAGAAATATGTAATACAGCAACCAGCTCACCAGGATGTGTCAAAGGATTCGTGCACAAAGTGCAGATTGATGAGACTGTGAAACCAGTGCAGCACAAACTACGCAGATTACCGTTGAGTGTACGGGAGGAGGTTTCCAAGGAAATTAATCGCTTACTGAGAGACGGAATAATTGAAAAGATTGATGCTTCGCCATGGGTGTCACCAATCGTCGTAACCAGAAAAAAGTCTGGAGAAATTCGTGTGTGTGGATTTGAGAGAGCCTAATCGAGCTGTAATTACTGACTGCTACCCACTGCCTCATATGGAGGATCTTTTCACAGAGCTTAGAGGCGCTACGGTGTTCTCCCAAATCGATTTGCAAAGTGCATACCATCAACTTCCTCTTCATGAGGTGAGTCAAAACTTGACGGCTTTCATCACACACGATGGGTTATTCAAATTCACAAAGGTTCCTTTCGGGTTGGCTTCGGCGCCCTCCGCCTTTCAGAAAATGATGAAAACTGTACTTGAGGGTTTACCAGGAGTACAGAACTACTTAGATGACCTCATCGTGTATGGCCAAAACAAAGCCACCCATGACTCAAATTTACGGGCAGTGCTGACTCGACTCACAGACATTGGTCTGAAACTTAACATAAAGAAATGCAAATTCAGCCAGAGTAGGATTCGGTATCTAGGCCATGACATCTCAAAAGAGGGACTACATCCTAACCCTGACTCAGTTGAAGCCATTGCAAAGGCACCTGCACCAACCGACCTACCTTCATTACGGTCCTTCTTAGGTCTTACGTCTTGGTTTAGCAAGTTCATCCCGAACTATGCTATGGTAGTAGACCCTCTGCGGGAGATACTCAGATCATCGCAGAATGGGTTTATATGGACAGAAGCAGCTGAGGTGAGTTTTCGAGGACTAAAGCAGCTGTTAGTCCACAGCCCAGCCTTAGCTTTATTTGACCCCTCCTTACCAACAATTGTGTCCACAGATGCTTCCGATTACGGCATTGGAGGTGTCATCACTCAAATGTACCCAGATCAGACAGAGCGTACAATAGCATTCGCTTCTCGTACATTGACGCCAGCTGAAAGAAAATACAGTACAGTTGAAAAGGAAGCATTAGCGTGTGTCTGGACAGTGGAACGTTGGAGGACTTACCTTTGGGGCAGGAAATTTACACTGAAGACGGACCACCAAGCACTGACCACATTACTGGCCACCAGAGGAATGAACAGAGCAGGAATGAGGATAGCGCGCTGGTCAGCCAGACTCCTGTGTTTCAACTACAATCTGGAGTACAGACCAGGTAAAACAAATTGTGTTGCTGATTGTTTGTCACGCTTACCATTACCCGATTCAGATGCTGGTCAGGGAGAGGAATTAGGCCTGGTGGCAGAGCTTTCAAAGGACCTTTCAAGAGCCATTCCTATGAAGGAACTCCTGGAAGCATGCGAATCTTGTCCAGAGTTGTCCAAGCTGCATGCCCAAATCACACAAGGCTGGCCTAGAACACAGAAACAAGTGGATCCAACGATCGGGGCATACTTTCAGATCAGGCATGAACTTGCTGTGGATGATAAGTATATTTTGAGAGGGCAGAGACTAGTTGTGCCAGTTGCTTTGCGCTCTAAATTCATTCACTTAGCACACGAGGGGCACCAGGGAATGGTACGAACTAAGCAACGGCTAAGAGACTTGTACTGGTGGCCTCGTATGGACTTTGATGTGCATTCAACCATTGCTTTTTGTTCTGCCTGTCAGTCCTGTGACAAAACCGCCCGGACGTGTCCAGCTCCATTGCAGCCAGTGGACCTGCCAGATGGTCCCTTTCAGAAAGTTGCAATAGACATTGTAGGACCTTTTGAGAGAGCCACACAGGACTGTCGGTTTGCTATTACGATGGTGGATTATTATAGTAAGTGGCCGGAGGTTGCATTTACCTCAAATGTTACAACCAACACCGTTACAAAGTTTCTAGCATCTGTGTTTGCGAGAGAAGGTAACCCACTCACCTTAGTCAGCGATAACGGTCCTCAGCTAACTTCTTCTGCATTCGCTGATTTCCTGGCTGAAAGAGGAATAAAACACATTCGCTGCAGTGTTTACTGGCCCCAAGCGAACGGTGCTGTGGAGAGATGGAATCGAGTTTTAAAGAACTGCATCCAAGTAGCTGAAATGCAACAACTTCCATGGAAACAAGCAGTCACAGATTTCCTCTTGAACTACAGAGCTACACCGCACGCAACCACAGGCGTATCACCTTTTGAACTGTTAAGAGGGAGGAAGATGCGCACAAAGCTAAACACTCTGTTAACCACAACAGTTCAGGGTGAGAAAGTGACGATGGGCATACGTGACCGTGTACAGCGGGTTCAGCAAAAGATGAAACTGTACACCGATAAGAAACGTGGAGCAAAACCACCACCCTTCAAGTGTGGAGATCGGGTACGTGTAAGAAAACCTATGCATGTACCAAAGGCTGGAAGGAAATTCACTGTTCCAATGGTAGTGAATAAGAAACTGGGACCAAGCACCTATGTCTTGAGTGATGGGAAGAAATGGAACGCGGCTCACTTGTCTCTGGTTCCAGAAAACACTCAAATTGCATTAGAGAATGCTCAGGTTAACCCTGGAACAGAAAATATTGTGCATGAGCCAGTTAAGAGTACACGGGTTAGACAGCCCCCTCTATGGTTAAAAGACTATGCTACAGAGTAAAGGTAAACGAAAAGAAAAGAGTGAATGAAAGAACACTAGTGTTGTAGTACGGAAGTAACTGAAAATAGATGGTGAATGTGTTCATGTGTTTATGCATATGTTAGTTAATCGATAGGTTCTAAGATACAGAAGTAAAATGTATGGGTTAAGGGCATAATTCATAAGTGGATGGAAATTGGACTGAATAATCCCACTTGTTAAGAGTCTTTCCTAAAAGAAAGAGGGGAATGTTATGTTCTGTGATTTATGTTCATGGACTGCAATACTGAACCAGTCCGCTAGGGGCGGAGAGACAGAATTGTATGTGGGGTTAAAAGTGAGAAAGAAGGAGAGTGAAGTAAAGTTTGGAAATGTTGTAAACAACTCGTCCTGTCTCCTTGTTTATTTTCTTTTCATTACAAGTCTAAACGTTACAGTCATAAACCTGCATAAACCCTCCTTCATATTCATGTGTCCTGTCATGATTATGAAGATGTCATGTCAGTCTTATGCACACCCCTTCAAGTAAAGTGTTACCGAAAGTATTGCTCACACTTAATGCTCCTCTAGTCAACACTTATTGCCGAAATCTGGGCAATCAGTTAACAGATTTCACAGAAAATCGCGTTGTGTAGAAAAAGCCCTGTTCGGACCGGACTAGATTTCATGGAGGACGGGATTCAATATCATGTCCGAATCTGCCATGTCAGTGTTTTTCTCACACAACGACTTAAGTAAAAATTCCAGGGCAAAATACCAACACTTACTGTAAACTCAAAGATCCTCTGAGAAATCTAATCCTGTCCGAATGCGAATGTCTGTGATTGCAAATATTGTATTATAGCCCAGAAAGCACACATATGTCTCCAAGATGTCTTATAAAGAGCACTTTGTCTGGAAAGCATCTGCTGTGTACAAACATCTGATAAACATCTTTAAAAAGTCAGTTTAAACATCTTAAAGACGTTTTCTAAGCGTCTATACCATATATATATATTTTATCAATATCATGTTGAAGTTGTCCATTATGGGAATACTTACTTCTCCATTGAGAAAACAATAAAGAAGTGCCACCACAAAGCCCTGGGGAAAGGGGGGAAAAAAGACTTAAATCAAGACTTAAAGGAATAAAATCAGACATTTCCGCATTATTGAATCTGTAAAATAATACTTAGCCGATCATCTCTTCATAAAAGATGAATTCATCTGTACCTGGAAGGAGCCCAGGCCGAGTTCGATGTAGAATCGGATAATTTCACCCGTGTTTTCTGGCAGAAAGGCAAACACAGTGTAGTGCATCCCAAACAGAGGAATCAGAAACAAGGTGGACTTGGCCAGTCTCCTGTATGATGATCAAAGATAACTATGAGTCAGTATTAATGCCATCACACAAACAATTCAGAGCACATCTACTAGATGTACAGTATTATGCGTGTAACATCTTTAGCATATGGTAATTTATTTCATTTAAGAACAGTACATATTACAGTATAAACTACATATTTTGTAACATGCATTAAAGCAAAGTTTTATTTAATTTAAAGAGGCCATATTTTGCTCTTTTTACAAGTCTTACTCTTGATTTTGGTTTTGGGCTCTGTAGAATAGGTTTTCATGCTTGAAAAACTCATTATTTTCCCATATCTGACATTGTTGCAGCACCTCCCTTCTCAGTCTGTCAGTAACGCTCTGTTTAGTTCCTGTCTCTATGAAGCCCCTCCTTCTGAAAAGCACAGTGTGCTTTGATTGGCCGGCTGGACCAGTGTGTTGTGATTGGTCAACTGCTTCGAGTGTGTTTGGGAAGTGTTTGGGAACACACTACTAATGCAACTGAACCACGCCTCATCCCTTTATTTTGATATAGAGAATAACCAAAAGTTAGTGCGTTCATAAATGCTGAGGTTGCAAGGTCAAACCCAGTGCCAGTATGAAGTTTAATCGCACATAATCAAATTTGAAAGACGGATCTGAACTTTTAGAAACTAATAAGCCTTCGGATAATGAGCTAAATGCAATTTCTCTTGGTCTTTGCATATGCATCGCATTATCAGTAGGTACAGGTATTGAGACACAACGGGGCCTTAAATAGAAACTCACCTTTGCATGAACCGTCAAGCGAAATATTATTCATGCATGAAGCACGACCTGGCAGCATGTAAAGCCGTATTCTAATGAACAGACATTTTGCAGCGAAATGAAGATATGCACTTCACTCGCATTAACACATGCCATCTGTTTGATTCTAAACTGGTTTCATCTGGAACAGCATACATAATATGTTTACCTTTTAGGGTTTCCATCATGGTATCATTTTATGGACTTAGTTTTTAATTTTGATTCAATTTTATGAATTAAACAGCTTGTAAACACTTTTATTCTAGAAAAAATTGAAACAACACTTTAAACATAACAGTATTATGCAATCATTTAAGTCGTTTGTCCTTATAAGCAACCTTTTTGGCATAAAGTATTCTTTAAAACTGAGTCAAGAAACTATAGCACACATACTCTCTCTCACTCTCTTTATATATATATATATATATATATATTCTCTATATAGAATCCCATTTAATGTGCATTTTAGGCAAACACTTTTTTCAAGAAAATGTCAAAATATAGTGTTTATTTGACTTCAGCAAATTCTGTAGTGAAATATTCTCTGCAGTTTAACAAAATTATGATTACACTCAATATGTTTTAATGAAAGACAAGAAAACTGGCTGGTAAGTAATTATGAGTGATATAATGTTATATGCTGTTTGCTGGAAGACTCAAATGAAATAATCAACTATTTGGTTTGACAAAAGCAAATATTTAAAAGAAAAAAAAGATTGTTTTTAATTCATCCACCATTAACAGGTCTGGCAAAACGTTCATTTTCAGCACTTCTTGCACATTATTATTTGACTCACATGAAGTGACCTGTGTCATTGCCACCAACTCCAGGACTTTTCAATTTCTGAACCAAGATTCGAATCACATTTAGGAAGATGATGATATTAGCCTGTCAGACAGAGAAAGAGCTACAATAACAGTAGAGCAGGTACATTTTCATGTTCATAATATATATATATATGTTTGAATGAATGCTATAAAATGTGAATAAATGTTGTCAGTCTCAAAATCTGACATACAACAACATCACAACTCACAAACAGTGATGCTGTGATCGGTCCTTTAATGATCCACCAGATATTCATATTATCTGTGTCATCCCAACATCTGCAAACATGAGAAAATGATTTATTGTAATTCAAGTCATGTCAGAGATGGAACAAGCTCTACTTTTTGATTAAATATTACAAACACAAACATTTCTTCAATAAATAATTCACAATCAGACCCGGAAAGTGCATTAAGAAAGTAAATAGGGTCATTTTTGTTCAGTTTCGTGATAATTTTAAAGTTGAAGATGTGACATACCCTCTGTTATCAAAGAATTGTCTGGTCAACACCCACACAATCAGCACAACTGATGGGACGCCTATACACACACACACACACACACACACACACAAAAACAAACAGACAATACATACTTTCTCCAAATCCACAGAATTGCAACTTGCAGGTTTTTAACATATCATTTGTTTCAGAACAGATTTAACAGATCTCAATAATGTGACACACAGCGGGGGGAACGTGAGTTATGTAATCAGATTACTTTTTCAAGTATCTAGTATTTACTTGATACTGCACTTACACAAAAACAGATTCAGTATTCCTCAAAATAATTAAAAACAGTCAAATGCAAACTCAAAATACTTTATGTATTTAATCTCACTTTATTGACCAATGTCTTTGCTGCTGACCTTCGATGATCCTATTCAATTATACTAATATGCAAAAAACGACTTTAGATAAACATCAAATTTCTTTATTGCTGAAGTAAGAGTGTCGAACTTCTCCTGTGTCCTATTCTTCTGAAATCCAGAATGGCAGCACAGCTGAAGTTTGTTTGAGCCTCTACTGTACAGCCATGAATCTGCATTTCCTTCAGCCTGAGGCTTATTCATTTCACGTTTGGTGCGAAATGGCCTTTACATTTGCAAAAAAAAAAAAAAAATTTGTTAAAATTAAAAAACAAACAAGCAACCCCAGCCCAGGTGAGAAAAAGTAACGTAACACATTACTTTCCATAAAAAGTAACTAACATTAATTCATTATTTTTTAGGGAGTAAAGCCAGGTTGACACTGTAAAATGTTGGCCATGATTTGACTGTCCGAGAACAATTTTATGAATCCTAAAAATCTGAAGTCTTTAATCGTTAGTCTGACATGTTTACTGACAGCCGATTAATGACCATTGCGATCAAATTTTGCCTCCGACAAACTAACCGTCCCGCATATAAATCATAGACAGTATAAGAAGTGGACAGAGCCATCTCATTGGAACTCAGTTGAGACAGTTGAAGCCCATTTTTAGCGATTTTTGAGCACTTCCGTTCCTGACGCGCAGACTCAAACCGACTCAAACTAAGCTTGATGACGTGAGCAACCTGTCTGACAGACGTGAATCTTCTAGTAGCTGTGCGTGAAAATGGCCAACGTTAATCTTGCAGAGACGGGGAACTTGAGCAAAGAGTTCTTTGGCGTGAGTGAGCAGGAGTAAGTATTCTGATTAATTAAATACTGATTCATTTGTATAGTATTTATTTTAAAATGTGCTTCTCCCTTGACGGGACGTCCCCCCGATTGCCTGCAAGCTTCTCCTCCTGTCTGTACGGTAACTTCTGTACAGCGCGACAGAGAGTCGAGTGGTTATGACGCAATCGTTAGCCTATTTTTACTAAATCTGTTTCTACGGGGCCATAATGTAACATAGAAGGTAATGGAGCCCTTTATACATTGTCGTGTTTCTTTAGAAATAAATAATGGACAAATGGAGTCTTTAAACGCCTCAGATGTAAAGTTATTCGCTGTCAAAGTGACGCCAAAATGAATGGGAGTCAATGGAAATGCTAACGCAAGTGAAGTTCTGCTACAAGATGGCGGCACCCGGCCGGCTTCAACTTCCGGTCGATGGATTACCCCTTTGATTTAAATGCAGCTCACGTCACTGAACGTGTCACGGATTGATGATGTAAAACTTTCTTCTTGCATGCGTCTGTTTTTACCGTGTCTTGACATGGGTGGGAACCCGGGTCAACACAATATTATTAAGCATTACTTTTAAAAGTAACTTTCCCCAACACTGGTGACACAAACTGCTCATTTGTATACTCATAGTTCCTCTAGCACTCAAATCCTGGCAGACTGCCGGAGATCTTTTAATCTGATTACACAGACTTTCTCCTGGAAGCCATTTTTTTTCAGGATGTACCAACCCCATCCTATCAGAATGTACCACCAGAAGTACTTCCTCTGCGAGACGAAGGCAAGGGCGAGGAGCGTCTGCAGGTACATGCCCTCCACCAGCAGCCAGAAGTAATTACTGAGGATGCAGAACTGGAAGAAGGTTACGGCAGTCTTACACGCTATCTGTGAACAACAACACACACAGGTCCAGAATGAGAGCACACCCCTCACCTGCACTGGAACACGTCAACAACCTCATTTAAACATGAAAAGTTTGCTAAATAAAATTAAAAAGATCAAATAAAATATTATTAATAAAAATGTAACTTAAATAACCATAACCCTCGCGTTGTTTTCCAGTCTTTTTGACCTGGATAGGGCTTTCTTTTTCTTGAAAATGCTAGTTAATGTAATCGCGGTTGACTAAAGGCCTGTTCACACCAAGAACGATAACTATAAAGGAAACCATAACAACAACTACATTAGCGTCCACACCAATGAACGATAACGCTCTGTTTATTCTAACCGTACTGCAGTTTTGTCTTCTTTAAATACTTGAACTCTTTACAGTGGAATGGATTCTGATTGGCTGTCAACCTTTATCCTTCATCAGCTGGAAGAAAAAAAACGTTCTGAAAGTGATTCCAATGATATAGTTTCTCTGTGCCGTTATAGTTGTTGTGTGAACTATGCTATTCTTTTATATTTAGAACTATATCTTTATCATTATCGTTATAGTTATCGACCTGCTGCCTTAAAACTTCGCTGACTTTGCTTGCTAACAACTTCTCAAACGTTTTTTGATCATTTTGACACTGGTGTTCCCAGGCAAAAATGATAAATCTTTTGTTATGCTATGTTATTGTAGCCTGGATGCCAGCCCAAACCCCGCCCACAACTAATGTTATTGCCAAATATGGAATTCAATCTTTTTATCAACTTGTTTTCTTTCAATTAGCTCAGGTTTTGTATTTCTATTTGGAACTGATTTAGGCCTCATTGATCTGAGCTTATGCACCTCAGTTTTTTTTTAGCTGAATAAGCTTGAGTGAACTTTTTTTAATAGTATATAAATAATTCTAAAATAAAATTTTATATAAGTGAAGTCTTATAATTTAATTTAAAGGACTCAAATTCAAATGTCTATCCTACAGAGCATTAGCCTGGTTAAAACCAGACCATTCTCAGTTGTAACTGAGTTATGGTCTGGCAAAGCGTCATAGACAAATCATTTCCAGAGGGGCGTCACCAACGGACGTCGTGGATAGACCTAAACCCAATCAGAGCGATGAAGGAGATGACGTATGCAGAGCGGCAGAAACATCTCCGAGTGTTGTTCTTTGCTCGGTTTTTAACTAAAAGGGAAACGTTCAAATCGCTTAAAACAGACGCGATAGCTGATTCGAACGAGTGATGTTCAACTGCGGCATCCATCTTTGTAATGTAGGCTACAAAATCTGCTTCAAAATCCCAGCGCTGTCGTCATCGTGTAAAGCCCGCCCCAACGTTTCTGATTGGTGCCTCGATTTTGGCGGATTGGAAATGGGCTTGAATGAGCTCTTTGCCAGACTAACTTTCAGAGCAAATCTAAATTTGCCGGAAGTTGTCTGGGTTTTCCCAGGCTAACAGAGCATGAAAGATCAGGAACAACTTTTCCCTTTCATTTCCAATAGGCAAATAAAAAATATATCTTCCATACAAAGATCTAACTTAACCAACCAGCTTCCAAGACATTTGATGGAAAAAGACACAAGACTGGGTCGGCTAATTAATGTTTTTTATGAGGCAATAAGCTACACATCCCTTGAGTAACAGAAACAATGATGTGCAATGAAAAACTATATTGATTAAAAATTAACTATATAGCCTATTACTGCAAAATAATCAAATATCGTACAATAAGTAGTTTAAGAGTTCAGGGATTCAAGGGATTCACATCTTGCCATGCAGTTTTTGATTGGTTTTTCTCTTCCGGATAATAGTTCAATCATTCACATTAAAATGACACATTTATGCATTTAGCAGATGCTTTTATGCGAGTTAAAGTGGCTTTTTGATAGGAAACAGAGACATTCGTACAGAGACATTCTCACTCACCGTGGACATTAAACAGTGGTCCTGAGTTTCATCTGAGAACAGAACGGCGTCTTTGATGAAGACTGCACTAGCCCGCAGGATGAAGGAAACAAACAGATTGATGTGTATGTAGTTTCTGGTACAGTGAAACTTCCTGTAATGAACAGAGCACGATGGGTACATCATTTAATATAATATATGTTATTCTGAAGATTGCATACAGAATATTTACAAGATATTTTCATTCACCCATGATTCCATTTTGTGTATAATAAATACCTTTTGGATATCATAAAGATAATATATAAGTGTTACCTGAAGCATGTGAATATGATAACGGCTGTAATGAGTGATATAAGCGATGTTGCGTATCCTGCAGTGTACAGCTGTTTCAAAGTCGATAAGTAAGTTGTCTGGAAAATAAAGGCCAAGTCTGAGAGAAAAGTAATTTACATCAATAGACAAACTGCATCAAGTCAAACTATTCCACCAGATTTAAATTTCATTATGTGTCAGTAACCAATACCTTAGATTTTGATTAAAACTGTCCAAAGGAAAGCCCTTCTAAATCTTAAAGGCCAAAAAATGACTACTATGTATATTCTGTGTTAATTTTTTTTTTTTTTTTTAGCATGAAGAGGTCGATGACCTGCTTAGTTTTAAAATAATCCTAAAAGAAGAACAGGAAACAAAAAGCAGGACGTCAAAGCATTGTGTAAAAACAAAACATAGCGACCACTGGTGGTCATCATGGGAAGTTCAAGTACACACACATGCACTGAAACTAAGTCATTCATCAGACTGAGCCACTCCACATAGCTAATGTTTTTAGAAATATGGTCATTGCTATGCTGTCAATCATGCATGTATTATAGGAATATATTCACCACAGTCCCCGACTCTGAATCATCTTCAAATACACAGGCCTCGTCATATGGAGGATATGGGTCACTCCAGCCATGAGCCGTGCAGTTCCTGTATATAAAACCTGCCGAACAGACAGCAAAGAATTATGGTTTAAAGATAACAAAACAGCACCGTTTGTTCCGGACGGCCTTTGTAAAATTTCACTGAACTTTATTGCTCGAGAAACCCAATTAAAGGGCTTTTGTCTTGATCACAATGAATAGTCATTCAAATCTCTCATACGCATGAGTGCCAAATAAGTCTCAAGTTTGTGAGTTGTTACAGACTCCTGCTGATCAGACCGCATTTCAGAGAGAAGTAAGCACAATTCCCATTTCATAACACCTCCAAAAATACCAACAGAAGCCTGGAGAATGCTTAGGGGAAAACATGATCACTCGAACTGGGATAAAACCTGCTGCTGGTTGCTTTCCTGTGCAGAGCAGGTGTTTTTCAGCCCCCATATGTGCATCACGGCTTCACCTGCTTTACCCTGAGCATCTGAACAGCAGTGTGAGTCCCAAACAGCAACTACTTTCAAACTATAAGCCATAGAATAAAGCTGGAAATTAATAACAACATGGAATCAAACAGACACATTTTCATGTTCGGGTTTCATGTTTTATGGGGAGTTTCCATAGACATGTTGATTTTTATATACTGTACAAACAGTATATTCTATCCCCTAACTCTAAACCTACGCCTAAACACAACCCTCACAAAAAACGTTCTGCATTTTTACATTTTCAAAAAACACCATTCTGTATGATTTATTTTCCTCATGGGGACCAAAAATTTCCCAACAAGGGCAAGGATTTCGAATATTGGCTTCTTTGTGGAGACATTTTTTCCCCATAATTTAGGGTTTGCCAGGAACACACACATACACACACACACACACACACTAACTTTTTGCCACACTTGCTAAAGGAAGATGATTTAAGAAAATGTACCGGCCATAAATATTTTTTACCAGCCCTGAAACATAGATTAATCCTTATTAAAGTTACAAAAGTTATTCAGTCAAGAGCAATGAGTGATTGTTGTTTGATTACGTAACATTAAAATCAAACAGCAGCAGGAATATTAGGCTGGTGTCACTTCGAGAGCTAATGCACAGATCAAATATATTATTACATATGCGTTTTATTTCTCAACTGTTTACATTCACTTAAGACAATTTTCCGTTGTTAAAATATACAGTATATGTATACGTGTGTGTGTGTGTGTGTGTGTGTGTGTGTGTGTGTGTGTGTGTGTGTGTGTGTGTGTGTGTGTGTGTGTGTGTGTGTGTGTGTGTGTGTGTGTGTGTGTGTGTGTGTGTGTGTGTGTGTGTGTGTGTGTGTGTGTGTGTGTGTGTGTGTGTTACGTAATATGGCAGACACCATATTTCAAAATGAGGATAGAAGGCATAGAGTACAGATGTACACACACACACACCATTTGAAATATGGTGTGAGTGTGTGAGTGTGTGTGTGTGTGTGTGTGTGTGTGTGTGTGTGTGTGTGTGTGTGTGTGTGTGTGTGTGTGTGTGTGTGTGTGTGTGTGTGTGTGTGTGTGTGTGTGTGTGTGTGTGTGTGTGTGTGTGTGTGTGTGTGTGTGTGTGTGTGTGGCTGTGTGTGGCTGTGTGTGTGTGTGGCTGTGTGCGCTTGCGTGTGTGTACATCTGTACTACATCTATTGTCTGCCCTGATTAAGATCTGCTGGTAAGTGTCTACTGTCATCTGAACATCCTGATCTGTAAGCACTCCAGAGGATTTAAAACATTTACAAAACCAGACTAGATTTAATCCTACATGTCCGGATTTAGGGGAAAAGCAATCACACAGATGTGATATATACCACCTGATGTTTAATATTTAGTGGCAGTAACAGATGTTACAATTCCTTGTTGAAGAGAATTTTGATGAAATTATGGATTATAAAAATGCTGTATTGTTTGACAAGCATATTTGTAAAAAAACAAACAAAAAAAACATCCCCAACATGTTTTTTTTTATGATAACACTGACAAGCAGCGAAGGAAACGCTGACAAGAGTTAAAGATTAATCTTATATAAGGATTAGGTCAAATTGGGCTGGGTAAAATGATCGACTTTCACATTCATCACAATCCTCATTTGGTGTCGATATCGATTTTAAAATCCAAAGATCGATCTTGTTTCCTTCACAGCTTTTCATCGCTGCCAAACTGTTGCAGCTGAATCTACAGCACTGGCAAAGTGTTATATTTCACCAGAGTCTGCAGTTCGAATTAAATTATGATTATGTTCTATGTAAACAGTTTTGTTTTGTTATGCCTTTCACACAGAATGAAAATGAAAAGAACTGAGCCATGTTCAAATTTTTGGCTATTTATAAAGCACTTTCTTTTTTCGGACATGCGACAAGAAAAAATAAAATAACCTCATTTTAATATAGTAGAGCACTAAATATCTGCCCAAAATCTCTGTCATCTTTTATTTCCATATATCCAGTTATGGCCAACGAAAATTATTCATGTATGCAAATGGATTAAGTAAATTTCCGCTTTAGGAATTTAAATTGATTGCATGCCATGAAATTAAGCAGTGAAAAAATGTTCATGAATTGTGCTGCATTAGCAAATTTAATTAACTAAATTTAGCCAGCTGCAAAAATCCATTCTTGAGTGCATATACATACACAGGTCACCGCAGGTCAAGCTGAATCCCAATATCTCAAGGGCTCTGTGACTTTCTGTCTGCATATTCAACATTTCACAGAATCATAACCCTGTAACTATAAAGACTACTGACCCGTACAATATTACAACCCCAAACTACACTATGACAGCTTTCAGCTATGGTTATTGCACACCAGCCTTAAAAAAAAATAAAAAAAAATCATCTGCTGCTGTTTGACAAACTTCAAGCGAAATGAGCCTGAAGCTCACACCAGCTGATGTTAAAGAATGACAGCAATGACAAAGAGCACAAGAAATGATAGATAGATAGATAGATAGATAGATAGATAGATAGATAGATAGATAGATAGATAGATAGATAGATAGATAGATAGATAGATAGATAGACAGACAGACAGACAGACAGACAGACAGACAGACAGACAGACAGACAGACAGACAGACAGACAGACAGACAGACAGACAGACAGACAGACAGACAGACAGACAGACAGACAGATCTGACCTTGAGTGTTAAATATATGCTGGAAGACTTCCGAACAGGACACATTGATTAGTTGTCCAGAATTGGCTGTATGCCAGCAGCGGATCCCATCCCAATCCGTCCCACAACCTGAGACACAGAGGAACTGTCATGACATAGACAAAATCCCCCTAACAAAAGCTGTCTGGACAACAATATATAAATATATTTTAAGTTTTAATTGAAATTATTGCTAGGGATATCAGTGTCACTGGATAATGGTAGGGACACGTCCCTAGCGTCCATACAAAAATTCTACGCCCCTGCAATACAGTATATGATAAATTCATTCTATCACTCTTCCTTTCCTAACATTTCCATAGTCAGAAGTTTCCAAACTGTATGATTGACACAAAATGATTCAAGTGAGCTAGTGATTGATCCACCTACATTAACAGAGCAGCACCAGCTTGCCCAGTCAGCCCACATTATCTTATAGACAGGGTTAATTTATATCCAAGTCTAACAGTCTTTTGTCATGCTAACATGTGCAGGCCAGTGATTGCATTGGATGAACTCTTATTGACCGCTCATCCAACTGCATGTAAAACATTTGTTTCTGTTTGCTGCCTAAAGGCATATAAGGGCCGTAATTAAATGCAACTTTTTGACAACTATTAGTGTCCTTAATATAATGTCACTGAATATTCATTAGCTAGACATGCATCCAGTTTTCAAAGGTCAGTAAGCTTCTGCTCACTAGTCAATATCTGCATGCATTCATGTCATACAAATTACAGTCTATTAAAACGATGAAAAGCTGGAACAATCAAATAGAGTAATAAAGAATGTGAAAGGTTGTAGTATAACAGGGTCTTTAAGACACTCAAGACTTCTGTTGCAAAGTGACCTAGATGTCTATGGCTATTGATAGCAACATGAATTTTTTATACTCAGTTTGGGGGTATCACAATTCTTTGAGGGGGAAAAACATAAGGTAAAATACATCAAGGGCAAGGCTTCCTTGCAAATTAACTCATGAATATGGTTTGTGCAATTGCAAGTCTTCAACAGATTTCAGACACTTGGCAGATATACATGGTGGCATGGATACTATCTGGAAGATGCTTTCTCAATTTAATGAAGCCATTTTTTTAGACAATTAAGTGTACATGGCTGTCATTGTGCCACACTGTAGTGGGGAGTTAGAGTCACCATGGAGCGTGAGGTCTTCCCACACTGACTGTCCGTCCATTCCTCATTCAGTCAGTGGAAGCCCCAGTCCTCGATGACCGGGAATCGGAGAAGGAAGAACAGATCCGCCTCATTTTCCGCCCACTGAGTGGTGGCCAAGCCCATTGCAGCTTCTCCTGAGGCACCGGAGACCACTGCAGCGCTCTATTAGGATGCGGAGTGCATTGCAGCTTCCCAGGTGGCAGCCGTCTATTTATCACCTTGCCCTCGCAAGCGCTGGAGAAGGAGGGGTCCTATCGCTTCCCCAAATCCAGTTGTCCTGGAGGACCTGACTTCGGTGGTTCCGAATCAAGTGGTCCTGGAGGACCCGACTCTATTGGTCCCAAGTCTGATGGTCCTGGAGTACCTGGCTCCAGTGGATCCAAGTCCGATTGTCCTGGAGGAACTGACTTTGTTGGTCCCAAGTCCAATGGTACTGGAAGACCTGACTCAGGTGGTCCCAAGTCCAGTGTACCTGGAGTACTTTACTCCGGTGGTCCCAAGTCCAATCGTCCTGGAGGAACTGACTCCGGTGGTCCCAAGTCCGATGGTCCTGGAGGACCCGACTCCAGTGGTCCCAAGTCCAGTGTACCTGGAGTACCTAACTCCGGTGGTCCCAAGTCCAATCGTCCTGGAGGAACTGACTCCGGTGGTCCCAAGTCCGATGGTCCTGGAGGACCCGACTCCAGTGGTCCCAAGTCCAGTGTACCTGGAGTACCTAACTTCGGTGGTCCCAAGTCCAATCGTCCTGGAGGAACTGACTCCGGTGGTCCCAAGTCCGATGATCCTGGAGGACCCGACTCCAGTGGTCCCAAGTCCAGTGTACCTGGAGTACCTAACTCCGGTGGTCCCAAGTCCAATCGTCCTGGAGGAACTGACTCCGGTGGTCCCAAGTCCAATCGTCCTGGAGTACCTAACTCCGGTGGTACCAAGTCCAATCGTCCTGGAGGAACTGACTCTGGTGGTCCCTGAGCTCCCTGTCATGGGCCATCCCTGAGCAGCCTGCTCTTCCTGTCTGTCCCGTCATGTACCTTGCCGTCATTATGTGTGTCTGGGCTGCATACACCTCTCTGTTGGCTACTTCTGCTCTAGTCTCTCCTGAGCCACCTAATCTATCAGTCACGGCCATGGAGGCCATTCAGTCCTGGCGTGGCCAAGAGGTTAGTCTTCACCTTTTACTCCATGGTTGTCCTGTGTCCCTGGGCAGCGCACGCTCCATTCCTGTTTGCCAGCCAGAGTCCACTCCAGAGTCCCCTCGAGAGTCCTGCTCTGTCTTGCTTGTTAGATGAGTTCTTGATGCTTGATTATAGGTTTTTTGTTTTGTTTTTTGTTTTGTTTTGTTTTTTTAGATCAGTGTACCATTGTTAACAAAGGCAAAGTGCATCCCTCCTGGGTTATGTTATGGCCTCATACAATCTTATAAAGGTCTTATGGCTCATCAGGCTGGAAAACCCTGTTTGTAAGCTTCATTTTTTAAGAGAATACTGCATTTCGCCCTAAAGACATAGACTGCTTTGTCTCTGTATGTTCCTGCTGAGGGGAAGACATGTCATTTTAAAGTCTGCAGGTCAGAGTCGTTCAGACATACAGTCTGTGTAGGGATCAGCAATTTAAAAATGCTGCAGACTGAATAAAAGCGCTTGTCGTGTGACAATAGCCCCAGCACACTTATTTGGAGTTTTTTCCCCCAGTAAATATTGAAATACAAGTTTAATTGGGATTTATTAATTTGCAAATGATGTAATTAATTTGATTAAATTGTTACTGTTTATTATTACTATTATTATCTTAAATCCTGAGGTGAAGCTTTTCTGGTCTGCTGAAGTTTGTTTGAATTCAAACATGGCATATTAGGAAATGTTCTATTAACCAGCATGGAGTCCTAATTTGACTTGAATTGGTAGGTAACAATATTGTTGCATTTTACCTTGTTTTAATGAAAGCTCAAATAAAGCATGTATGAACATATGCTGCAGAAAACAGCAAGAATACCATTTCACACAACCCCCTTTACAACTCACACATTGTCAAGTTGTAAGAACACAGATCTCCGGAGGTTTAAGCTGCCACGTAACATAATTATCATATGTCCTGTGGGTTGAACCATATGTCTGCATTAATCTCATTCAAAAAAGTACTATTCATAGAACTTACGTCTTAGGAAGGAACGTAATCAGAACCCCAATAGAAACTCATTTCAAATAATTAATAACTTTGCAAGTCACTTTTGAGAATTTATGCTTGACTGGTCTAGAGCTTTCAGGGGGGGGGGGGGGGGGGCTTTAATTTAACAATTAAAGTCCTATAAAAAAAGGACAACACTTCAGTAGTAATCCGCTAAAATGACACTACAGAATTGCTCTGTCTTCAAAAACCACAGAACTAATGTGGGTCAATTCTGTAGTTCTGCTAAGTTTACAACCGTTTCCCTCCTTTCCCTCACTATATTCAATTAAAGTAACATGGTTACATTTCTGCATGGTAATTTCATCTTTAGTTAACCAGGCCAAGCTAAGCATGAACACATCAGCTGCTGACACACACACACACACACACGCACACACACACACACACACACACACACACAGAAAGAGTGTGCATTTTTTTATCAGTATGATAAATATATCACTCATTATGTAATGTTTCATCGGTACAACCTTTTTGTTGAGACTGGTTCTTCATTTCTCTCTTCCTATTTTTGATGCAGATCTCTTGGTCTTGGATAAGCTGGGAGATAATAGCACAATCTGGATGGATAGCATGCACCTAATGAAAAAAAAGAGGCACATTAACCAGCATATAGTCTGTACACATACAGTAAGATGTTTGCAGTATGTGGCATTGGTTCATACCAGCTTTTAAAATAATGCAAAAATGTAAAATGATTTCAAAGAAGTCATGCTTCCCATTTTGCCCAATTCCGAATTACATAAAGTCACATAAAGACTTGTTTATTTTCCCCCGAAATTTTTTATTTTTTTTTTTTTATTATCATTTTAAGTCTATCCAAAAGAAGCGTATTGGGATAGATATTAAACAGTTGGTACAGTTTTCCTACTTTGCTAAATATATAGTGTAAAAGAAAACATAGGCCTACAATTTCTAACTTAATAAAATTCTAAATTCCATGTTATGATGGAAATTCCAATATGATTCCTTTTTACTACGCGGGCGTCTTTGTTGTAACCAAATATGTAGGCTATTTTGACAGATGCGCATACTCAGCAATTGTTTGCAGAAATCTGAGCAAGACATACAAATCTAATAGGCAAGTACATTCTGAAAGGAATCTATTAAAAGTATCTTTTTTTTTATATAACGGTCATATGGAGAAAATGTATAACATTAAATACTTACAGCTCTCCAAAAAGTCGCGAATAAGCACAGATGTAGAACCGTCATATTAAAGTCAATGTGATGACCCAAGAAACACGAAATATCCCTGTAACTCCTCCAACAGAGTGATCTGCTCAATTCAGACTCGACAGACTGAAGTCACACTCACAGTCTCTCTCTCTCTCTCTCTCTCTCTCTCTCTCTCTCTCTCTCTCTCTCTCTCTCTCTCTCTCTCTCTCTCTCTCTCTCTTTCTTTCTTCGACAGATGCGCGTGTGCGCGTCCTCATCATGGCTCGTGGAGCGCGCACTGGCAAAATTAACTTTTAAGATGTAACCTAATTTCACAGCTGAATATATAAGCAGCTGTTTGTGGAATGCATCTGGAGAAATGCTGATCTTTTCAGAGATGTGTGGGATTTTGTAGAGGTATAAGCTATGCTTTTGTAGACAAACAATGCTTTATTCATCAATATTTAATATGAGAAAACATCTATTTTTAGTTTGTTTAACAGGGGCAGATGATTCAGGGGAGAGGAAATGTAGTCTGACAAAATGTGAATAATTGAAAACAACATTGGTAAAAAGACAGTGAGCCATTTCTAGGGATTTGACATGGGAAGGCATGGGATTGGTTGGCACAGGGGTTGGTCGGCACAGTTTTCATTCATTGGTGATTATCTCTGGTGGAACAGGCAGTAACATTACACAATAGGTGCAAATGAAAGCTAAGGTTCATCAACAGACATAGAAATGTCCAAAAATGCTTACAAAACAACTAAAATTATGTTGTACTAAAATTACATTTGTTATTATCCCCATAACAAATGCTTGGCAAACGGGGTTGGTTACAGTAATTGTAAGAGAGAAAGCAACTAGAAAACATAATGTTTAACAAACCAAACTAATAACATTTAAACCACATTTGCAATAACTTTTGTGGCTGAGTATTTTTATTTCATTGTGATAAAGTATTTTTTGTGATTTAGTATTAACATTCCTTGCTCTCTTTTAGAAATTAAACAAAAAATCACAATGGTAGACTCCTCCAATTGCCTTATATTACATATTACATATAGACTCACCTAAAGGATTATAAGGAACACCTGTTCAATTTCTCATTAATGCAATTATCTAATCAACCAATCACATGGCAGTTGCTTCAATACATTTAGGGGTGTGCTCCTGGTCAAGACAATCTCCTGAACTCCAAACTGAATGTCAGAATGGGAAAGAAAGGTGATTTAAGCAATTTTGAGCGTGGCATGGTTGTTGGTGCCAGACGGGCCGGTCTGAGTATTTCACAATCTGCTCAGTTACTGGGATTTTCACGCACAACCATTTCTAGGGTTTACAAAGAATGGTGTGAAAAGGGAAAAACATCCAGTATGCGGCAGTCCTGTGGGCGAAAATGCCTTTTTGATGCTAGAGGTCAGAGGAGAATGGGCCGACTGATTCAAGCTGATAGAAGAGCAACTTTGACTGAAATAACCACTCGTTACAACCGAGGTATGCAGCAAAGCATTTGTGAAGCCACAACACGCACAACCTTGAGGCGGATGGGCTACAACAGCAGAAGACCCCACCGGGTACCACTCATCTCCACTACAAATAGGAAAAAGAGGCTACAATTTGCCAGAGCTCACCAAAATTGGACAGTTGAAGACTGGAAAAATGTTGCCTGGTCTGATGAGACTCGATTTCTGTTGAGACATTCAGATGGTAGAGTCAGAATTTGGCGTAAACAGAATGAGAACATGGATCCATCATGCCTTGTTACCACTGTGCAGGCTGGTGGTGGTGGTGTAATGGTGTGGGGGATGTTTTCTTGGCACACTTTAGGCCCCTTAGTGCCAATTGGGCATCGTTTAAATGCCACGGCGTACCTGAGCATTGTTTATGACCATGTCCATCCCTTTATGGCCGCCATGTACCCATCCTCTGATGGCTACTTCCAGCAGGACAATGCACCATGTCACAAAGCTCGAATCATTTCAAATTGGTTTCTTGAACATGACAATGAGTTCACTGTACTAAAATGGCCCCCACAGTCACCAGATCTCAACCCAATAGAGCATCTTTGGGATGTGGTGGAACGGGAGCTTCGTGCCCTGGATGTGCATCCCACAAATCTCCATCAACTGCAAGATGCTATCCTATCAATATGGGCCAACATTTCTAAAGAATGCTTTCAGCACCTTGTTGAATCAATGCCACACAATGGAACACCAAATGCTTTTACTCCACTCCAAAAAGCCACTTTACTTTGTCTGGATCTGTCAGAATGTGGTGATCCTAGTTAAGGACACTTTATGATTAATTGTTTTCCTTTCCATTTTTCAGAGATCAGGGTGGCCGAGTGGTTAAGGCTTAAATGGACAAAAAGCCACATGGGTTCGAATCCCACTCCTACTATAGTGCACTGTGCTCAAAACTGAGGTTGTACATACGGTTTAGCCTTGATTTAATCCATATTCTGAAAAACAGTAGTGTTTAATGCATATGTTGTAGGAACATATCACAGTTGTATTCCACTCCTATTCCACTGCCGCTTTGACCATGACCAGGAGACCATGGAGATCTCAGATCCTAAGAGCACTTAATAGTTAATCGTTTTCCCTTCTATTGATCTATGTTTGAACACTCTTTGTAGACCAGGATGGCCGAGTGGTTAAGGCGTTGGACTTAAGATCCAATGGATAAATGTCCTCGTGGGTTCGAACCCCACTCCTGGTAGTAGCTTTAGTAGACAAGCTCTCTAAACTGAGAGATTTGGTGACAATAACAACAATCTTGGAGTACTGCATGCTCAAAGATGATAGATTCTTGAAAATCAAACACCAAACAGTTTATATAAAATGTCCCTTTGATTAAAAGAAATTTCACAAGACTGCTTATGAGAGATTTAAAACTGCTGTGCATGTCTATTAAAACGAACATTTTGTGTAAGTTTATTCCTGGCAGACCGTATCAGTAACATGATGCCATTATTATATTATAATTGATTATTGTATAATTGTCTATTGATGCTAACAGTCACTTTATACTCTAAAGGTTAAGTACTATTGATTTATAATGTTCTGTATTAGTAAATTGTTGGTAATTGAGCTAGCATCGATTACTGTCATTTTAATGGGGTAATTGTTATTTATTGGACTGAACAATACCAGAGGCGTTTCAGATCTCAAATTCAAGGCACTAAAGGCCACAAAATGCTGTATCAGTCAAAGCACAGCACTGGGACTCAAGCACACTTTACACAGAATTTTTTACAGTGAATCATTTGTCCGTACTGGGACATCCCTCTTCTGCACCTTAAAAAAAAGAAAGAAAGAATTTGCTTGTTGTAATTTAAGTATTTCAATATGTAGACCTATAAATAGGCCTAACTAAAGTTGTTACTCATACTGAGCGTTAGCTTACATGATATTAATATTCATTTTTATGTTTTGACCATCTTTTGAAATCATATTTGGATCTTTAGACTTAGGTTTAGCTTTTAGATTGCATTAATCACAGTACACAAGGATGGCTGAGTGGTTAAGGCATTGGACTTAAGATCCAATGGACAAATGTTCACAGGGGTTCGAATCCCACTCCTAGTAAGATTGGTTATTTAAGAAACCTGAAAGAAAGACATCCATGTGTGTTTTAAATGCATAAAGTATTGTCGTAACAATAAATCTAATACGGCGTGTTGGTAACATTCATAACAGCAGATGTTCCTTTATTTCCAGGCTAACTCTAACTGGTGGCAAAATGCTCAACACAACACTTGAAGATTTTAAAGAATTTTATTGATCAAAAAAACGTATATCTTTCCTTTTTTGGCAAATACAGAAAAGACAGAATAGTATTATAATCAAATAAAAAATAAAGCATCAAAATGTTGATAGAATGTTTTTACTTGAAGCTTTGATGTGCAGCTGTTTTTTTTTTTATTAGTATGCAACAATAACAAAAACAAGACAATAAACAATAATGAGGGTTACAAAACAAAACCAAAGATAATATTAAACTAGCTTAAATGTTTTACACCATAACAGAGTCTTACATTCAGTCTAGAGTTTTTAGAGTTCCTCAAGGAGTTTAGATGCACTTTCTTGAAAATAAAAAAGTTTTCTTTGAAAATGTACATTTGTGAATATAAAATGTGACAAGAAAAGGTAGTAAATTAAGTACAAATTTAAAATAAGAAAGGTTTCATTTCAGAGAGTCACCAAAAAAATTTTTTTTGGCTTATACAGAAGTTTGAAGATACCTTTTAACAAGTTTGAAAAGTCAACCTTATTTGCAATACACACAGTCCCAAAACAAATGATTAATTGTGTCTTCAAACTGATGACAAAAGGAGCACATGGGGAAAATATTTTTATTCAATTTAGCAAGTTTATATTTAACTGGGTAGCCATTACTAATGATTTTTAATAGAGACTTCAAAAACTTTATTAGATAAAACAAATTCTCAGAAGAAGCAAGACATCTTGCCATATTATATCATTAAATGTGTTCTTCCATAAGCTTACACAAGCAGGTAAAGAAATCTGAGCTCTGTTAAGAATGGAGCGAATATTTTTGTTTGACAAGCTGCTGAAAGGACGTCGATCAACAAATAGATGAGTGCTGTCAATAATAGGAGGAGAGCATAAAGGACCTTAGGGCCAGGTTTGACTAATGGTTTGACACGATCCGGAATTGCACCAAAAACAATGTCTTACTCTCTTGGAGGGACTGTGAAAGAGAATTCTGCCATAAAGTGTTCATAAGAGAGCAAGCATCATCTAAAAGTTGACTCACTAAAAGTATGTTTTGATCAAACCAATTATTAAAAATAAGAGATTTATTTTTCTGTCTATTATTTTGGTTGTTTCAGATAAAATAGCTAGGCTATGTGGAGAAAAATTATAATTAGCTATATATTAGGGACCAGTATTAAAGCCTGTTTGTGAAAACTAGAAACAGTTAAGGGTATTTTAGAGATGTCTTGCAGCGCAAAAAAAAAGAAAGAAAACATCCAACTGAACTGAAAATATGACGTGATAATATTATAAGATAATACTTTAATATTTATGGGTTTGCAACAGAGATAGGCTACCTTGCAACAGAGATGCCTTCCAAATGACTATTTTGAAAGTGGATGGCTATTTGCTATAGAAAGCAGAAAAAGATAAGGCGATATTGGGCAGACTTGATGGATGGAGAAAAAAATGAGAATTTCTTGTAAAACTCAGTGGTCAGACCACCATTTCCAGGAGATTTATTTAGTTTCAGATTATCGATAGACTCAGAAATATATTTAATATGAATAGGAGATTCACACAGAATTTTGCCGTTTGAGTCAAGAGAATTAAAAAATAAATCCACATTTTGTTGAGTGTGTTAATAAATCCAAATTTATGAGCAGCTGTTAGTTCGGTGCACGAGGAGGACGGAATGTTTCGGTGCAACGTAACTGATTGTACCATCTCTGCTCTGGGGGGCGATATTCATAAAATACTGGCACTTTAATGAATATTTACATATTTGTACATACTGTGTAGATTAGAATCAACTCTTTCCTAATAAAGACGTATACTATAATGCTAAAATCGTATAACCTGCATTGCATGGTTCCATATGAACAATGATATTTAGCAGGACACCCCTCTATTAGCTATAAGTTCGTGTTACCCGACTTCCTCGGTCTCTTTCTGTAATAGGGAGTCCGGCTGAGAAGTTCAACTCGAACCGCTTGTCACTTATCAAACTCTTCGAAAGTAAGTAAAACTTTAGTTTCCACTAACACGATAGTGGTAAATATGTTTCACTTTTATCGTGTTATTGCTGAAGTGTACCGCTGTGCGTGTCGCGCCACGTGGCTGAAACTCGTGAGTTTAATCCTCTGCAGAATTTAAAACTTCTTGAACTTGATCCAACTCCATACACATCATACAGTTTCTTATTCTTAGCTCATGAGTTTATAAAGCTTCCATGAAGCATCTGGAGTTGATACTGACAGAGAGCACACATGGCGTTGAAGTGTGTTCATATGTTCATAAACAGGGTGGGTCATATGAAGCATCAGTAACGGATCTGTGTGTGTGTCATCTAATCCTGACCTACAGGTCTCTGCTGGTTTAAATCTGGGTTAGACGTGTTGTTGTTACTCTGGTTTATTTGCTTTTCGTGTCCTTCAAGCCAAAGTCAGTCTCAGTGACTCCCCTTTTTATTTTGCATGAATAAAACGGACATCTAACGTTATGTCACATGGTAACTTGCTAGTTTCTCCATCTTTCTTCTCAACATCTCTTTCTCATTCTTTTCATCTCAAAGACTAATGCAAATTTTTTATAACAATTTATGTATCTGAAATACAATTAAATATTTTATTTTAAAATACCGGTTACATTTTAAGGTTCCATTTGTTAACATTAGTAAACAACATGAACTAAAAATGAAATCCTAAAAATACTTCTTAAGCATTTATGAATGTGAATTTCAACATTTACTAAAAAATTATTAAAATCAACTTGTACTTGAGTTAACACGAACTAACAATGAACAGTTGTGTTTATTAACAAACGTTAACACAAAGATTAATAAATAATGTATTGCTTACTTGTAGTTATTGTTAGTTAATGCATTAATTAATGGGACCTTGTTGTAAAGTGATACAAATAATACAACTTGATTGGAGATCTGATGACAAACAATAAAATGTTAAATTAACTCCATATGTCATAGCAACCATGCTCTGTGATGACATTTGGTGACACTGGAAACTGTAACCAAGAACACTAACTTGGCATAAAACCTTGTTATTGGCTAAATAGTTTGTTGTAATGAAATGCATGGTGTGTTTGTAACCTGAATGATGGATTGTCTGTAGTTTTGGAAGTTGGATTTAGTTTTTGTTTGAAATTTGGCATGACCAAATTTTCACCATTATAAGGTAGGGAATGTAATCCTCCTCCCACCCTTAAATGTTCCCGTCTATTTTCAACTTGATTGTTGCCATTTACACCATTTATTTTCGCAAAACTGGCAAAATACCGTACATATTTATACCTTTTAATTGAATTGTTAATAGGGTTCTCTGGACTTTTGCTTTCCACATCACAGCTGAGGTTAATTTCTAGTGAAAGGCGTTGGGATTGTGTGCATGTTTCTGTTGTTGTTTTTTCCTGTGGCTCCAATTACTCGTCAGATGGCATTTTTATTACTAGAATGATTGTAGCTTAAAAGATGTGTAATCAACAGTATGACACACATGTGTAACACTTGATATCAAGTTGAAAATAAGCCAGAATATATTGAGGTATTTGGCTGTAATTTTGTGCAACTTGTTGGATATGGGCAAAACCAAACGTTTTTTTCTGTTCGTTTTGTACATTTTGTTTTGCTCAACTTGCATGGTTAAAAAAAAAAAAAAGTGAAATATTCTTTTACATTTTTTATCAAAGGGACAACAACAATTTAGCTAATTCTGTCATCTTTGGCCAGACTGCTAGCCTGGGAAAACCCAGACAACTTCCGGCAAATTTAGATTTGCTCTGAAAGATAGTCTGGCAAAGAGCTCATTCAAGCCCATTTCTAATCCGTCGAAATCACGGCACCAATCAGAAACGTTGGGGCGGGCTTTACACGATGACGACAGCGCTGGGATTTTGAAGCAGATTTTGTAGCCTACATTACAAAGATGGATGCCGCCGTCGAACATCACTCGTTCGAATCAGCTATCGCGTCTGTTTTAAGCGATTTGAACGTTTCCTTTCTGTTAAAAACCGAGCAAAGAACAACACTCGGAGATGTGTCTGCCGCTCTGCATACGTCATCTCCTGCATCGCTCTGATTGGGTTTAGGTCTATCCGCGACGTCCGTTGGTGACGCCCCTCTGGAAATGATTTATCTATGACGCTTTGCCAGACCATAACTCAATTACAACTGAGAATGGTCTGGTTTTAACCAGGCTACCAGACTGCACAATCTCATTCGAAATATGAATAAAATCACACTGTCTGAATACGAAACGTCCAGTAATGTATTGGTTCCCTTGATGAATCCCTGTGAAAACATTTCCCTGTAAACCGGCTGCTCTGCCCTCGTTTACTCTCTAACATCAGCTCAAACTAATTCTTTAGCATGTACCTTATTTGTTTTTCCTTATATGCTGTAATTGAGCTAGAGGATGGAGAACCAGTTGGGGTCTCGAGCCAAAGAAGATACTAGACACGAAAAGACAAGGAATCTGCCCAATTCAAATGACGGAAAGAGAGACCGCACTCGTTCTTCCAGGTCTGAAAATCAAGGTTCTGAAGAAGGTCGTTTCCATCATGATCTGACCTCTCAGGGCATTAGAGGAGAGAAGGTTTGGTTCAACAGCAGCCTATATGAGAAGGCCAACGATGCCTATCAGACCTCACTGAGCGCTGGGAGCGGGACCCCTCCAGTTTCGTCTTTCAAAGATCGAATTCCCCGCAGCCTGGTCTTCAGGGCTAAACGAAACGGTGCACAACAATCCCAAGAGAAGGAGAACCAAACGTACACTCGTTCCTATGCGTCACACCCACAGCAGTGGGGTTCGACCCACCAGCGCTCATCGTCTGAACCCCAGAGGGATCGGCATTTCCCAAAAAGTAACAGGAAGAGGGTCTTCTCCGAGACTGAGCGCGCCCCTCATAAAAGGGACAAGTATGGCTAGTTTAGGGGCATGGGACAATTTGCTTTTTTAAGAAACTCTGAAAATTGTCTTCTGACTTATTGAACGGTGTGTTTTTGTGTGTTTTGAGTTGTTTGTGGACCGTAATGGATCATTTTTCTCTTTTCAAAAGCCTCAACCTGGTGTGTGTGACCATTGGCTGCTGGGTGAAAGTTGATCAGTGTGAAACTAATCCGAGGGCTTTAGCACGCAAAGTCTGTGCTATTGTCTGAAGCCAGTGTCAGCAAAAAAATAAATAAAGGAGTTTTAGTGGTTGAAGGCAGGGACTTGGACAATCAATCCAAATAACCAATCTACAAAATCAACGTGAATGCAAGACCTGGACGATACAGTTTTTTTGTCATCGTAAAGTTAGCCAGGCATAAAGTGGGTGTTGTACGAGTTTATTTGGTTGGTATAGTATAGGTATATATTGCCAAACATTCCTATTTTGTCAGCATATTATATGGTTTATATAACTTATTTTCATTGCTTGTTTGTTTATTGTTATGTTCCTTGTTCTCAGTGAGTGACAATATAAGTATAATTGCTGTATTTAGCTAGTTATTGTCAGTCATTGCTGCCTTATTTAAACCAGCAGTTAGCCAGTCCTTCATGGTCACTAAAAGTTTAATCTTGCTCAACAAGTTTTGTTTTTCTCCTCCAGCTTTTGGAGATTCTGACCTTTTTTTTTTTGTTATAGAAACATACCAATTAAAAGTGAAGTTTTAAATTGAAGGAAAAAAAATCGGTTGTATTGGTTGCCAAGAATTTAGCTTGAATGCAAGAAAAATCTCTAATGATTTATTGTGTATTCAATTTAAGATCCAAATTCTGGAGAATTTGTGAGCTGTCATAATATGTGTGAATACAGGAGAGGAGATGTGGTGCTCGGCTTGATTTATATTTGCTGATGTTTTAATGCATTTGTTATGCACAATTACTCATGAATGAATTACTTTAAAAATGCATTGAAGACTTGCATTTTGAATTCTGACTTTTTTCTTTTTACTTTAAGTCTCTTTCTAAAGTTGTATGTTCGCTCTTTGACACAAACTATAATTCTAACTTCCACGTCTACTTTTTTTGTGTTCTTAGCATCACAATGAGTGGGCTTCAGGGACTCGCCCAGGAGAGCATCTGGTTTGACAAGTCCAGATACGACGAGGCCGAGAGATGCTTCTACGAGACCAAGAACGGCGTCCCTCAGACATCTCAGGTACTGACCACTAGAGATCAGGATGCTGTAGCAAAGCAGTTTCAACAGCACAATTTGAGGGTCTAAAACTTCCTCATTTGGGTTGTCATACAAACCGGTATAAGGCTGTAGTTGTCCCAATGAATGAGGGTGACAGAATCCTAATGGTGAGGCATGAAAACATGTTTACTCAGCTGCTGTATATCCATCTATCCAGGTGTCTGCTTTTTCTTTTCACTGCACTCACAGCGCTTCATTATGTACCTCACCTGTGTATGTATGTCTGTTTGTTTGCTTGCTTGCATGCTCACTCTCTGCCTCTTGCTGGTTTGTTTGACATGGGCCTTTTTACCCCGCTGTACCCTTCCAGGAGAGAGATTCTAGTGCCATCCTGCAGGACATTGCTAAAGCCCGACAGAATATCCAGCAATCCCTATCCGGAGTGAGTACTGCCCCCAAAATGAAAGAACTCATCATAATCTCAACTCTTGGTATTAATCATTTTTTGGAGCATACTGAATTTGTTCTGTAATCTTCTTGTGAACCGCATTTAACTAGAGTGATTACTGACGCTCTGTTTCTGTCGTCCTGCATGGGACCACTTTGAAGGGCTGGTTTAAATCTACATCATGAAACTTTGACCAAGTTGGAGGTGAAATGAACAGGACAGTTTTTCATTCAGCTGCTGATCACCCACCAGATAGGAGCTACAGTACAAACACTCTCCCTCCCAAAATATCCCTGTGCTATTTTAGCATGTTTACGGAGCCCCCTCTGTGGCTTTGGCAGGGAGAACAAAATCAGCTGTAGATATGGATTAGTAAACTGTACATGCAGATTACTAACTCGTGTACACAATTTTGTGTCCTGTAAAATGATTTGGAGTGCCAGATTATATATTTTTTTTTAAAAGTTTTTAAACTTAAACAGAAATTATTTATTATTTTAATATTTATGGGGTGTAACGGTTCACAAAATTAAGAAAGCAATGCCAGAGAAATTTCCTTGATTTTTACAATTTTTTAATTTATTAAACTAACATCATAAAGTATGACTCTTTTTTTTTTTTTTTTTTTTTAAACAATGATGAAGCTATACTTGACCCATCTCTGGGGTGTCTTCTTAGCAGCATTATATATAAAAATAAATAAATAAATATATATATATAGATATATATATAATATTGTAGTATTATAAAAGGTTTATTTTATCTCAAAATAATTTTATTGCAAGGCTCCAGATTAACATTTGAGGGCAGCAATTTTATTCATAATGTCGAAATAATAACTTGAAAGCAAAACGATTAAAAAATAAATATTTGGGAGTGGAAATGGCAGCCATCTACTGGTTACAATAGTAATTGAATGTCTTTTGTATTTTTAAGTAAGTGTGAGTTTTCCTACATCTTGAAACTTTTAGTTTTATAAATTGGGGGTAATCTTTGAAGGATGAACAAATAATGTTTTGTTCATCACATTAAAAATAACATTTACAGTGCTTAGCATAAGTGTACACACCCATGCTGAAGTTGACTAAAAAGGGGAATAAAAAATCGATCTTAAAGGGATAGTTCACTTTGAAATTAATTTTTGGTATGTTTTAGCTTACCTCAAGGGCATCTAAGATGTAGGTGTCTTTGTGTCCACAGTATTTTCAATTTTGATATTTTTAGGTCAAACCGTTCTTGTCTGTCAGTCATATAATGCAGGTCTATGGTCACCACCTCAGAGCATGCACAGAGAAGTCCAAATTAAACATGATTTAATGACTCGTAAATGTAAGTACACATTGATGGCCTAAGACACGAAACGAGCAGTTTGTGTGAGAAAACGAACAGTATTTATATCGTTTTACCTCTTGTAACCACAGCCACGTCCAAGTGATCTGAGGTCGCGAGCGGTTCGGTCTTTTCCAGAAAGCGCCGGAAGTGAAACCTTGCGCGTGTACGTCACTCATTGTTTACACAGAGCAGAGATTGTAGGTAAGACGGCTAATTAAAAGGGTACTAATTTGCGCTTATCCAGGATGTTTAAACTGTCGTAAAAGAAAACAATTCCAAAAAAATAAAACAATTGTATGAGTGACGTACACGCGCGAGAGATCACTTCCGGCACTTTCCGGAAAAGACCGAAGCGCCGGCGCCCTCAGATCACTTGGACGTGGCTGTGTTTACAAGAGGTAAAAACGATATAAATACTGTTCGTTTTCTCACACAAACCGCTCGTTTCGTGTCATAGGCCATCAATGTGTACTTACATTTACGAGTCATTAAATCATGTTTAATTTGGACTTCTCTGTGCATGCTCTTTGAGGTGGTGACCATAGACCTGCATTATATGACTGACAGACAAGAACGGTTTGACCTAAAAATATCAAAAATTGAAAATACTGCGGAAACAAAGACACCTACATCTTGGATGCCCTTGAGGTAAGCTAAAACATATCAAAAATTAATTTCAAAGTGAACTATCCCTTTAATGCCTTAATTTAAAAAATGAGGAAAAATCCAACCTTTAAGGACTCCAATTTTT
This sequence comes from Rhinichthys klamathensis goyatoka, assembly GCF_029890125.1. Taxonomy (NCBI): domain Eukaryota; kingdom Metazoa; phylum Chordata; class Actinopteri; order Cypriniformes; family Leuciscidae; genus Rhinichthys; species Rhinichthys klamathensis. The sequence goes on from NW_026606839.1 coordinate 182,555, forward strand.
TATGAAGGAATAATGTATCGTAAATAAATAAATGTTCTTCCCTTAAAATACAGGGGGCATAAGTCAGGACACCCCTATGTCGCTGTATTTTGCAGTAAAGCAAACAAATCTTAATTTTGTGGATGGGTTTCCATTAAAACACTTATCACAACATGATCAAAAGCTTTTCACAGAGACATGTTTACATCATGCTGGGTGTTAATAATATGCCTTTACATTTGAGAACTGTGATTTTAAATTTAAACCGAGGAAGATTTACATTTGTGATTTTTGCAAAAAGGGCACATAAGTTGTTGTGGTCGCATTTTATCAATGAAAACAAACTTTTGATCTGCTGCACTCTTTTAGCTGACTTTGTTTTTAGTTATTTTGCTTATGAACCATTTTGTTTCTGTAGGTTTATCCAGTTCATTTTAGGGTAATTTTATGAAACCATGTGCACAGATTCTAAACTGAATTGCTTCAATACTTAAAAGGCTCCATAATTTTCCCAAAACAGACAGAATCTCCCACGCTCTCTTCTCACTGATTCTGCAGTATTTGATTCCTCCGTCAGCAGTTACTTTACACCTCCCGCATCATCAAAGCATATGCGTTCTAGACACTTCAGATAATTCCACAAATACATCAACTAAGATTGACACCTCAAAGGTTTTATATAATCCAACTGTGTGCACTTATCTATAGCTAACTGTTCTGTCATGCAAGTGGGTCTAGCTTGATCTCCTTCCGTTCACAACATGACATCTTTATTAGTGTTTATGTGCCTGTTCATTTTGCAATGCATGTGCTGTGCTCTGTCGTTCTCAGTCTTGTTCATCTGTCATCATTCACATTATAAAAGGAAGCAGGTTGCTTTGCAGTTGCCTGAAGATGTTAGTGTGTGTTTGTGGTTTATGCTTTTATGGCATGTTCTTGGTCTGACTCAGATTCAAGCGAGCAGACCTCACAAATACACTGCAAACATATGCTTGCAAGTTTTTATTTGCTTCTTGAAAAACTGCAAAGATATGTGTGCAACTGTCATTTTATTAAAAGAGCTATGCACAGTTGCACAAATATATTTAAGCAACCTATTTACCTCTTTAAAGGGATCGTGACATGAGAAATAAAATTTGCCTTACTTTTGACATGAGGTACCATTAAAATATCATGCAAGGTTCATAGCTTTAAAGGGATAGTTCACTTTGAAATTAATTTTTGATATGTTTTAGCTTACCTCAAGGGCATCCAAGATGTAGGTGTCTTTGTTTCCGCAGTAGTTTCAATTTTGATATTTTTAGGTCAAACCGTTCTTGTCTGTCAGTCATATAATGCAGGTCTATGGGGTCCACCTCAAAGAGCATGCACAGAGAAGTCCAAATTAAACATGATTTAATGACTGTAAATGTAAGTAATTTGGACTTCTCTGTGCATGCTCTTTGAGGTGGACCCCATAGACCTGCATTATATGACTGACAGACAAGAACGGTTTGACCTAAAAATATAAAAATTGAAACTACTGTGGACACAAAGACACCTACATCTTGGATGCCCTTGAGGTAAGCTAAAATATACCAAAAATTAATTTCAAAGTGAACTATCCCTTTAAATATCCTCCTCGTTATAATCAAAGCACTTATTTAAAGCTCCAGTCCGTAACTTTTTTTAAGTAAAAAAAATAATCCAAAATAATTATATTAAAAAAAACTTATTCTGCCAGTGGTCAAAACTATCTGCTTGCCATAGCTAGATTCAAAACGGTTAGCTTGTAATAATGATTTTAATTCTAGTGGTACTGGTGGGTTTCCGCGGGAAATTCGAGCATGTCTTTGCGTCATTACGTCACACCCGTACACATAAAGAAGGAGTTTCGGCTAGCCGGCTATACTGCGCGTGACGAGATGTTTAGATGTATAGGCTTTTCTCGCAGCACTTTACATAATTAAACTTATGGCATCCAGGAAGATCCAAACAACAATCATCAGTGTCAACTGGAGATTCAGCAGTTATAAAACCCAAAAGACTTCGTACTTCGGATTTAAGGTGGCTAGAGAAAGAGAAAGAAACCGTCTCATGCGAACACAAGGATTTAAACATCGGCGGGGCTTTTGAAAAGTGCGTGAACTCCGTGTTTTGAAGGGGTTCAAAACGGAAGAAGAGACGGCTTTTTTCTGCTGAACAAGTAAGACATTTCAATAGTTCAATCGTGTAACAGTACGTTTTCTTAATTCACACAGTTATGGAGTTTCCTTTGTTGTGCCTTTCTCGTTTTGCTATTATGGAGAATATGAATTCTGAACTACACAGGTAACCATAAAACACATTAAATTTAACATTAGTCACGCAATGCTGATGTTGTTAACATGAATTTGAGAACAAAGTAGGCTATAATTTGCACGGTTGCTGTAAATCGCGTTGATTAAATCTAACGAAGCTTATCATGTCGAATGCTTTTTCCCCCTTAGTTGGTCAGAACAAAAATGGATGTTACTTGTTCAGAAGACATTTTCTTATGAAAATTCTTATGTTGGTCAAACTTTCAAAAAGTGAATCTGTGATTCTGTATGACAGTATCCACACAGCGTGGTGACTGACAGCAGCTCTCGCCTCAAAGCACTGTGTTCATCCGCGCTGTTTCATGCCGATTTACAACCCATGTAAAGATGATAATTCCGCGAATCACTGCAGTTACAGATTTCGAACAGAGAGATGGCGACAAAGAGGAAAAGTTACGGACTGGAGCTTTAATCAAGCTCCAAAAATGGCTTGTTTGGATATTGTGGGATTTGCGACATCATGCGGGCGAATACATTTGCATATACCTGCCTCCAGAGCAAGACATTGATTAATAATTATACATCATCACATCATAGGCTCCTCCCACCTGTGTTCAGTCGCTTAACCCATTATAATCGCTGACTACACTGTATGCAGTATACAGATGCGCATTCAGTTTCTGACATACTCCACGTGCTCGAGTCTGCCGACAACAGGACAAATGAAAGAGTGAAAAAACGTTTGCTTTGACGCGTCGGGTTTAAACGTCTCTTTTGCGTCTCTACGCAGACTTCAGAAGAATCCCACCGTCTGAAACATGGATTTTTTTTTAATGGCGTCCTGGATCGTGTCAGAGGATTAAATGTTTGTTTGGAGCATTTTGTTTTGTAAATGAGGCACAGTGTAATGGAGAGTTCGCAAATAAAATTTTGATCGGACAGCAGCTGCATTACAAACCATATGTAAATGTTTTTATAATACTTTCTCTGTAAATTATGGTTTTATATGGATAATGTTTTCAAGACACTTCTGTGCAATAGCGAATGGGTGTTATTACTGTTTCCTATGAAATGACCTTAGCCAATCATAAGTGGATATTTACTGACAAGCCTTAAAGGAGCCTCCCCTTAAAGCTGCAGTCGGCAGTTTTTCCTCTTTGTCGCCATCTCTGTTAGAAATCTGCAATTGCAGTCATTCGCGGAATTATCAACTTTACGTGGGTTGTACTTCGACACCCTCGACACGGCACAGCGCGGATGAACACAATGTTTGAGTAGAGTGTGAGGCTGTCAGTCACCGCGCCGGTGTGGATACTGGCATTCAGAATCACAGATTATACTTTTTGGAAGTATGACCAACATAAGAAGTTTCACCGGAAAATGTCTGAACTAGTAAGAAACATCCACTTTTGTTCTGGTTCTGACATTGCAGTAAATCGCGCTGATTAAATCTAACAATCGCTTATCATATCACGCAAAACCGTGCAAATTATACTTTGTTCTCAAGTTGTTAATGTTAACAACGTCAGCATTGCGTGACTACATGTAATGCTATGTATCCTTCCGATATGTGTCCTTGTTTTCGCATGGGATTGCAGTCTCTTCTTTCTGTAGCTGCTCCAAAGTCCGAACGAAGTCTTTTGCATTTTACAGCTGGTGAATCTCTAGTTGTCACTGGTGATTGTCGTTTGAACCTTTCTGGATCCGCCATCAAATTAATAAGTTTAATTATATCAAGAGCTGTGAGAAAAGCATCCTCACACGCAATATAGCTTATACTAGCCGAGACTCTTCTTTATGTGTACAGATGTGACGTCATGACTCAATATAGCCTACTAGCCGAGACTCTTCTTTATGTGTACAGATGTGACGTCATGACTCAATATAGCCTACTAGCCGAGACTCTTCTTTATGTGTACAGATGTGACGTAATGACTCAATATAGCTTATACTAGCCGAGACTCTTCTTTATGTGTACAGATGTGACGTCATGACTCAATATAGCCTACTAGCCGAGACTCTTCTTTATGTGTACAGATGTGACGTAATGACTCAATATAGCTTATACTAGCCGAGACTCTTCTTTATGTGTACAGATGTGACGTCATGACTCAATATAGCCTACTAGCCGAGACTCTTCTTTATGTGTACAGATGTGACGTCATGACTCAATATAGCCTACTAGCCGAGACTCTTCTTTATGTGTACAGATGTGACGTCATGACTCAATATAGCCTACTAGCCGAGACTCTTCTTTATGTGTACAGATGTGACGTCATGACTCAATATAGCCTACTAGCCGAGACTCTTCTTTATGTGTACAGATGTGACGTAATGACTCATTATAGCCGACTAGCCGAGACTCTTCTTTATGTGTACAGATGTGGCGTAATGACTCAATATAGCCTACTAGCCGAGACTCTTCTTTGTGTACAGATGTGACGTCATGACTCAATATAGCCTACTAGCCGAGACTCTTCTTTATGTGTACAGATGTGACGTAATGACTCAATATAGCCTACTAGCCGAGACTCTTCTTTATGTGTACAGATGTGGCGTAATGACTCAATATAGCCTACTAGCCGAGACTCTTCTTTGTGTACAGATGTGACGTCATGACTCAATATAGCCTACTAGCCGAGACTCTTCTTTATGTGTACAGATGTGACGTAATGACTCAATATAGCCTACTAGCCGAGACTCTTCTTTATGTGTACAGATGTGATGTAATGACTCAATATAGCTTATAGCCGAGACTCTTCTTTATGTGTACAGATGTGGCGTAATGACGCAAAGACATGCTCGAATCTCCCGCGGAAATCCACCAGTACCACTGGAATTAAAAACATTATTACAAGCTTACCGTTTTGAATCGAGCTACGGCAAGCAGAGAGTTTTGAACACTGGCTGGTTATGCATTTTCTCAAATATGTATTTTGGATCATTTTTAACCCAAAAAAGCTACGGACTGCAGCAAAAATACTTTATTAACATTATTAGTGAATCTCAAGGAACAAATTATTATTAAAAAAATCATCTCATGTACCCTTTTTAAGTGAAGCAAAAACTGAATGGCAATAAACACAGTTAATGCATGCATCTCTTCTATGAAAGCTCGTTTCCTCCACTGAATAAAAAAAAGAAAAAGTTATTTTTTCTAAGAATTGCGTGTTATAAAGTCAGAATTGTGAAAGATAAATTCGCAATTCTGAGAATAAAGTCAGTCTTTTTTTCACTCTCAGAATTGGACTTTATAACTTGCAACTGCGAGTTTATACCTAAAAATTCTGAGAAAAGAAAGCAGAATTGCGAGAAAGCCAAAAATGCACGTTTATATCTTGTAATTTTGACTTTATAGCTCCCGCAATTCTGAGAAAAAAGTCAGAATTGTGAGAGAAAAAGTTGCAATTATCTTTTAAATTGTTTTATTCCCTGGTGGAAACAAGCTTCCATACTCCTCTGGTGTCTTTCTTTCTTTGAATTTTAATAGAGTAAAACTCAGTTTCTGTTATAGCAGTTTATCTGTCTCTCTTCTGATTTGTTTTCTGGTTGTGGTGGTTAAATGTGAATCTCTCAGGTGAAGACTTCTCTACAGGGTAGTAAAGGGCACACGCGCTCTCAAAAACCGCGGGAGAGGAAGACCGTAAGTGCTCTGGGGCGGTTCAGTCGCTCATCTGTGTGAAAAGCATGTGAATGGAGCCTGGAGAAGCGTGGATCATACACACATTTCTGCTTGACTCATCCAAAACAGTCTGTTTACTGTGTGACTAGTGTTTTTATGGGGGGGGGTTACACATTAAGGGCACAGACGTCATGCATGACTGTGTTTTCATGCATTGGTTTAAAGTTTTAGCCTTCACCAAAGTAAATTGCATGCAAATCAAGTGCAAATTTTTATTTTATTTCAATGATTCATATCCTGCTATAAATGCATTCATCTGGTTTCCTGTGGTTTTTAATTGGTTGACAAACCTTTTGTTGGGCATGTCTGCAGTCGCAGCCCTGCATGGTGTGATTTTTAACAGTCAGCTCTCTGTATGAGATGTAATTCACTAATGTTCAGTTCTCCTCCATCTGATTTGCAGAGTCAGAATGCCAGTAAGTCTGAGGATCAGGGTGAGCTGGTCTCTCGTTTCAAGAGTCTAGAACTGGACAACAAGAATCTGCACAAAGGTACATATGAGAGAAGACTGAGATATGGCTGTTCCAAAACCTAGCAAGTTTCCTACCTAGAAAGCAATTTTCTAGTTCTTGACCTGAAGGCTGTTGGATGCTGTTCGTGCACAACAGCGATTTTGGAGTGACTTGAAGTCAAGACACGGTGATTGTTAGCGATGCAATGTGGGATTGTCCATAAATGCACAATTCCCACAGGCTTTCCTACCCACTAAGACCAACATAAAAAACCTATGTGGACAGTGGGGTTTGGACAAAACTTGGACACACACACCATACACTAGGGTTTGGAACAGATTGACACAGTTTGAGCATATTGTGATCAGTGTGAGATTAATGGTGCGTTTGGTTTATCAGTGGTGGATGATCTAAGAGCCGCGCTGTCCAAACTGGAGGCCAGAATGGCCACGCTGGAGAAAGGCCAATCGCCGGCTTCAAAGTCTGTTACCGTCACCAAGGTAGTTGTGAGATACTGCCAACTTGAAGTCAATATTAACGAGGCCGCCTTTGTGCATTAAGCAAATACAACCGTAATTCTTCACATACCATGTATATTGTTTTATCTGAAGGCTGCTCCTGTCCAGAAGCCCAAGGTTGAGAAACATAACGGTGCTGACGATGATGACGACATCGACCTGTTTGGCAGTGATGAGGAAGATGAGGAGGCCGAGCGTATCAAAGCAGAGAGGGTGAAGGAGTACTCCCAGAGGAAAGCCAAAAAACCAGCCCTCATCGCCAAATCATCCATCCTCCTGGACGTCAAACCTGTACGAGACCTTCAGCACACACAATCCTTAACCTAACAACTATAATTTCTTCCTGCTGAGTTCTAGTTTTGAATATATCATGTTTCTTTCATTGATCAGTGGGACGATGAGACCGATATGTCCAAGCTGGAAGGGTGTGTGCGCTCCATACAGATGGACGGGCTCCTGTGGGGAGCTTCGAAGCTGGTTCCTGTCGGCTACGGCATCAAAAAGCTGCAGATCAACTGTGTGGTAGAAGACGATAAAGTAGGAACTGACATTCTGGAAGAGGAGATCACCAAATATGAGGACTACGTAAGTGCACAATGTTTTTGGTTGAATCATGATTAAAAAAAAGTTCTCGTCACTTTTGATTTTCAATTAAACATTTTTTTAGGGCTTTTTTGTTTTTTTTCACATTTTCTCATCCAATTTCCATTACTGTAATGTGTCCAGACATTGTACTTTAGCATTTTTACTTTATTATAGTAATTGTTTTATATGCTGTAGAACAATACTGATTATATTATAATAATGATGTATATTTTACAAATGTGTTTATATATTTATTGCATTAGTCATTTTTATAAAATGGAGGAAAACATTAACTTGATATTCATGAAAATAACTCTAAATAAGATTATTAAAGAAATAATTATAAGAAAAAATATAATGAAAAAACATCACATTGACAAGAACCATATTAGACTAATAGCCTTAATTTAGGCATTATATATGATACAATTTATTTAAAAAGAAGATTTATATGTCAGTATAAAATCGGTATTTTAGTGCAATAAAACTATTTTTATGTGTGTATTTATTGCTTTATAGAAATTTTAATAAAAGGAAAACTTCTGAAGAAATATTTACGTAATTATCATTAAAGTAAATCGCTTTATTATATAAATGATATGAAATTAAATGTATACATTTATTGCATATTTATCACAATGACAAAAAAAGTTTTTTTTTGTTGTAATTTTGTGAATTGCAGCGGAATACTGATGATTTTATATTTATGTATAAACAATTTACAAGTGTGTGTATATTGCATTAAAGTAATTTTAATAAAATAATTCAGGAAAAGTTGAGGACAAATCAACTTAATTGTAAGGAAAATAGAAATAAGTTATATAATTTTTTTATGAAATATTATATATATATGCTGTGTGTATCAGTACATTATTTATGACGATGACAAAAAACATATTGGTCTTCAATTATGTACGTATACATTTTAAAATACACCAGTAAATTTATGTTTGGGTGAAAAATGAACGGAAATGTTTGTGACTTTTACTCTTTGATAAGATTTATAAAATGTTTTTAAAAAGTTTTATTGACCAAAACTACATTCATTCCTGATTTTGTTGTAGGTCCAGAGTGTCGATATTGCTGCCTTCAACAAGATCTGAGCCTCTCACCATGAAGAACCACCTCACACTGGGTTATGCTGCTTTTATATCACACGGTTTCCAATAAACTGTTCAGCCACGTTAACAAACTCACTGTATTGACTCTTTATTTGTATGCTCTTTATTCCTGTCCTGGTTTTACAAGTTTCCATTATATTCATTCTTTATATTTTAACTATTATTCTTTATTTAAAGGGTTAGTTCACCCAAAAATGAAATCTAAAATGTAACAAAGATATATTGTGGTCAGAGTGCTCCTTTTCATAACGGTTGCATGGGCGGCCGGTTTTACAATAACGAGCCACTGGAAGAAAACAAACAACATGAAGGTGAGTGAACAATGACATGCTTTTGATTTGTGGGTGAACTGTCTGTTAAACAAAATGAGAGCACAGAATGCATTACTAAGCTGAGAAGCTGAAAGTTCGACAGAGTTTCAAAGTGGACCCCAGTCCAACCCAGAAACCAGGGTAGAGAGGTTGGGTAAACATAGTCTGCTCTCGATGCAGCAAAAACATGGTATTATCTGCCAGAGAAACGCTATAAAACGCAAGAGTTCCAGCGCCGCGATCGAGATACACGCCGACTCTGTGTGCTGTTGGAGTGTGTATTTCTACACTAAACTTACTGTGCCGGAACAAACAAAGACAATCGGAGAAATCTAAACTCCACGATTTTGAGTTGCATCCCAGTTTTCGGTCCATATTCCCTCCAGTTCTGGGAATTGATTTGTAGGAAACTCCAATAGAAGCTCCTCCAGCACCTCCCCACTCCACCTCCCAGTATCCGCATCCAGACAGAGCTTCAGTGCACAGGACCTGAGCCCAGCTGCTGAAGCGCTCTGGGTGATCCGGGTACGGCTGAGGCTCGTGGACCGTCGTGACCTCGGTGTGATCTCCAGAAAGACGGAGGAAAAAGTTGGCGGTGTTTGGGTCTAATGTCAAATCACAGCAGTCTGAAAGAGGAAAGATACTTGGCTAATAAGTCTCGGCTAATAATTTACATTATTACATGGCTCTCTGGAGTCTTATATTCTGATTGGTCAGTTATTCCCCGATAATGACCATCATCAATAGCACTGCTGTGTAATGACTGCTCATTTGAGGCCAGCGCTGCTTTCTCACGTTTACACCACAGATCTTGCACCTCAATTATCGACTATTTACTGTCAAATGAAACCGATGGCTTCAGAATTAATATTAGGCCTGCAGAAATATTTTTGAAGTGTTCGTCTAGTTGCTTGAACGATTGTACACTGATTGTAAAATTTGAAAACTGTTTCTTCTCAAATCAATATCCTGTCCCTTCATGTGGTGAAAAGCTGTATAATATGTGATACGACTGTAGTTCTTGTCTGAAGTTCTTGTTCAAGCTTTTTGGTCTATGCTCAATGCTGCTAGCCAGGAACTTTTCTTTGGGGAAACTTCTTTTAAGGCATAATCCACTTCCTCCAGGTCGTGCATTTATCGTTTAATGCACAGCTTGCAAAGAACCACTCGAATCGAAATGCATTTAAATCAATTAATAATGCGTAGCTAGCCATGGATTATCACGCCTATACCGCGGACATTTGCCAGCATTGGTAAGTTAAAACTGACTTGATGATTGCTGTGCAATATTTGATTGGAAAAGTAAAAATGCAGGTTACTTTCCTCAGTTACGGCTTGTCAGATCTATTCTGCCTGCTTTGAATCAGGCACAGATATAGTAGTGCGGTAAGATTACATTTATTTAAATAATTATAGCACTTGCTTGAATTATCGAGAGAAAGATGCGTGTGTGAATTACCTGCATCTGTGCAGTGTCTTAACAAGCTGTGAGGTTAATAACTTCAAAAACAGCGATGTTACCACCTCGCTGAGAAATATAATGTAGCGTTAGTAGCGAAGCTATTTTATTAATAAAAGTTACAGGGCAGCGTTGATATCAAGTTTCTGTGCTCTGGAATGTTTTTGTGTGTGATCTCTGCACGCTTCAATGAAATCAGCGCTTTAAGAATGCTGATTAAACTAACTGGAAGTACATGTGGATTAAACGGTTTTAATGCATACCTTCCAGCCAATCAAAATCAATGGTCCCACTTTATATTAGGTGTCTTTTAACTGTGTACTAACATTAAAGGGGTGGTATAATGCCCTTTTCACAAGATGTAAAATAAATCTCTGATGTCCCCAGAGTATGTATGTGAAGTTTTAGCTTAAAAAAACCCACAGATCTTTTTATATAGCATGTTAAAGTTGTCACTTTTTGAGGGTTAGCAAAAACACACCGTTTTGTGTCTGGCCCTTTAAATGCAAATGAGCTGCAGCTCCCGATACAGTGGGCGGAGCTTCAAGAGTGTGTGTGTTAGCAGCTCCGATTACCTCACGCAGACACATGCTAAAATGTCAGAAACTGTTCTGCCTTTTATGTTTAAACCGGAGTCAGACAAAGATGGAGAGACTAAGAAGAAGTGACAACATGTAGAATGCAAAAGGACATCTCTGAATGGTTAGTTGATGAATTTATGTTGCTGATGTGGAGTTAACTATCTTCAATTAGCATATTCTGTCAGGATAATCTATAAATCGCTCATATAGGAACTGTGAGATGCACACAGAGTAACTTTCTATTGCATGTGAAAAGACGGATGCTACAGTTTGAGCAGCTGACTCACAAATGTGCTTGACTACAACAGCTCTTCCTCTTCTCAACATGGACTGCGTGTTCCCGGGGGCGGGGTTTATGTAAATTTTAGGCTTAGTGATGTCACTAACCCGGGAGGAAGCTCGTGTAGTTCCTACCAGCCGTTAGTTGTAGTCCTTAAAAAACAATTTCTTTAAAAGCAAATATCTCCCTTTGCTTTGAACTTTGAGCGTTGTAACTTTGCAGATGTTGTTTATGCTCAAACAGCAACATTACACACTAACTAAAGTTAGAAAAGTGAAATCATAATCATAAAAATAATGAAATTAGAAAGATACACAACATTCTAGGCAGTAAAAACTAAACAAACAATAAAAATAGAAGGCCGATATAATAACAAACACAGCAATCACACAAATCACATAAAAGCCACCCAAAAAAAGTACGTTTTAAGGGACGATTTATCTGTCCCCTAAATCTGTCCCTTCTGTGTCCCACCTCAGTAGCAGAAAAAGTGTTTTGCAATGCAACATAAACACAGTATATATATATATTGTACATATTTGTTGATGCAAGTAAGTAAATAAGTTAAATATACCTAATATAAAGTGTATGTGTGTGTTCAATTAAAGCAGCGCATTAATATAGAATGGTGATTAAACTGACTGGAACTACCCGTGCATTAAACAGTTTTAATGCGCACCTTCCTGTATTCAGGGTATTCAGGTAGGCCATGGTATAATATTTCAACTCAAAATTACTTATGCGCAAAGTAGCTGTGGAATAAGCGGGATAATGTTCATTCAGCTTCGTGTCGGGGGTTCTGAACAGTGAACACCCTGTCAGGGTTTATTTTGCAAAAACATCCAGCTGGATGTACATTACCTTGTACATGATAACCAATGGGTGCTAAATCAGAACTCACATTGTAAGAAGTCTCCTCTGGTCCTCGCCTCAGTCTGTTGTAAATGTCTATGGGCTGGAAAAGGTCAGAGAGTTGAATTACGTCAGATGCATTTAACTTACAGCGGTAAACATGGTTGAGTTGATGTGGTTTGATGACTCACTTGCTGGGAGGGATGTGAGTGTCCGTACCTGTTTCAGTGTTCAACGGACAACTCGGGGAGTTTTCAGCTGACTGATCGTGCTCATCAACTGTAAATATAAAAGTGTTCGCTGTCAACAGCCGTTTGTGCATCAGCAGATGATAGAATGCAAAGCAGGCGTCGGCTCTGGAGGACTAGATCTCGTGGATCTGTGTTTATATACTCACCTAATTCTGAGATCTTTGTCGATTCTCTGTCACAGACCTCGCTGACTTTATCTCTCAGCTCTGTCAGAGCTTTTCTCAATATCAGCAAAGGAAAGTACGGATGGACATCAATGCTGGGCCGACCTCCAGTGTCAGGTGGAGCACAGAGCATCTTATAGTTCTGCACAGGTGAGTCAGACAGGTAAAGTTAGTGTGTTAATGTACAAGCAAACACACACCTTTTTATTCGCTGCACGGCCCAAATTCCCCTACAGACTATAAACAAAGAGAATGACAGCAACGTATGAGTATCGTAACCTCCAGCACAAACAAACAAATTGAGTTGATATTTCAGACTTCACCTGTAGGAAATGGATATGATCCTCAGTGTTTGAGAGCGCCTCTAGCTCGGCCTCTCCTCTTCTTTGTTCAACCATCTGTTGACTCAGTCGTTCTAGAAGCTTCTCCGTCTGGCCGAGAGCTGTCCTCTCCTCACCTCTGATCTGCTCTTTCACCTCCGAATGCTTCTTTTCAACGGTGCGCAGCAGTCGGATGAAGATCTTTTCACTGTCCTCCTCAAACGCTTGTGCAGAACGCTATTGCAATGACAGAAAGGGTTGTTTAACCCTCTGGTCCTGTTCACTCACAGGTCACACTCACACTGTTCGCTAACAGAACGAATACTAGAAATGTGTCTTTTTTTAAACAAAAAGAATGTGCTATATTTTTCTTCCTTCGTATTTTTTTCATTCATATTTTGTGTTTTGAGAGCATTTCATGGTAAGCTACTAAAAAAATATTGATCTCTAAATAATGCCCCATTTATTCAATTTAAAAATGTACAATCATTAGGATACATTTCTCAATACATAGGTCAATTTTTTTCACAAAGTTCTAACTAACTTTCAGCTTTCAAGTTCACATCCATAATGCACTAAACCTCCGGAACACTTCATACATCAACTCTTCTATAGACCTTATGTAGCCCCGCCCCTTTTCAGCGCTGCGCTCGTTGTCTTTTGACTTCCGGTCTGTATTTTCACAGCGATCTTGCATAGGTATGAATGAACAGCTTGTAAAAAAAATCCCCGGTCGACATTTGTTAAAGGGGTCATATAATGCCATTTTTGTACAAGCTAATATGATTCTTTAGGGTCTAAATTAAAAGTTTCTTACAATACTAACTTTAATTAAAAATTGTCATTAGTATTGTAAGAATGCACGCTGCACGGGCGGCAGTGGTTCATGTAGGTTGTCTACAAACCGGAAGGTTGGTGGTTCAATCCCCGGTTCCACCTGACCAAGTGTCGAGGTGTCCATGAGCAAGACACCTAACCCCAGCTGCTCCCGACGAGCTGGATGGCTGCCGTCGCCCGTCGGTGTATGAATGAGTGAGTGAATGGGTGAATGTGAGGCAAATTGTAAAGCGGTTTGGTGGCCATTGGGTCTGTGAAAGTGCTGTATAAATGCAGTCCATTTACCATTTACCAAGAAAACAGTTATTTTACCTGGTCAAAAACAGCTCTGTTTTCAGCACGCCATTTCAGTGCATATGACTTTAAATGATAATGAGCTTTGCTCACCCCGCCTCTCTGTTGTGTGCTACACCATAACTCAATAACACAACAACCATAACGCGTTGTTCAGTATAAACGTGGGATTATGAATTATATTGAGAACGTCATACATAGAAAACATGCCGTAATGTACCCTGAGTGTAAACCTTAGCCGCATTCATGGTGAAGCGTGCAGCTAGCGATTTGCAAAGATTAATATATTAATATAAAGTTTAATAAAACGTTACACTCACTTCCGTTCTTCTGGAGATTCAGCAGGAACACGAATAGCTGGTACCGATCCTTTTTTCATGAGCAGCTTCTTAGCAAATCCAGCTTTATACTGATCCTCGTTTATAAAGCAGTCTGCTGAGAAATGATTCGCGCAAACATGAAAGCATTGACGTTGCTCGTGGGGAATATTCCCTTCGAAAACAAACTCAGCCACTGCGTCTTCATCGGTTCGGATTTAGGAACATTAAAATGACTGTGTTCGTTATTACACCCAAGAACAGAACACCACAATCGCTTAGACGCCATTCTGCTCATAGACAGTGCTCCAGCATATCAACAATGACCGCACCGGTCCGCGCCGCGCAGACTATTATTGACAGCTGAGCTCCCTCATGAGCGAGGGCGGGTCTGTGTTGAAACGCTGCTGTCAATCAACAATCGTGGGAGGGGCGTGCGAGCCTGTGACGTCACAGGCTCGAACGGCTCGATTTGAGGCAGGGGAAAACATATAAGGAGATTAAAACAAAACCACTGGATGGATTTTTATCATTATATGATGGTTGTGTACAGACACTGCCAACACACATTTCAGTACAATCAACTTGTAAAAGTGCATGTACCATTATATGACCCCTTTAAGACATCTGCTTTACAATGCTTATGATAAATATTACAATGCTCATGATAACTTTCGTTAACTCTACAATAAGTAAATCCACTTCTTCACCACCAGCTAATTACTCCTCGACAGCGATGCCATAGAAATATACAGAGTGACCCGCAAAAACGGAAGTTCAAAGACAATATTCTAAAGATGACGGCGCGCTTGTTTCTCTGGTGCATAAGGTCCATACAACTAGCAAAGGTTGTGGCCCAACAAATTGGACTTTATTGTTCATAAAACGATGACATAAAAAAACACTAACAACAGATAGCATTACACAATGAAATGTCTTTACAAAACAAGAATGACACTCTACTGTTACATGGTCCATGTTTACAATACAAAATTAAGTTTCCCCTTTTGTTGATGGTAATGAAACACCTGAGGTGTTCAGCTACATCTAACATCTAGATTTGTAACATGTTTTGATATATGGTATTACTGTAGAAATGTAGCAAATTGATGTCTTTTTTGTATTATGTTAGGTTTTTAACTTAAGCTTAACCATTTAAAAAAAAGACAACAGTATGTACTTTAATTGTGCAAATTGGCCTGTAGTTTTGGTGGTGTTTGTGTCTAAGAAATGAATTCATACCATTTGAAAGAAGTAGTCACTGAATGCATTTTGTTCCAAAGCAATGATAAATGATCCAGTTTAGCGCACATACACTCACCTGAAGGATTTTTAGGAACACCTGTTCAATTTCTCATTAATGCAATTATTTAATCAACCAATCACATGGCAGTTGCTTCAATGCATTTAGAGGTGTGGTCCTGGTCAAGACAATCTCCTGAACTCCAAACTGAATGTCAGAATGGGAAAGAAAGGTGATTTAAGCAATTTTGAGCATCGCATGGTTGTTGGTGCCAGACGGGCTGGTCTGAGTATTTCACAATCTGCTCAGTTACTGGGATTTTCACGCACAACCATTTCTAGGGTTTACAAAGAATGTTGTGAAAAGGGAAAAACACCCAGTATGCGGCAGTCCTGTGGGCGAAAATGCCTTGTTGATGCTAGAGGTCAGAGGAGAATGGGCCGACTGATTCAAGCTGATAGAAGAGCAACTTTGACTGAAATAACCACTCGTTACAACCGAGATATGCAGCAAAGCATTTGTAAAGCCACAACACGCACAACCTTGAGGCGGATGGGCTACAACAGCAGAAGACCCCACCGGGTACCACTCATCTCCACTACAAATAGGAAAAAGAGGCTACAATTTGCAAGAGCTCACCAAAATTGGACAGTTGAAGACTGGAAAAATGTTGCCTGGTCTGACGAGTCTCGATTTCTGTTGAGACATTCAGATGGTAGAGTCAGAATTTGGGGTAAACAGAATGAGAACATGGATCCATCACGCCTTGTTACCACTGTGCAGGCTGGTGGTGGTGGTGTAATGGTGTGGGGGATGTTTTCTTGGCACACTTTAGGCCCCTTAGTGCCAATTGGGCATTGTTTAAATGACACAGCCTGCCTGAGCATTGTTTCTGACCATGTCCATCCCTTTATGGCCACCATGTACCCATCCTCTGATGGCTACTTCCAGCAGGATAATGCACCATGTCACAAAGCTCGAATCATTTCAAATTGGTTTCTTGAACATGACAATGAGTTCACTGTACTAAAATGGCCCCCACAGTCACCAGATCTCAACCCAATAGAGCATCTTTGGGATGTGGTGGAACGGGAGCTTCGTGTCCTGGATGTGCATCCCACAAATCTCCATCAACTGCAAGATGCTATCCTATCAATATGGGCCAACATTTCTAAAGAATGCTTTCAGCACCTTGTTGAATCAACGCCACGTAGAATTAAGGCAGTTCTGAAGGCGAAAGGGGGTCAAACACAGTATTAGTATGGTGTTCCTAATAATCCTTTAGGTGAGTGTAGACTACTGTTGTGCTCACTGTGGGAAGAGTTTTGAAAAAGTGATTCTGGTGTTAAGAAATGCGTCCTAGCAATTGTAAAATTCATATATACTCATATATCAAAAACAGATTATCAATTGGGATACTTTTTGATGGGGGGCCTACTTATTAATACACAAGAAAAGCTCTTGTGCATAACCCTTTAAATATATAATAGGGTTGTGTAATCCCTAGTTAGTGTTCTCAGACATAATTATTGACACTGCATTTTGATATAAATGCAGTTCATAAGTGTGTGTGTGAGTCTATTTTGCTCTCTAGTGTCCAGTTTCCCAGACAGACTAAAGCAACTTGAAAGCAACTTGCATTGATATATCTTAAAAAATATCTGTGCCATTGTTTTGTCTTAAGATGCACACCAGTAATGTTTTTTTTTCTATGGCACGTTTATAAAAGCTACTTAAAAGTCCTAATTTAACTAAAACCTAATCCTGGCTTAATCTAATCCCTGTCTGTGAAACCAGGCCTAGATGTTTTACATTCATTACTGGATTTTTTCCCCTTGCATTGTGGCTGATTTGTAGTTTGTATCCCACACAAATGTCTCTGTTTTTCATATTTCTCATTCATATGGTGTTCCCCGCCAAGTTTTGTTCCATTCCTCTGAAGTAGTTTTTTTCATTTCCTCGAACAGGACCAGGGGTTAATAAAGCAAAAGCACATACGTGTTCCACACAAAAATACGCAATCTGTCATTATCTGAAATGTTCAGCACAACGACAGTAGGCCTACCTTGACGTATTTCACAATGTCTCTGAGTTCCTTTTCTCATTCCTTGCACCTCTGTTTTGACTTCTTCCACGCTTCCTCAAGATGTTTCTGTTTGTAAACCATAAGTGTGAGAATTTTGCCATCTTCAAACTCTATTATGTGCAATTCAAAGATTTTCTTTACAGTTTTTGTTACCTGTTTTTCCGTCCTCTCCTCCATCACCGACACCACGCTGTGCCCCTTATGTCCGTCTTTTAAGCACGAACTACAAATGCATTGTTGGTCTGTGCGACAGTAAACATCCCGCAATTTATTGTGCCGCGAACAGATTGTTTTCTGCGCTTGTTTTGTCACTTCAATAAGTGGATGCATTCTTCCGCGATTCCTTTCACTGTGAAGCTTCAAGTGAATTTCGCAGTATAACGTCTGACATTTCACACAGAACTTAACAGCTCTGTGTTTCTTCCCAGTGCAAACATCACACTCCACATTCTCTGCCTTCGCACCAGGATCTTGAACGGCGGTTCTCCTCAGTTGTTCCACTATATCAGCCAGCATGGTGTTTTTCGACAGCGCAGGTCTGGGGCTGAAGGTGCGTCGACACTGAGGGCAGCTGTATTCCTCTTTTAACTCGCATTTCCTCCAGTAACCTTTAATACACTCCATACAGTAACTATGTCCGCAGGGAATAGTGACCGGCTCCCACAGCACTTCCAAGCACACCGAGCAACAGAATTGGTCCTTATCGACAGAGATATTTGTTCCTGCCATTTTCCCCTACATGTGTACAGTCAGAGGAGAGTGAAATGAAAGGCAGTAAACTGGTCGCCAAGGACAGAGAGGACGAAACAATGATTGTTTGTGTATAAACTGGGCGTGAACATAATGCAGGTACAGTAGAAGCTTATCAGGTTTCAGTCCGAAACAGCCTGAAGCGGCCAATCACACACGAGAACAGGAAAGGGCCACTTCTTTGCTTTTATGCAAAGCGAAGTTCCAGGTGGGTAAACTTGCTTTACATACATACATTATATTTTGTGATCTGCTCCACCATTTTGAGAAACACATTGTGGGTTTTAAGCATTTAGAAAAAAAAAAAAAAAGAGGAAAGTCCCTGCTTACTACTGATATAAGTATTGATTCTCATTTTTAAATAGTGGTTGTCATAAAAGACGTTTTTCAGAAAGGATTTCTAAACATATATTATTCAGTCTCGTTTCATTGATCAGGGCTTTCCAAACCTTTTTAATGCTAAGACCCACCAAAAACATCTTAGAATATAATATAAGTGCATTTGTTCTCTTTTAGTTCACATTTGCTATTTTCTTTGGCATAGTTTTAGTAGTATTATGGGAAACATGAATAAAGACATGAGTGTGAGATATAATCTGCAGACAAAAAGAGAATATATCTTGCTTTCTTTTGCTTCCTTATTTCTTTATTAAATAATGATGCATATCACATGGAAATGACAGTTCAGTAAATGAGTCATATGTTGCCACTCTGATGGATTCAATGAGTTCATTCAGTATAGAATTCATCGGATTGATTCAAACTGGTAAGTTTGTGAGTCTTTTTCAATGACTCATTAAGAGTAATTGTTTTTTTTTTTTTGTGATTTGAGACCACAAGGTCAAACTGCACGGCAACTCATGATGAGATACATTACTGGCCAAAAGAGATGTCCAGCCTAGGAAAACTGACATCTTTTATTTAAATGTTATTAAAAATGTTAACGATTTTGTAAGCATAATGATAGAGTGCTTGGAGTCAATTGTTTTATTTGTGATAATGCACTGAAACTTGCCAAATTGTGCGGGCATCATTTTTTGCCAGGCTGTCATACAAAGAAATAATGAACACATGCAAAAACAAGAGAAACGGAGAAATGGTAACTGATTATGTTGTAGTCAATGTATGCGTTTCCTGTGAGATCTTTGTTTTTCTATGCATTTTTTTGCAAAACAAAACCTGCAGATGTAGTTGCCTATTTTTGCACAAATAATTTTGTCAGAACCTTAACCAAGTTTAATGTTTTGTTCTTCACTCATATTTAAAATGTTTTCAAAATATAAAATATTTCTCATATTTTGATGGTTTAATTAAACTTGTACGGTTATTAAAAACAAATATATTGCCGGACAACACTTTTGGACACTATATTTTGACTAACTTCTGAGGATGGTGATAAATATACTAATCATACTAGTAAACCTTTTCTTCATAACACTTTTGCAACTACACATGAAGTTTTTGAAAATATATACTGCCATTTCTCTTTGCTAACCTGAGCTGTTTTACTTACGCATTAAATGAATGCCTTCAAGCTAATATACACAACTGATTTGCCTAAGGTGTTAGAGAAAATAAATTTAACAAATTAACTTAATCCATCTTTACATTAGTTGTCAAAGGTAACTACTTTTTGGAGAGGCAACACATTTTTTTCTTTTTTTTTTCTTTTTCTTTTAAAGAAATATATTTTGAAAATAAATATATTTTATTTTCACAGTTTTATATTTGTCCCCAAAACTAATTTTAAGCATTTAAAAATAAGTCTTGTTTAAAATATCTTTAAGATAATGTGTTAATTACACGTATCATTAATATAGAGATGACTATGTTTTACATATAAAACAAGTTTATTTACAAAGAAGCTGTTCATTTTAAAGCAAATGTAAAGCTCATGTGACAGACCCACATTATACAATCCACCTTCATAATTACAGGCAGTATATTTTTCACGAGCAGATTTATCTTCCCTTTAATGCAGATTTTGCAACTCTGTGCAGATCCAGATGTTCAGATAATTGAGAGAGAGAGAGAGAGAGAGAGAGAGAGAGAGAGAGAGAGAGAGAGAGAGAGAGAGAGAGAGAGAGAGAGAGAGAGAGAGAGAGAGAGAGAGAGAGAGAGAGAGAGAGAGAGAGAGAGAGAGAGAGAGAGAGAGAGAGAGAGAGAGAGAGAGAGAGAGAGAGAGAGATGCTTCCATGCATGCAGGAAAAAATGTCTTAATTTTTTTTTTTTTTTATTCAATTGGTTCCACAGTAAAATCCCAGAGCCATCAAACTACTTGTAAGAAACTTTATTTTGTATGATTTTTTTTTTCCCCCATAATTTTAAAAATACTTTCAATTAAACAATGTTTAATACACACAAATACAGTTCAGACGTATGAAGCTAAAATAACACTTCTATGAATATAGACGTCATCAGTTGATAAACACTGACAAATTACACCAATATAGCACACTATATAATGTGTATGATTAATACTTAAGAAAATACTATAATCATAGCTTAGTCAACAGGTAATTCGTTTAAAGTGGACCAATTATGCTTTTTTTACATGTTCAACTTTCTTTGATCTGTAATGTTGCCGTTTGAGCATGAAAAGGGTTCATGCTCAAACCTTCCTCCGGGAACGAACTCGTCGTCACTATATTCCTCATTCAAATAATTCCCACCCAAGGCATACACAGAATAAAGGGATGAGGTCTGGTTGAGTTAGAACTCACGGTTTTGGAAAAGAGCGGGACATTTCCGAAACACGCTTGAAGCGCTTGACCAATCACAACACACTGGTCAAGCCGACCAATCAGAGCACATTGTGCTTTTCAGATGGAGGGGCTTCATAGAGACAGGAACTAAACTGACCGTTACTGACAGACTGGGAAGAGAGAAGCTGCAACATCAAATATGTGAAAATTACGTTTTTTTTTAACATTCAAGCATGAAAACGTCAATCAAGACTTTGTAAAAGAGCATAATATGGCCTCTATAAAAGTTTGGAACACACAATATTCTAACTTTCACTCCAAGCACATCTGTAATTATAAGATATACAGTTTAACATTCTGTAAGTTTAAAGTTTATACCATTGAGACTTGGACAATAGACACTGAAACGCATCTGCATTTACATTTCCGTCTTATTTAGCAATAAGAGTTTGTGGTTAATATAGCTTTACATTTTTTTACCATGAAAATGTACATATTCCAAACCACTATGACAAACCGACTTTGGCCTCTTCAATGAATTCTACTCAGGCGTTTCTCAGGCCACACTTAAGGCTACCTTCGTCTCCTACGTGGCTGTAGTCTCTGACGAGGACCTTGTGTTCTCGATCCTGAAGAGGAAAGAGAAGATGAGAAGACAATGATTTACCGTACACACAAACAAAGAGGTCAAAGATGATAGCGTGGTCACAGCTTGATCTCTTCATGTCTCAGGTCAACACTATAGAATCAAATCTTTTCCTGGTACTCACCAAATGACGAGAATGGAAACACACCAATCGTCGGGACGCTGACGGTAAAAGGGATCTGTACAGGCTGGCCAAACAACGGTGCTAAAGCTATGAAATAAAAGAATGATCCTGTAAGCTTTTTCACATGTAGTTGACATGAAATTAATGAAGTATTAACAATATTTTATTATATTAAAATGAAACATCCTAAGTTTTTGATTTTTAAGCTCTGTTCCAAAACCTAGTGAGCTGCCTATCTAGACAGTCATAATCTACACTACCACTAATTTTTTTTTTTTTAAGAAACAAGATACTTTTTTTTTAAGCAAAGATGCATTAAATTGATCAAAAATGACAGTTACAATGTAACACAAAATAATATTTTATAAACGTTGTTCTTCAGAACTTTTTTTTATTTATCAAATAATCCTTAAACATGCATCACAGTTTCCAAAAAATAATTGTTTTCAACATTGATAATCATAAATGTTTCTTGAGCAGCAAATCAGCATTTTAAAATGATTTCTGAAGGATCATGTGACACTGAAGACTGGAGTAATGACGCTTTGATCACAGAAATAAATGACATTTTACAATAAATTTAAATAGAAAGCTGGTACAATTTTAATTTGAAATTGTAATAATATTTTATAATATTTCCGTTTTTACGGTTCTATTTTAATTTATTTTATTTAAAAAGTATAGATAATAGTAAAATCGAATAAAATTATACAGCAAGTCAAAATCGAATTAAATTATACAGCAAGTCAAAATGCAATGTATTTTTTTTTATGCATATTACAATTTTGCATTAGTAGTTTAACAACAAGCTAATGCCATGTTCTGTTGGAATCAATTGCGAGTTCTTTATACAGGGTTCCTGCACACTTTTGAAAGTCAAATTTAAGGCTTTTTAAGACCTTTTTAAGACCTGAAGAAATCAAAATTAATACCGTACATTAGGGCTGTGCAGTATTGACAAAAATTTATCTTGATATTTTCAACGTTTTGTTGATAATAATTAGATGATATTTTACTGATTGTGTTTTTGTGCTGGTGCCATGGCTGGTTTAGGTCTGTTGTTGACAGCTGACTCACGAAGATATTCATATTTTTCATATTCTATGCAGTGGTCAGTTCACAGCAGTGACAGAAATGAATATTTTAATTAAGGGGCAATATTTGCCACCTTAAATTGATTTTTTCAGGGGCATTTTCACCTATATATGGACATTTTTTCTAAACTTATTTAGAGTTATGCTTTAATGTCAAATACTATCATTCAAATTAAATTATACAGTAATTATACAATAATACTTAATTATATAATAATCATACAGTACCACTGTTACAGTCAAATTAAATCATTCAATCAAAATCCATCTTTGCAGTGCAGAGGTGACAGAAGCGGCATCAGAAGTGGCATTAATTTATTTACACTCCATTTACAACTGCATAAATAAAGCTATGAGATATATATTTTTAAATCAATATTCAATATTTAAATATGAAATGATTTCTAATTTTAACATTTTATTTAAAGGGTACTTTAAATATGAAACCGCAGCGGCAAATCACTGTCTTAATAAATGAGTTGAGGGAGTCATTCATTCAACCGATTCGTTCAAACGGCTGATTCATTCGGGAAAGAAGCAAGTGATTCGTTCAAAACGCGGATTTCAGTCAAGAAATAATCGCTGTCGGTTGCATTGAGACTCTGCTACGGTTTCATTTTGAAATTATAGTCGGCGAAATAAAGGGAAAACAAACAATATTGACAATATTGTGTCTAAAAAGTAACTCAATGTTAACTTATTGTTAATTTAACTGTTGTATAACATAAATATCACAATTGGAATTGTGCACGGGAAAACGGCACTCTTTCTGATATGATATTCTAATATAAGAACATAATATGATATAAATATAAGACAAAAACTAACTTGGGGACATTACAGTTACACTGCACACATCACGCAGTGAAAGCACGAGAGACAAATGCGATGTCAGCTCGCAGTGCCTCGTACATTGTTAAAACAATGATTACAATATCATAAAAGACAATACACATCGCACACCATACGCACATAAAGAATGAACTTACAACTGAACTGACATTTACGACCTTTCTTCTCCTTCTCTCCTCTCGCGTGCAGGAGACAGTTATGCTGCCGCGACTCGCGAGTGACGCGAAATGTCACGTGAACTAGCAAATCCACAAAGATAGAATAATAAATAAATAAAAATTCGTACGCTAATTAGATGGTTTTAATTTGGAAAGCTTTTAGATATGTCTAAGTCAAAGTGTCATCTAAAATTTAAGACCTTTCATAAGTAAAAATAAGACTTTATAAGACTTTTTATGGCCTTAAATTTTAAAAATCTAATTTAAGACTTTAAGACTTTTTAAGGATCCGCGGGAACCCTGTTATATAAAAATAAATGTTCTTTATTAGCATTGATGTTTCAGCAACCCTTAACAAAAGGTTCTTCACAGTGGAAAAACATTCTTCACACTAAGTGTAGATAGCAGGCATCAAAGCAGCGCACAAGGGTTTAGAACAGATTCTATAAACAGAATTGTGTCTAGACTTCATTTAAGGCATTTTTAATCTTACCTTCATTTGAGTCTGAATCTGTCTTTGGTTTAGTGCTCTGAATAACAGTAACATCACTCACTGCAAACCGGAACAGGAGTGTTAGATTGAGCATTAAGAGTAATTTCACAATACAATGAAATATTGATTTAGTTCTAAATGGCTTGAAATGTGGCATTTAAAACACAATGCAAGGCTGTTTACCTTTCTCTGAGATATTGACAAATCCCCCCTGACAGACGTCCTCGAGGAGAGCCTGAAACTCTGTCACCACCGCCATCACTGTTCCAAAGTTTGGGTCACAGGTAATGTTTGGCAAGTCTACGGGAACAGGCTGAGCACACAGAGACTTGCAGTTCTGAATAAGAACAATGGGGGGAAAAAATGATTGCAACTATGTTAGCCATAGGCAGTGGTTTGACTTTAAGCCTGTGTGAATCAAAAACCGTATGCAACCCAAATCCAATTCCTGATACTGGTTTCAGTTCCCAAAGGCTAGGCTTCATCTTAGCACACAATGACAGATTAAAGCACAGACTGACGCAATCTCAATTCTGTGTCTCTCTTTGAGTCCTTTGAAGGTTGCAATTTTTCACATGGTTTTCAAGTGTTCACCATGTGAAACTCAATGAAAACCAGGAATACCAAACAGTCCAGAGGACAATTCCGTATGCTCTGCTCGCATTTGATGGAATTGGTCACCCAAAAGTAAACATTTTTAAAGTCACCATGAAATCAAAATGGCCAATTATCTCTTTTGTTTTTTTACAGTATGTTGCAGTGCTTATTATAAATTGCATGTCTGTGCAGTTTTTTTTTTTGTGGTGTTTTTTCACATATATTATATTTTATAGTATCTTTAATTAAAAGGGGGGGGGGGATTTTTAATTTTTTATTAATTGATATTTTTATTAATATCAATTAATAAAAAATTAAATATTGTCGCCGTCGGGCAGAAACCTCATATCTCCATTTATTATTTTTTTTCCAGAAATCATTACTGGTATCCCATTATGTTTGTCTGTGGTTTTTGAAAA
Organism: Rhinichthys klamathensis goyatoka; assembly: GCF_029890125.1. NCBI lineage: Eukaryota > Metazoa > Chordata > Actinopteri > Cypriniformes > Leuciscidae > Rhinichthys > Rhinichthys klamathensis. The sequence continues at coordinate 208,004 of NW_026606839.1, forward strand.
TGTTTAACCAATGAAAAATATTGAAAAGAGCTTGTGACTAAACCTCATAACTCCATTGGCTCCTCTAACTGTCAGTCAAACCTCATAACTCCACCCCCCTCTAAAGTGAATGAAGTGCTGCACGCAGTTTGGTCCGACTCTGCTTGTTTGCAATGCAAGGGTAAATAAAGAACTGATTGTTTGAATAAGTCATTCAAATATTCTTATTCTGTGACAACTTATTTATATTATGTGATTTTTTTTAAAGGAACACTCCAACTTTTTGGGACTTTAGCCTATTCACCTTATCCCCCAGAGTTAGATAAGTCCATACATACCTTTTTCATCTCCGTGCGAGGCACTGCTACTTGGGCGGAGTGATAACCGCAGCACCTGAGACGCGCTCTCTGGCTCTCTGCTCCTCACCACGGCTCGTCTCAGGTGCTGCGGTTATCACTCCGCCCAAGTAGCAGTGCTTCGCCTTCAGAGAATATAGTTCCCAGTATTTATACGGTTAAAATATGTCTGTCTCATGTGACTTTGTTTTTTGTACACTCTGTGACTATACAAATCACAACATGTAAATAGGAAAATGTTTCCGTTATTTTGTCACTTATTTGGATTAGTATGCTAGCTGCAACCATTTACATCCAGTCTTTGTGCTAAGCTAGGCTAGCGGTGGGTGCGTCAAACAGACTTATAGCACGCACGGAGATGAAAAAGGTATGTATGGACTTATCTAACTCTGGGGGATAAAGGCCAATTTATACTTCTGCGTCGAGTGTACGCCGTAGGCTACGCACGTAGGCGATGCCGTCATGTGCATTTATACTTCTGCGTTTAGGTCTGCGTTGCTCTGCAGTACAGCGCCGAAACGCTAGTTGGCGGCGGAGGGTTTTAATGTTCCACTGTGTTTAGATTCCTCGCCGCAAGAAGAAGAAGATTCCTCGCGGCTGTTTTGAGTTTAGGTTACTACAAGCAATGGCGACTGAAAGGGAGCAGATCATGTTTGAGTTGGAGCTTATCGAGGTGGAAAAGGTAAATTTTTAGTTTTTTTTAACAGTTTCGCTGTACTTACTTAGAATTTAAAAATGGCGGGCGGTGCAGAAGAACACGCCGGAAATGCATAGGAGGAAACGCGATGCTACCAAGCCGACCAATCACAGATCTTGCGGTCCGCGTCGTCGCGACGTGTAGTTACATTTTTGAGGAGGTGCGCGTCAGGTTACGGCGAAGGGTACGGCGTATGGTACGCGTCTGTGCGTATGCTACGCCGTACCTACTGCGCGCACCCGATGCAGAAGTATAAATTGGCCTTTAGGTGAATAGGCTAAAGTCCCAAAAAGTCGGAGTGTTCCTTTAAAGGGTAACTAAACCCCTTGTCAGAGCCTGACTCCACCCACTGGCAATATTTGAAAAATGCTGGAAAAGTGGGCGGAGCCCAGCGGAGGGGGGCGTGCACCTGAGACAGGTCTCTCTGTAGGCAAGGGGGCGTGGTTAGCTGGTGCCTGCTTACATCACAGGGCACCACAACTTCCAATAGGACAATACAACTGCAGTAGCCACCGTTCAACCTGAAGAGGGCAGCACTCAGACGTTTTTACACCATATATTGTAGAATTAAAACACTTTACACCCAAATGTCAAAAAAAATTACTTGAATCAATGAACAGCATTAATAAAGCCCCAGTCTTACAGATCATTTACTAAAAAAAAAGTTGTTTTAGAGTTTAGTTACCCTTTAAATTGTGTACATTTTGGGACTTTTTATTTAGTAAATATGTATTTTTTTTGTATTTTGCCTATCATAATATAAGGTAAATCTGGCCCTGGTCACAAAAAGGAAGAAAAGACTAATTGCAACTTCCGTTTCATGCCAACTTTAATCCTAAAAAAATACAGTATTTGGAAGTGCAAAGGTATGGAAGCTTGTTCCAGCCATGGAATAATAAAAGTTTTTTCAAAAAGGTAATTGCGACTTTTCATCTCACAATTATGACTTTATTTCTCACAATTCCGAGTTTATATCTTGCAATTTTGAATAAAAATTAAAAATGAAAAAAGTTTTTCTCAGAATTATGAGTTTATATATCACAACACAAATACTACATATACATGAGTTTATACATTGCAAATTTAAGGGTAACATCTAATTCAACTTTGTTTTTCTCAGAATTGCGAGTTAAGTTAATGACTTTATTTTGTCACAATTCTTTGTTCTATTCAGTTTTTTTGTGAGAAATAAAGACCCAACTTTGAGTAAACATCTTGCAATTCAGATTTTTTTTCCAAAAAAAAAAAAAAAACAGTCGGAAATGCAACATGTTAAATCAAAATTGAGAAAATTGTGAGAGAAAAAAGGTCTGAAATCTGAAAATAAAAAAAAGTCACAATTACCTTTTTTATGTTTTTATTTCTGAGGCGGAAACAGGCTTCCATACAAAATAGATTTAGGAGCAACAGATTTTTATTGAACACAAAATGAGTCACACGGCCTACTTTTATGGTGCCTTTTTGACTTTAAAAAGCTTCCGGCTGCTATATGCTTTCATTATAAGGAAAAAGCAGCTCAGATATTCTGCCAAATATCTTCTTTTGTAGCATCAATTCACACAGGTTTGAAACAACATGAACAATTTTCATCTTTTGGTGAACTATTCATCCGAATGTGAAACATCTATACCTGAAAAATCAAATCAAAACAATAAAACTTCACTAGTATGGAGTGAGTGAGTGTTGCAACTTGCTTAGTGGTTAAAGAGACTGATTAGGTTTGAAAATGTGCTTCATGAACTAACCACCATTGTGTGCTTGGATAAGGCACTTAGCTTTGGATAAGAAAGCAGTTTGTGAATAACCAGCAGCATTACCTGAAGGAAGGCGATATGGTCCTCTGTTTGCGAGAGCTCTCCTAATTCACGGTGTCTTTTCTTCAGCTCTGTTATCTCCTGCTCCAGTTGTTGAAGAAGCGCTTCAGCCTGGCTCACTGCCGCCCTCTCCTGACCCCGGATCAGCTCCTTCACTTCAGCGCGCCGTCGCTCTATAGAGCACACCAGCTCTGTGAAGATGCGCTCGCTCTCCTCAAGGGCTGACTGTGCGGAGAGCTGGCGGGAGACAAAAGCAAAATTAGAACGCATGACTTTGGCTTTAAAGGGGTCACGCCGTGGAAAAAAGGATTTTTATTGCCCTTTTGAAGGGAGAGTTTGATGTACTAGATGTACTGTAACTTTCAGAACTCCTTCCAACCAGAACATTCACTGAAACTTAAATGGATAGTTCACCCAAAAATGAAAATTAGCCCATGATTTACTCACCCTCAAGTCACCCTAGGTGTATATGACCTTCTTTCAGACGAATATAATCGGAGTTATATTAAAAAATGTCCTGGCTCTTCCAACCTTTATAATGGCAGTGAATGGCTGTATATCTTTTGAAGTCCATAAAAGTGCATCCATCCATGATAACAGTGCTCCACAAGGCTCTGGGGGGTTAATAAAGGGCGTCTGAAGCGAAAGCGAAGCGTTTGTGTAAAATATTCATATTTAAAACTTTATAAAGTAAAATAACTAGCTTCCGGCTAAACGGAAGTACAGTAAAAAAAGTTCAAGGTAAATATTTTCATCGTATTTTCATTTGAGATATTGACATTACTGTGATTTTAATTATTGGCAAGAGCTTTAAAATAATAAAGTATAAAACAATTTGTGTCCACTTTTTGTGAAAAGTAATAATCATTTTGTTTGATTTCGCCTCGATATAGGTTTATTTCTGTACTTGAGCAATAAGTTGTCTTACCAAAAATACAGTAAATATTGTTACAATTTAAAATAACTATATATTATGAATATTTGTATATAGTATAAATATAACTGGTGTATTTTCAGCATCATTACTCCAGTCTTTAGTGTCACATCACATGATCCTTCAGAAATCATTCTAATATGCTGATTTGCTGCTCAAGAAACATTTCTGACTATTATCAATATTGAAAACGTGTGCTGTTGAGAGTTGTGCTGCTTTATATTTTTGATGAAATTGGGATTTCTTTCCAGGATTCCTTGATGAATACGAAGTTCAAAAGAACAGCATTTGTTTGAACTAGAAATATTTTGTAACATTATGTCATTTTTGATCAATTTAATGCTGTATTAATTTCTTAAAAAAAAAAAAAAAACATCTTACTGATCCCAAACGGTAGTGTACATAAAACTATAAAATGAACTATTAAATACATTAGACTTTCCTCTCACACAATGAACATTTAATAAATAAAATAAACTTGACAGCTGTGTTATTTGCCCCCAATGAATAAACTATTATTAAAAAGCAAGCGGTGTCCACGGATCGAGCTCCTTCAGTGAAGTTTGTGATGGGAGAACAGAAAGCACTCACAGTGAGCGTCTGTGTAGCCTGTCTCAGGTCTGCCAGCTCCTTCTCTCGCTCCTGAATCCTCTGCTGGGAAATCATCTGCATCTCCGCCAGAGCATTCTGGGAAGAAAAACATAGGTTACATAATGGTTGGTTTGTTCTGACTCGTAAAAATCACACTCTAGAAATGCTCTACAATTTTACCTTTTTCTCATTCATCTCTGCTGTAGCTAGAACAGTGTCATGTCCTTTGTGTTCATCCGTCAAACAAAGGTAACAAATACATTGCTGATCTGTGCGGCAAAACACCTCTAGTAGTTTATCATGCCGAGAGCAGAGCTGTTCTTGCATCTTCTTTGAAGGAGAAACCAGCTTGTGTTTCTGGAAGGCAGGAGACTCGAAGTGAGGTTGAAGGTGAGTCTCGCAGTAAGACGCCAGACAGACCAGGCAGGATTTAAAGGCTTTGTTTTTCTTCCCAGAGCACACATCACACTCAACATCTCCAGGTTCAGCTTGGGTGGGATCGGACGGGGTCGGCCCAGCATGCAGTCCTGTCTTCTTCAGTTTCTCCACCACATCAGCCAGCATTGTGTTCCTGCCCAGCAAAGGTCTGGGAGCGAAGCTCTGCCTGCATTGAGGACAGCCATAGATCCCCAGATAGTCGTCCTGGTCCCAGTAGCCTTTAATGCAGCCTTTACAATAGCTGTGCCCACATGGAATAGTCACAGGGTCCTTTAGGACATCCAGGCATATAGAACAGTTGAACTGGTCATGCTCCAGGAAAACCCCAGCTTGCGCCATTTTGAAAGGATTCTTGCCGTCCAGCCCCAGTAGCAGAACGAAGCCCAGGGAAGCTGTGTTTATGCAGGAAGTGAGTCATGTGACCAGAGTCTGACATGAGGGGGAGGGGCGGAACAGCTGCTCTCACACAACTGAGCATGTCAGAAAACACAGTGTTCAGCTCTGTTACGAATTAGAAGTAGCCTGGGAAAACCCAGACAACTTCCGGCAAATTTAGATTTGCTCTGAAAGTTAGTCTGGCAAAGAGCTCATTCAAACCATTTCCAATCCGCCGAAATCACGGCACCAATCAGAAACGTTGGGGCGGGCTTTACACGATGACGACAGCGCTGGGATTTTGAAGCAGATTTTGTAGCCTACATTACAAAGATGGATGCCGCCGTCGAACATCACTCGTTCGAATCAGCTATCGCGTCTGTTTTAAGCGATTTGAACGTTTCCTTTTTGTTAAAAACCGAGCAAAGAACAACACTCGGAGATGTTTCTGCCGCTCTGCATACGTCATCTCCTTCATCGCTCTGATTGGGTTTAGGTCTATCCGCGACGTCCGTTGGTGACGCCCCTCTGGAAATGATTTGTATATGACGCTTTGCCAGACCATAACTCAGTTACAACTGAGAATGGTCTGGTTTTAACCAGGCTAAATTAGAAGGTGAATCTCACAAAAATGAGTCACGGTCATATGCCACCCTACAAATCAGCAAATATAAAAATAATTTATACATTTATATCTGAATATAAAATATATTTTATTTAATATATTTCAATATTTATATAAATATAGTTAAAACAATAATTTAATAAATTATTTAATGTCTTAATTATATTGGAATAATATAATATATTTTATATTCAGATATACATTTATTTATAACAATACAAAATACAAATTATATATATATATATATATATATATAAATAAATTTATAAAATGTTTTACACCTTTCTATTTATTTTACATTATTTTTCTCTTATATATATATAAATAAAATAAAAATAATTACCGCCAAAAAATCATTTAATTTTTAAATTATATATAATTATTCTATTATATATAAGATAAGCAGAAGGTAAAATAAATCAATAAAAAGGTGTAAAAACATTAAAAAATATATATAAAAAAACAATTTTAAAAGCCTGCTTTTAGGATCATATATTAAACTTTAATATCTTATCTTTTTATTTAATATACTGTACACTGCGAGGTCCACAAAGAAAATAATCTAATTTAAATTTGGAAATAAACTAAATGATTAAAAATGTTGAAGTAAAACAAAGATACATCATTTCGTAACAAAAAAACTAATACAAAATATTTGCGATTGTTCAGAGTTCTCTGGTCAGATAAAACTAAATAACCAATACTACTAATTAGAAAAACTCCTTATACATAATTTGTCCGATTTTCTTGCTCACACTGAAGCATAAGATGCTCTCTGGAACATCTCAAATGATGCTGGAGAACATGATCATCAGGTTTTATTCATGTTAGCTCCAGTGCTGCTACCATTCATTCAAAATAGGTGAAAAATAAACAAAAGCTCAGACATTCTGAAATTCATACATTTTTAATTCAACTTTCCACTTTGAGAGTGTAACACGACACTAGATGGCAGCAGTGCTGCATTCACTTGATACCGATACATGAACAGTGTTTATAAGCAAATGCTTCTAATAACTTAGAAACATATACAAACAATATTGATGATGCAGTACTTTATTTCATAATGCAAGGCATCAGGTTTCATTACAGGTGGTTAAATAACTTTACATAAAGAATCTTCTTAAATAAATTATGCAAATCTCAGACTTTTTTACTTGAATAAATACATGTTCCCTTTTCACAAATAATAATAATAAACCATTTCAGTTTTAAATAGGTAAACTATATTAACATATCTGACCGGCACAACAAATCCATGAGGTGATATGATAAAACAACACGCTCAGATCTCATTTACCGTTTTCGACTATTAAAATATTCAGTGCAAATCCTTTTAAAGTGATTTTCGTTACGTTCGTGTGCGTATTTGGTCATGGGAGCGTTCAAAAGCTCCAAGCATTCAAGTTTTTTCAACATTCGTTCATGCGTTCTCTTTGTCAACAGAGAAACATGCTCTGCGTTTTGTCAGTTTCATTCCTTGCAGCTTCTGGAGTGGATTTTGTAAATACAATAATGAGAGTACAATACTTCTGAACTAAAATAAACTCTACAAAGGGCTGGTATGATAGAGTAAACACTGAAGCTTCCGACACAGGTTCTGGACCAGAAAACTCTTTTGTAATTTTAAAACTGACACTTAGAGATAAGCTACATGATTCAAGGTTAGCGTCACGGGAAACTTACATGCACAAGGAAGGCTTACGGTAAGAGTTTTAGATATGATCATTTGGTCTTCTCGTCTAGTCCACTCTCAGCTCTCAGAGCCTGACTGCTAGCAGAGATGAATCTAATCCAGTGCTGAAGATCCTCTGAAATGTCAGGGCAGTCCACCTTCAAATTAGAGACATGTGCGTTATAGGTTAGTCAAACAGGAACATACTTCAAAGAAAATTACCATGGTATTACCATGGTACTGTATATGTCCAACAATAGGGTCTAATTTCAAACTGGGAGTGCTAGGGGATCCGTGAAAAAGGTTTGAGAAATAAAACTTTTTATTAAAATAAAATAAAATCAATTTTATAAAAACTAAATAAACAAAAAATATGATTATTCTTTTTTACAAATAATAATACAGTAAAAAAAAAAACATTTTAAATAAACAACTAACAGTACAGTACTATAGGGGTAAGGAAAAACGGTAACACTTTACAATAAGGTTCATTAGTTAATGTATTAACTAACATGTACTAACAATGAGCAATACATTTGTTACAGTATTTATTAATCTTTGTTAATAAAAATACAGCTGTTTATTGTTTATGTTAGTCCACAGTGCTTTAACTAATGTTAACTAATGTCAAATACAACATTTGATTCAATTGATTGTAATAACATATTAATAAATGTTGAAATTAATATTAATGCTGAAGAAGTATTGTTCATTTTTAGTGCATGTTAAATAAGGTAGTTAAGTAATGAACCTTACTGTAAAGCAGGGGTCTCAAACTCGCGGCCCGCGGGCCATTTGCGGCCCGCGGGGTGATATTTTGTGGCCCCCTACTTAACATTAAAGTTTAATGTTAGTGCGGCCCGTCGTTGCGTGTGCCGCGAAAAAAAAAAAATGTATCCCTTATGAGCTACCATAGATAGTCTCGTGACAGCTTACGGAGGGTTTGTTGTCAATAGTTGTCATAGACAACCGCGAAGTACAAACATACTGCGCCTGGAAAAAATGAGCGCGTCGCTTCAATTATGAGCGCGCTTGCCGCGCGCCTACATTTGAAATTACGAACTTGAGCGCGCAAAATATGTGAGCGCGATATGTGAACGGCCCCTTGGCGAGCTACCACCAATCAGGCCACGAGCTACTGGTAGCTCGCGAGCGACGTGTTGGAGAGAGACCCTGCTCTAAAACAATGTGAGAATAATCACTTTGAGCTTGTAATATGTGTCCAACAGGTTCATAAGAAGGTTTGCTTTGATTTGTGCAGTCAGTAATTTGAGACACTATACAAAGAATTCAATAAGACGGGCAGACATGACTGCAAATATTTGTATTTCAAAAGCAATAATTGTTTTTCTAAGTATAATAAAAGGAAATGTGCCTTCCAAAAAAAACATTCAATATCATTAATGTGTTGTATAAAGAAAATAAAAAGGACATAAGCAAATATAAATATCACAAATATGTGTTATAGACAAAGAAAGTTTGTAAAATGAACTTCAACTGTCAGAAGGACAGCTCATGAAGAACCAATCATGTACAGAAAGGAATGTTCAAATTCAGAGGAACTGTTCAGAAGAAACGTTAATAAATATTGAGAAGATTGGATCAGTTGTGCTCCTTTTTTGGAATACTTGAATACTATTTTTTTGTGGAATACTTGATGCGGCCCAGCCTGACCCAGACTCCACCTCCAGCGGCCCCCAGTTAATTTGAGTTTGAGACCCCTGCTGTAAAGTGTTATCGGAAAAACATAATAGAAACTTAATTTTCCAAATAATATTTCACACATATTTATAAAACACATTTTCACTTAAATTTAATTAAATTAAAGCCTTTAATTTCACATTTTTATTTAAATAAAAATAATACTTAAAATATGTAATGTAGCAAAATGGAAGCTAAATATTTTCAAAACAATTTTAGTAGTATTTTATATTTTATGTATATTTATAGTATAAATTGGGTCTTTATACATTTTTTATAATATAAATATTTATAGTATAAATTGGGTCTTTATACGTACATACATATATATATATATATATTTTTTTCTTTTCTTGCATGGGGTTTTATATTGTAGTGTAAAGAAACTAATAAATATTGTTTTGAAAATACTTAGTTATTTAGGTAACACTTTATTTTAAGGTGACGTAGTTGCACGTTACTTACTAGTAATAAGAGTAAGTTTTGCATAATTATATTATGCATTATTACAAGTAAATAAACCTAAACCAAATCCTAACCTAACTCTACAGTAAGTACATGTAGTTTATTAATATTACTCAGTTACTTAAGTACAATGTAACTACGTCACCTTCAAATAAAGGGTCACACTTTAGATTAGGGTCCAATTCTCACTATTAACGAACTATTAACTATACAGTAAAAAATAATTCTTGGTTTAACTTAAAAAAAGTACGTTTTCCTGGTTGCCTTAAAATTGAGTTCACTGAAATAAAAAAAATTGAGTTAATACTAAGAAGGAGATTGGTTTAATCAACAGAACCTCAAAATGATCTGAACCACATTAATTATCTAAGTTGATTTGACAAAAGAAAAAAAGTTGTGGTAACAAATCATGAAATTATTTTTTTTACAGTGTATGACTTTTGCCTCAAACTCCAAATTACTGCTTATTAATATTTAGTAAGTAGGCTAGTAGTTAAAGTTTAGGTATTGGGTGGATTAAGGGATGTAGAATATGGTCATGCAGAATAAAGCATTAATATGTGCTTAATAAGTACTAATACACAGCCAATATCCTATGCTAATAAGCAACTAGGCCTAGTTAATAGTGAGAATTCGACCCTAAATTAAAGTGCTACGAAATAAAGTGTAACCATAATGTTATTCTATTACGGTATAAATTGGGTCTTTATAGCCTAAACATAGCCTATAACTGCATTTTAAATGAAAGGATGGGGTCCCTGACACGAGGACAGGTCCAGTGTCTTTTAAAAGATAAAAAAAAAAACTGCTTTAATGCACACAAATGTTAGTAAAGTGCATACCCCCCTCTTGCAAAGGAAATCCAAGATCTTCTGTGGATTTCCGCGAATCACGTTCTGTCGGCACAGCATGACAGCAGAAATGAACCCGTCTGACTTGGACACGAATCTCTGCTCTATGTAGAAGGACTTCTCGTCCCACGACACGATGCGGGTGCGCAGCTCGAACGCCTCGCCGAGGGCCAGCGAGCGTCTGTAGCGGATGGTTGTGGCCCCGACCACCATGGTGGCGTTGAGCGCGCGTGCGGCCCCGAAGAGCCCGTTCCGGGTGCAGTGCGCAAAGCGGGCGAAGTCGCACTCGCGCAGATAGCGGGCGTTATTCATGTGACACATGAAGTCCAGGTCGTGAGGCAGAACCCGTCCGTGAACGACCTGCTCGGCCAGAACATCTCGAACCGGACCCTGGAACCAGCACTTGATCGCCATCCACGAGCCTCTCAGGAAGTACCACACGTCAACACTGCCGAACAGAACCAGAGACCCGGACAGAATCCACAGCAGCATGATTCTGTTACACAGTGAAGATTATTAATTATTCACATCATGAATAATACACGAGCGTCAGATGGAGATATATAACTGGGTTAATTGAGTTTTTTCTTTTTTTTTTACATAGGCTACTCTGATAGTAGGAGAAAAAGCGATGCTGACAGGCTTCATATGCTACAAAATACGACGCAAGACATTATTAGGTCATTATTGTAATAGTTGCTGTCAGAATATATGTAACATTCACTCATTCATTTCGGAAATGAATGAAACATCTACATTTAGATTAAATAGAAAACGCACATACAGAACATTGACAATAATATCGTGCAACGAAACCTATCCCAGGTCTACTGGTTTGCGTTTAAATACATATAAATTGATGAATTAGATGCATTAAGCAATGTTTATAAGCATAATCTTGTCAAATATGATATGCTTGATACTCACGCGATGGACACCTAAAAAACCGGCTTCACGCACTTCCGCAATGACAGATACTGCGCTCTGATTGGTTTAAGGAGATAACGTGACTAGGCAGTAGGCCGCACTACATGACGACAGATTTCTATATCATCCCATTAGAAATAAGGTTTCCAAGACAAAACACAAATATTTTGGATGGTGGTTACATAAATTTAGAGATAATTAAAATCGTTCCACTCTGAAATGTGTATTAAGACAGTTAAAATACATAGAGAAATAATTATCTCAGAGTAGAACATATTCAGGAAATAGTTGTCATTATTATTACATTTTAATTATTTTTAAGGAAAAAAAGGGAAAGGTTTTAGGGTAAAAAAAGAGACTTAGATAGACATAGATATCAGCACACTTAGTTGATTGAATACATTAAGAATTGCAAACAATTTTGTATTACAAGATTTCTGAAAAGTTGTTTAAATATGCAAGTGAGGCATTATCTAATTAAATATGCAATCATTTGCATACATTTGTAGAACAAAAAACTAAACATTGGATGAAGTCAGGTTCAAAATTCGTTAATTTGTTTTGACATATTAGAGTTAAAGGTTTTTACAAAGGGGATTTTGGATTTTCCATAGATCAGAAAATACTGTCTACAGCCAGAAAAACAAAATACTGTAATAAAAAAATAGGAATACAATGTATAAAATTAGGCAAATTATATGTGAACAACCCCCTCTGTAAAAACCTTCAGGATATGAATAAAACTAAAGTTAGGTGTATGTTAGTGCTGCTGAAATGGAGATTTATGGCTCAATGCAGGAGAAAAACACATTTTGGAAAAAAAAAAATTGAAACTGTAATTGAAAACTACAGACGCAAATAGATAAAAGTGCTATAAAATATACACTTAATAGTGTATTTTTGATGTTTTCTTTCCACTAATCTAAAAAATAAAAATTTAAAAGCTAAAAAGCCCAAAACCTCAAAATTAACATATGCATGAAAAAATGCTGTTTTTGTCTGTAGTGTATCACCTTAAATATTATTTTGTTTCCACTCCAGTCCAGTTGGTGGCGTTAATAAACCGTGAAATACACCAGAAAATATTATTCATCCATTGTTTTTAAGATTTAGTTTTTTAGATATTTACAATCTTCCGGCTTGCATGAGACAATGTGGCACAAACAAGGCTTTTAGAGTACAGCAGAACTCACATTTTTATTTTGCATAGGAGTATCCAAACACCTGAGACTTTAATGTACGTGCATCAGAGCGTTCTTGCGTTTTTGTAAACCATCGAGTAAGAGTTCATTTAAGGCAGAGAGCCATCATTCGCTCTTTTTATTATCGAGCTGACATTCCCCCCTGAGGGCTTTACTGCTGGCCGAGATGAAATTGATCCAGTGCTGCAGGTCTTCAGGAAATTCTGGCACTTCAACCTAGAAAGTCAGATTATAAATGTCAGGCTTTAATGTTTTCAAAATGCGGGAATTCATATTCGATCGGAACAACATGAAGTAAACAATTCCTTTAACTCTCTGGTATTCCTCAATTAGGGGCGAGTCACACTCAAAGATAGAAGCGTATCTTCTTTAATAAAATGAATGTACTTTTTTTTGTTTCAATAATATTTAGGGTTTTTTCGGGGTGTATTTCATGGTACTAGATAATATTCACCTCTAACTATGCACCATTTATTTCTATATAAAAACAGTTCATATTTTCAATTAATACAATGTATATATAAGGCTGTGTATTCATTAGTTGCTTATAAGAGTATTTGCAGACATAATTACTTATTTTTATTAAGTTTTGCATATATTTAGACATTAACAAAGACTATTTCATTAAGGTTGATTTGTAGATTGTACCCCAAAAATTGCTCTGTATTTTTTTAAGACCACTTAACTTTTTCTAATCAATTTTTTTGTGTGCTTATATACAGTAGCAAGTGGCACAAAAGTCAAAAAGTTGTAAATTATCCCAATGAAGTACAAAATACAAAACATGAAATAATTGAGTCTAAAACGATCGAAGACCACCAGTCACCGTGATGTTCTCAAGAAAGACATGTTCATGTCTAAGAAACAAAAATGTAGTCCTAACCCTCAGGGGCGGATATTGTGATTTGGGGGCCCCAGAAAAAAAATATAGGAATGGGGCCCTATAATTTTCACCCCAGTATTCATGTTAAAACAGGTTAAACCAGTATTAAAGTAGGTTGGACACTAGGTGGGGTAATTTTCATTGTAATTCTAAACTTTAAAACACATTTATTTTTATTTTAACTACTAATTTAAATGAAACTGAAAAAATAATGAAAAGGAAATTATACATTTACACACTTAATGATTATTTCAACCAAAAATTAAGGACAAATATCTGATGTGTGCAAAGTAACTGCGCATGCATCCTCTACTTGGGTCCTTCACAGAAACGAGTGAGTGTCATTTTAAAACAATACAAATATAATACACAATGTTGCTCACTATTTAGATTCAAATGCATGATATTTTCATTTGCTACATGCAAGATACACAAGAAGCACGGTCAACGTGGATGAACACGCATCTCGTATATAAAAAGCATGTCAGGGGGCCTTTGGTTTTTGGGGGCCCAAGGGGGACGCCTTCCTTTGCCTGGTGAACAACACTGATGTAGAAGCACCAAACCCTGGTTATTAGTCTAAACTTGACATAAACTGTAAACCTGACCCTAAAATCTGATTGGATGATTGAAATGTTGATCCAGGAACATGTTGTACTTGGTGAAATCACATTCACCGATGACCAACAGAGGGTTAAAAAGTGTAATAAATCTATTAAAGCTGCTCACCTTTCTTTTGCACAGGTACTGCAGGATCTTGTCCGGGCTGCTGCGCAGGACATTCTGTTTGCAGAACATAACAGCTGAGACCATCCCATCTTTACAGGACACAAAGCGCTGCTCCAGGTAAAATGACTTGTCGTCCCAGGTGATGATCCGACTGCGCAGCTCAAACGCCTCACCGACACACAGTGGGCGTCTGTAGCGGATGGTACTTGCCCCAACAACCATGTTGGCCCCTAGAGCTCTTGATGCCTTGAACACCCCATTGCGGGTGTATAAAGAGAAACGGGCAAAGTCACACTCGCGTAGGTAGCGGGCGTTGTTCATATGGCAAAGGTCAACGTCATGGAGAAGGACTCGTCCGCCAGCGGTCTGCTCTCCTGTGATGTCAAATACAGGTGAGAGGAACCAGGCCCTGACCACCACAACCACTGCCCGTATATAATACCACACATCCACACTGCAGAACAGGAGTAGCAACACACCCAGAATCCACAGCAGTGTGTCCTCCCTGCCATAGACACAAGTCAAATTACAAGAATAAACAAGAGACATATTAAGCATATGCATGGGTAGCTGACATGCCATATCAGTGATTTAAACTATTTCAAACAACAATTTTTATTTATTTTAGCATTCAAATTATTCTATTTTATTATTACAATTCTATTTTGTTATTAAAAAGTGGCATGTTATTTGTCAGCATTCCACTGAGATGTCTTTCTATGCTGCATGAGAGACTGTTTGCACTCATCTTAAACATTCTTCAAAATATCATCATTTGGGTTCAACAGAAAAAAATAATTTATACAGGTTTGGAACAACCTGAGGGTGAGTAAATGATGACAGCATTTATTTTTGTGTGAACTATCCATTTAAAATCCTGAGATTTTTAGGTTTTTGCTACAAGCCTCATTCAAGTAGAACTAGTTAGGCTGGTTTGTGAACACATTTTAACGAGATTTTTATCTGCTTTTTAAACGTATTTCCAGTATAAGACACTAGAGAATGTATTTGTCGTAGAAAATAAATAATTGTTTTTGATTAATGCATTGGTTAGAGAAACTGATTAAAATCCACACTGCCACTTTAATTTAAATCTAACCCTAAAACTTTAACACAGGTGTTTTGTTTGAGTGAAAACTACAACTATTTACTTGTGCTATTGTGGTACCATTTTACAATAAGCCATTACATTTAGTTAACATCATTAGTTAACATGAACTAACAATAAAACATAGCTCTAAAGTGTTTATTAATCTTACCAATCAAAAGTTGTATATGTTAATTTAACTAATAGACCTGAGGTAACATGGATTAACAAAGAACAGCTCTATTTTTATAACTAACGTTAAGGTTAATGAGTACTGTAACACATATTGCTCATTGTATTTCATGCATTAACTAGGGTTAACTAACGTTATGTTATTGTATGAACTAGCCTACTATTCAGCAAGATCACATTATTTACAACGTTGAAGGAGAATCAGAACTGTCATTTGAACTGTTAAAGAAAACTGTGTGCACCGTGTAAACCTTTGCGAAATCGATTACACATTTACAACGATAAAACTACTGGTTGGAAGTAAATTAACAGTAGTGAAAGTGTCAAACACAGCACTTACATGTCCACGCTGTTACACCAGCTGCTGCGTTACGTTCTTTACGTCCCCAGACTGAACGCACGATGACACGCCCCCTAAATATGACGTAACGTGAAACTGCTCGGAAGGAGTTTGCTAGAAGATTGGTAGATTGGAAAAGGGCCTGGCTTTTACCTGGAACATATTGTATTTCCAATAAGGCAAAGGAAATACATTTAAAAATTGTACCTACATAAAATATACCCTGTCAGTTGTAATAATTTGGATATTTGGACAGAAGCAGAGGAGACATTTGCACATCTGTTTTTTTTGGTTGCCCTATATCCAAACAATTTTGGTCTGACCCGGTTCTCACATATTTGATTCTGCCAATGTTACACTCTGTTTCAGTTTAAACGACATAATGATAATAATAAAAATAGATCCCTGGAGTATATTGTTATTTTTTTAGTTTAGATGCCAAATTCTTCATTCATAAGCAGAAGTTTGCAAATGGTATTCCATCCTATCCCCACTTTGAAAGTGAATTAAACTCCTTCTTAAATCTCCTTAAAAACCTTAAGATTTCTTAAATATTATGAAGAAATATTTAAAGAAAATCCATGTATTTAGAAGCTTTGTATCAGTGTCTGTATTAATACAATTGTAGTGTCTGTGTCCCTCCCTGTCATGTTGTTTTGCAACGTTTCGGTTATGTTGTTTGTATAACTTTTAGATTTTTATTTTATTTATTTATTTGATATTAGGCTAAATTGTAATTATTTTCAATTTGTTGTAAGATGTGTTTGGTCATGTGTTAATCAGAAATAATTTATTTATTGTGTGTGTGTGTGCTGGCAACGTTCTTATGTTATTGTTATAAAAAACTGTATTATGTAGCCTATTTTCTTTTTCTTTACTTTTCTTTAAATCTATAATAGATTTATTTATAAAAAAAAAATAATGGTAAGAAATAATCTGAATTGTTATTTATTGCTTATACAGCCTATGTAAAGTAATAATTCAGTTTAATTTTCAATGTATTTATAAGAGTAGGTATTTTCAGTCTCAGAAATAAATATGTCTATTTTTATTCTAATATTGTGTAAAAATGCCTTTTCAGATAATGAATCAAAGAGATTGTGGTATTTATTGTGGTTCCATTGCAACATTCTTGTCAAGCACGCTGCATTGTGGGATGCTGTTTATAATGTATTTTGGCAAATGTTGTAGGTTTTCCATTCTTACAGAAAATGTGCATACTGTACACAGAGTGTGTAATTAGTTCTATGCTGTAACTAATACAACCATACTGTTTTACTGCTTACATCACGTTAAGTAGGCTATGAATCTCAGAAGCTCAAATTTGGATGCACTGACTATCTAAAAAATCCTAGCATAAGCAGATTTGCATTGTTGTGAATGACTTAATTTAAAAATGTGTTTTCATTTTTTTTTTATGAGCATGTGGGATGCATACATTTACATATTTTTAAGATTCCTTGTCATTTTATGAATTCAGGTATTCATATCTGCTGGATTGGTTCCTGCTTTGACTGCAGTTTGTGTCCTCTGTGAAGTCTTGTAAGTCAATATGAATGATGAATTATAGGAGATTGAGTCTGGCATTGTCAGTGACAGAGAGGGATGAACAGGCCTTCAGAACGTCTGAAAGAAACGGAAAATTACTATAGCCATCTTCCTCCATTCTCCTTTCACATAAGGCATTATACATGAATTCATCAAAGCTTTAACGTGAAAATAATAGCTCTGCAGTGTGTCTGAATGTGAATAATCGGCTGAAGTTAAATGGGCTGAAATTCCAGGAAGACAGATGTCGTCTGAGAAGCGAGCATTAGTCAAGACACTTCTGTGTCTCATAAACGGCATCCTGTGATTCTGTTGAGACAGGAGAGCATTTGAAAAACAGTCGTCCATCACGTTAATGGAAATGTATCGATTGTGCTGCAATGTGTTTCTGAAATCGTAATGAGCATATTGAGGGGTGGCTGCTGAAAAGCATTGAGTATTTACAGACGACGGTGTTGATGGGCTGTGAGTGTTTGCGTCTGTGAGTTGGAATGAGTGGCTTGGACTTTCGGATAGATAGGCGAATTAAAGGGATAGTTCACCCAAAAATGAAAGTTTGCTGTTAATTTACTAACCCACAGACCATCCAAGATGTAGGTGTCTTTTTTTTCTTCAGTAAAACAGTAAAGAAGATTTTTAGCAGAAACTGTGGTCCTTGGTTATTCAAATAAAGTCGTGTCGCATGATGAGGTACGGAAGCGTATTGCATTCACTTGAGAAAAGAGGTAATTATCTCAGAATTACGAGAATTTTTCATGAAAAAAAAAAGTTTTTGCTCTGTTTTTCTGAATTAACGAGTTAATATCTCAGAATTAGAGATCATTTTTAATGAAAAAAAAGGTTTTGCTCGGTTTTTCTGAATTAACGAGTTAATTATCTCAGAATTACGAGATATTTTTTCATGAAAAAAAGGTTTTTGATCTGTTTTTCTGAATTAGCAAGTTAATCATCTCAGAATTACGAGATATTTTTTCATGAAAAAAAGGTTTTTGCGCTGTTTTTCTGAATTAATGAGTTAATATCTCAGAATTATGAGATCATTTTTTCTTGAAAAAACATTTTTTTTTTCACTCTGTATTAATTAATAAGTTACTCGTAATTTTGAGATAATTAAGTCATTAATTCAGAAAAACAGAGCAAAAACTTTTTTTCATGAAAAATTATCTCGTAATTCTGAGATAATTAACTCGTTATTTCAGAAAAACAGAGCAAAAACGTTTTTTCCATGAAAAATTATCTCATAATTCTGAGATAATTAACTCGTTAATTCAGAAAAACAGAATAGATTTTTTTCCTCAAGTGAATGCAATACGCTTCTGTAGGTATGGACTAGGGGTTGCACAAACTAAACTACTAGACGACTTTAAAGGTGGCATATCATGAAAATCTACCAACCCAGAAAACGTGAATAGTGACAACCCAGTAACTTTGTTTTGGTAGGCTAAGCCTTTCTCTGCAAGCATGTCAAAAAATAAGCCAATCAGATTTCGCTCCCCTTCTGAGGTAGGAAGGGGATCTTATTATAATATTACCGCCCCTTTTAAAGGATTAGTTCACTTTTAAAAAAACTTTTGCTGATAATTTACTCACCCCCATGTCATCCAAGATGTCCATGTCTTTCTTTCTTCAGTCGAAAAGAAATTAAGGTTTTTGATGAAAACATTCCAGGATTTTTCTCCATATAATGCACTTTGCTGGGCACCAAACGGTTCAAGGTCCAAAAGACAGTTTCAGTGCAAACTGCAAACTGTTCAAATGGCTTTAAACGATTCCAGACGATGAATAATGGTCTTATCAAGCGAAACGATCGCTCATTTCAAAAAAAAAAAAAAAAAAGTTTAAGTTTAATAATGTCAAATGCTCGTCTTGCTCTGTTCTGTGATGCACGTTCGTGACTCTCCTGTTCAAACTCGTTCATCAAAATGAACAAATCTTTTTTCGAGTCATTTGGTTCATTTAACGAACGAAATGAACGAATTGACTCGGAAAAAGATTCGTTCAGTTTGATGAACGAGTTTGAACAGGAGAGTCACAAAGAACAGAGCAAGGCGAGCATTTGAGCTTATAAAACTTAAACTTTCTTATTTCTTTTTTAAATGAGCGATCGTTTCGCTTGATAAGACCCTTATTCATCGTCTGGTGTCGTTTAAAGCCATTTGAACAGTTTGCAGTTTGCACTGAAACTGTCTTTTGGACCTTGAACCGTTTGGTGCCCAGCAAAGTGCATTATATGGAGAAAAATCCTGGAATGTTTTCATCAAAAACATTAATTTCTTTTTGACTGAAGAAAGAAAGACATGGACATCTTGGATGACATGGGGGTGAGTAAATTATCAGCAAAAGTTTTTTTTAAAGTGAACCAATCCTTTAATCTGCTCGTTTTCACCCGCAGCGCCACCATTTGTTTTTCGCAAGCGGCGAATGGCAAAAGTTCGAACAAAGCATGCAAACTGAGCTGTCGTTGGTAGACGAGCACAGAACACTATTTAGAGTCCCAGCCTCAGAGAAGACAAGAGAGCAGTGTATTCATTTTATTTTCAAGGGAAATCCCCCAGAAACAGATGAATAAATATAACTCCACAACAACTACATAAATGTATCTAACCATTCAGAAACGTCCAGGTGCGTCTAATAGTTGCAACCTCTTCCAGTCTCTCTGCAAGGCTGCACTCCATTACTGGTTATTTCTGAGATTTCTGGATGAGCGAGATTCTCGTGTTTTGTTATTGTAGGCCAATCCGAAGCTTGTGTAAAGGATCGGCCATCTTCTGAACGGGGGCAGGGAGCACACCCAAAAAGGCGCAAATTTGACAAGCTATAATAAATTATCTGTGGGGTATTTTGAGACACATTCTGGGGACACTATAGATTTATATTACATCTTGTGAAAAGGGGCATAATATATGTCACCTTTAATGCTCTGTGCGATTAGAATAGACCTTTATCACAGTCTGCATGTCGTCACACCGGCTTAGATTAGTAGCGTAATCGAATTTCCGCCTGCATTATTGTCAATGGACGGTCCCCAGTTTTGACAAGAAAATTTGTTGAACTTGACAACGAACATCAGTATTTCAAGCATTTCATAAACGCTAACCTACCACGTGTGTAATCTTCCATTTTAATGTGCAGCATTATGTAAGCGAGGCGATTATCCCCGTTTCCGGTGTCGCCGCAGTCATGAGATAAATGAGGATCTGCGCCGCTGCTCAAGTTACTGCTGGAGGAATAATCGGAATACTACATACACTGTTTGTTTTAATTTCCTTTTTAATTTTGTTGTTATTATTGTGGCATGTTTATTATTAATCTCCAATACTGTCTACAATAATGCTATCCAATCATTGCACTCGAACCTGGAGGATATGACACGTTTATGATGATCAAACCAGTTATTTTTAAATAATCGTCTCTGGGCTGGAAATATTCCTTTATTTGAACGACTTCAATTTGTTCTAATACCGTATTGGAAAGTAAAAGTAAGTGAAAGTAATGCTAACATTGTTTAATTTGTACAGTCTTTACTCGTAATTAAAAGTACAATATGTCACGGTGCGTGGTGTGGAATAAATCCGTGGATTCAAGTGCAGAGTAAGAAATATTTAATAAGGACCAAAACATAAAATAAACACAAGAAAACTACAACGTACAACCTTAATCCAGAACAAACAAGGCAGGGCAGGAACAGAACTCAACACGACGAATACACGTAACAAATACAACGAACGAGCACAGGACAGCAAACACAGGAAGACTAAATAGGAAGGCAAATAAGGTTGGTAACGAGGATAACAGGTGGGACAAATAAACCAATAATCAGATAACAAGGGGGAGGGACCAGACAATAACAAGAGCACATGGCCCAACATAACAAAACACTCAAGTGCATAACCAAGACAGGACAGACATGTGACACTACCCCCTCCCTATGGAGCGGCTACCAGACGCTCCATAAAACCGGGGCGGGAGCGGAAGGTAACACCAGGGCGGGAAGGGAGGGACAGACCAGGGCGGGACGGACAGACCAGGGCAAAACAGAGAGTCCATCGACGGCCAGGGCGGTGAAGACCCCTCGGGCGGCCAGGGCGGTGAAGACCCCTCGGGCGGCCAGGGCGGTGAAGACCCCTCGGGCGGCCAGGGCGGTGAAGACCCCTCGGGCGGCCAGGGCGGTGAAGACCCCTCGGGAGGCCAGGGCGGTGAAGACCCCTCGGGAGGCCAGGGCGGTGAAGACCCCTCGGGAGGCCAGGGCGGAGCAGACCCCTCGGGCGGCCAGGGCGGAACAGACCCCTCGGGCGGCCAGGGCGGAGCAGACCCCTCGGGCGGCCAGGGCGGAGCAGACCCCTCGGGCGGCCAGGGCGGAGCAGACCCCTCGGGAGGCCAGGGCGGTGAAGACCCCTCGGGAGGCCAGGGCGGTGAAGACCCCTCGGGAGGCCAGGGCGGTGAAGACCCCTCGGGAGGCCAGGGCGGAGCAGAGCCCTCGGGCTCGGGCGGCCAGGGCGGAGCAGACCCCTCGGGCGGCCAGGGCGGTGGCTCAGGCTCTGGAAAAGCAGACACCGGCTCAGGAACAGCAGACACCGGCTCAGGAACAGCAGACACCGGCTCAGGAACAGCAGACACCGGCTCAGGAACAGCAGACACCGGCTCAGGAACAGCAGACACCGGCTCAGGAACAGCCACAAGAACTGTAACAGTCACAAAAACAGACACAAACACAGAAACAAACACTGGCTCTGGAACAGACATTGGCTCCAGCTCTGGGACGGGCACTGGCTCTGCCTCCGGCTCTGGAACGGGCAATGGCACTGGCTCCGGCTCTGGAACAGCAGACACTGGCTCCGGCCCTGGAACAGCAGACACTGGCTCCGGCCCTGGAACAGCAGACACTGGCTCCGGCCCTGGAACAGCAGACACTGGCTCCGGCTCGGGAACAGGAGACACGGGCATGTCCAGGATCCGAGCCAGACGCTCCAGATAGTCCAGGTCCATGAAGGTAGACGGCACTGGCTCTGCCTCCGGCTCTGGAACGGGGACTGGCTCTGCCTCCGGCTCTGGAACGGGCACTGGCTCTGCCTCCG
Source organism: Rhinichthys klamathensis goyatoka (assembly GCF_029890125.1). Lineage (NCBI taxonomy): Eukaryota > Metazoa > Chordata > Actinopteri > Cypriniformes > Leuciscidae > Rhinichthys > Rhinichthys klamathensis. The sequence goes on from NW_026606839.1 coordinate 230,488, forward strand.
GCTCTGGAACGGGCACTGGCTCTGCCTCCGGCTCTGGAACGGGCACTGGCTCTGCCTCCGGCTCTGGAACGGGCACTGGCTCTGCCTCCGGCTCTGGAACGGGCACTGGCTCTGCCTCCGGCTCTGGAACGGGCACTGGCTCTGCCTCCGGCTCTGGAACGGGCACTGGCTCTGCCTCCGGCTCTGGAACGGGCACTGGCTCTGCCTCTGGAACGGGCACTGGCTCTGCCTCTGGAACGGGCACTGGCTCTGCCTCCGGCTCTGGAACAGCAGACACAGGCATGTCCAGGATCCGAGCCAGACGCTCCAGATAGTCCAGGTCCATGAAGGGAGACGGAACGTGAACAGTCTCTGACTGGGCAGACGGAACGTGAACAGTCTCTGACTGGGCAGAGGGAATGTGAACAGTCTCTGACTGGGCAGACGGGACGTGAACAGTCTCTGACTGGGCAGACGGGACGTGAACAGTCTCTCGCTGGGCAGACGTGACGTGAACAGTCTCTCGCTGGGCAGACGTGACGTGAACAGTCTCTCGCTGGGCAGACGTGACGTGAACAGTCTCTCGCTGGGCAGACGTGACGTGAACAGTCTCTCGCTGGGCAGACGTGACGTGAACAGTCTCTCGCTGGGCAGACGTGACGTGAACAGTCTCTCGCTGGGCAGACGTGACGTGAACAGTCTCTCGCTGGGCAGACGTGACGTGAACAGTCTCTCGCTGGGCAGACGTGACGTGAACAGTCTCTCGCTGGGCAGACGTGACGTGAACAGTCTCTCGCTGGGCAGACGTGACGTGAACAGTCTCCGAATGGACATGCGCAGGTCTCCTCCTCCTCCTCCTCCGTCCCTTCTGACGGATATGCGCAGACTCGGGGCTGGCTAAAACCATCGACGGAGTACCAACACTGGACGGATCCAGTGACAATGATTTTCTTTCCGAAGAGGCCAGTGGAGAAGACTCTGCTGCCCTCCTCTCCTCATTCCTTTGAGCGCACAGGGAGAAATATTTTAAAAGAGAAATCCCATTCTCCCTTTCTGCAGGACAAAGTTCGCTCCGCTGAATCCACATAATGGCTCGTTCGTTCTGTCACGGTGCGTGGTGTGGAATAAATCCGTGGATTCAAGTGCAGAGTAAGAAATATTTAATAAGGACCAAAACATAAAATAAACACAAGAAAACTACAACGTACAACCTTAATCCAGAACAAACAAGGCAGGGCAGGAACAGAACTCAACACGACGAATACACGTAACAAATACAACGAACGAGCACAGGACAGCAAACACAGGAAGACTAAATAGGAAGGCAAATAAGGTGGGTAACGAGGATAACAGGTGGGACAAATAAACCAATAATCAGATAACAAGGGGGAGGGACCAGACAATAACAAGAGCACATGGCCCAACATAACAAAACACTCAAGTGCATAACCAAGACAGGACAGACATGTGACACAATATGTATGATTTTTGCAGTAAAATATCCAAAAACCACTAGGCCAATGTTATATATTTTGTTTAGTTGATTACTTACAATATCCCCAATGTTTCCAACTATTTGTAAATCGTGAGAAAATTGCGATTTTAACCAAGGAAACAGGGGTGAGGAGTCGCCAGTCAATGGCGTCATATCCGCGTTACCCTCGGTTTCCGCTCGTACTGCCATAGTAACCATGGCGACAGACGTGGACAACTGGGTTATTAGCAAAGGGGTAATCCATCGACCGGAAGTTGAAGCCGGTCGGGTGCCGCCATCTTGTAGCAGAACTTCACTTGCGTTAGCATTTCCATTGACTACCATTCATTTTGGCGTCACTTTGACAGCGAATAACTTTACATCTGAGGCGTTTAAAGACTCCATTTGTCCATTATTTATTTCTAAAGAAACACGACAATGTATAAAGGGCTCCATTACCTTCTATGTTACATTATGGCCCCGTAGAAACAGTTTTTGTAAAAATAGGCTAACGATTGCGTCATAACCACTCGACTCTCTGTCGCGCTGTACAGAAATTACCGTACAGACAGGAGGAGAAGCTCGCAGGCAATCGGGGGGACGTCCCGTCAAGGGAGAAGCCCATAGATAATGAGTCCATAAAAGCAACGGAATACTTGAACCGTTGTCCACTGAAACTGCCTATTCACGCACCAGTGGGGCTCGACAGCCTTAGTCAACGGGTTGGCGCGTATGGTTGGGCTGCGGAGAGATTGTGAGATTGTGGTTAGGTCTCAGCAGCAGGAGGGACGTAGAGGTCAGTAAGCTGGGCTGAGTTGAGTGGGGGACGGAGGGGGGTGATTTTGGGACGCAAGAGTCACTGTCTTCATGTTTTGTCATTTACGCCTGTGTTATGGAAATCATCATTATGAACAGCAGCTACGCTAATTATTTTCCCTTTGCTTTTCTGCTGTTATCTCGGGATGCGAGTCCCGAGAAAATGGCGTTCATCAGCTCCAGTTTGTATCCAGCCTCTCACGGAGACTTCAGATGCTCCAATCACAAAGCCTGTGAAGTGACGACTCAGCACGGGCGATATGGACTCTCTATGGTGGACGGCACTGATCCTCAACAACTCGTCTTAAGACCGGCGTGCATACTTGGACTTCCAAAAAATACTCTAAATGTTCCGATCCAATCTGACTTGTAATGCTGCCCCAATCATGCACTGTTCCTCCGTTGGCCAGAGGAGAACTGGCCCCCCGACTGAGTCTGGTTTCTCCCAAGGTTTTTTTCTCCATTCTGTCACCTGATGGAGTTTTGGTTCCTTGCCACTGTTGCCTTGGCTTTTGGCTTGCTTAGTTGGGGACATTTAACATTTAATATTATTGATCTGCCTTACTTAAGGTGGACGTTGACGCAATTTCTTTTAGAAACAAACTTTGTTATATTGTTTTCATGTTATCACTGTGAAGCGCTTTGATACAATCTGTATTGTAAAAAGCGCTATATAAATAAAGGTGACTTGACTTGACTTACTTACTCCTGCTCACTCACGCCAAAGAACTCTTTGCTCAAGTTCCCCGTCTCTGCAAGATTAACGTTGGCAATTTTCACGCACAGCTACTAGAAGATTTACGTCTGTCAGACAGGTTGCTCACGTCATCAAGCTTAGTTTGAGTCGGTTTGAGTCTGCGCCTCAGGAACGGAAGTGCTCAAAAATCGCTAAAAATCGGCTTCAACTGTCTCAACTGAGTTCCAATGAGATGGCTCTGTCCACTTCTTATACTGTCTATGATTTATATGCGGGACGCTCACGCTGTTGTTGTTTTGTTAAAACATTTTGGACCATGGCAAGCAGACTTTGAGACAAAAAGAGGATTAAAACGAAGATCAAAATCTTTCGAGATGCCGAGAGCTCCATGTCCGCGACTAACTTCGACTTGACAGAGACGCGAGTGTTCCATGTCCTTTATTAGACAGGTGAGCAAACGTTACATAAAACTAATCAATGTTATTTAGTTCAACATGATGAAATGTTAGAATATGGTCTGTATGTTATTCTAATGTTAAATTCAACACACTCTGTCACAAACTGACCTGTGAGTAACTTATTAATTCTGCACTTGCGGGTAGTTCGGTAAAATGAAATGTCCTTATTCCTTTAAATCTGCGGGACTCGCGTTGCGTGTGACGCTGATATCTGTCTCTCATTAGCAATCGCGTCCTGCTTCACACCACAGTCATGTTAAAAACATCACTGTATTCACTCATCCATAAAAGATCCATCAGCTTGACGACAAGATCCATAATTCCGCTTGATGCTTTGCGTCATCGATATACGCCTTTGTTATTGTAAGAGATTAGCGACCCGTGGTGGCCAAAAATGACATACTGTACATTTAATGTTTCATGAGATGTATAACCTTGTCTAATTATATTGATCTTAAATTTGATATGTTGTTTGTATTCTATTATTGCATCTCTTTAATAAAAAAGTAGTACTCGGAAGTATTGCGCATACACATACAGTAGGCTTGTGCACTCCCCTATAAATCATGAAATATGTATCAGAATTACATGATACCCACTTCTTTGTTTCATCATGACATACATCAATAAATCACAACAATCTCATGCTATGTACACAGCCATTGATACAGACTACAGCGGAAGTTATTTTAGGCTATTATTTGAAGCTGAATGTTAGCGTTATCTTTATCCTTTCTTGGTGTGACCGGGCCTTTACACACACACACACACACACACACACACACAGAGATAAAAGTGCACAACATTAATCAGTCAAATCTGCTTATTCTTTGACCTTTGAGCAGAGAGTATAGAGACAGATGTCTGAATGCGTGTGTGTGTGTGTATGTGTATGTGTGTGTGTCTGAGCCTTTCTGTTTTGCTATATGTGCTAAAGCCCTTGTTTTCATCCCTCCCCAAACCCCCGAAGATTAGCGAAAAAGAAAACATCTGTCTATACACCATTGCTCAGGTTTTCTTTCCAAAATATGACTTTTTTTCAATGCAATGTAATCCCTCAAAGCTGTTTTAGTCATGGCCCACCTCTTTCTCCAGGGTGAAAACGTGTTTGGTTTCTCAATTCAGTGTTACAATAATTCCTACAAAGCACTCTGCCTATGTTTGGACACAAACAAATGTACAATCTTACATGCACACTTACACATTCAGAGCTCGTATAGCTACTGTTTTGTAGTTCACAGAGACAGTTGCTCTGTTCCAAAACCAGCCAATCCTTGCTGTCCATAGACCTCTTTCAAAGTCAGCCAGTCCGTCGACCCCATCTACACTGGTTCCCTTCAGCCCCTCGGCTCCTCCTCTGACACCACTCTTCTGTGTGGATTTACCTCTGGTCATCTGGTTTCCAGCTCCGCCTAGTCAAGAGGATCCCCTGGCTCCGCCTCCAGCTGTATTGGCTCCTCCCTCCCTCGGCTCCACCTGGAACCATCGGTCTTACGGCTCCACCGGGCTCCCTCGTTCCTCCGGCTCAACCTCAGACAATCGCCACTGTGGTTCCGAGTCGGCCTCCAGGACCATCGGTGTTGCCAGGTCTCGCTGGCTCTCCGTCTGCGCCCAGGTGTCCACGTCCATCGACTCCATCTCTGTCCATCGTCAGCCTGTTTTCCCTGTTCCTGTTTGCCCTGTCAATGTAGTTGACCTAGTTTCCTACCTGTTGTTCATTTGGATCCTGTTTAGACCTGCTATTAAGATATGATCACAATAGGATCACAAGTGGACAATGCTAAATACAGGTGTAAACGGGATCTAAAACACTTTGAGCTTGTCTCTTTTTTTTTTTTTTCACTTCCAGAGGTAGTCGAAAACACATTTGACCGGATTGCTTTCGTAGTGTAAACGTTCATGTGATCTAATGTTTTCTAACAGCCACAAAAGACCGTCTACTCTCCACCTACTGACTTAATGCGTAAACATTATGGGAAGTGCACTAGCCAGACGGGTATTAAAGTTTGGCTGGAGACCCAAGTTTGGTTTGAACTAAGACGAAAAATGTACCAAGCACAATGTTCTCTCAACATTCGGCTGGTCTTGCGGCTGTCTCCGTATGTTTTTTCCGGTTGTGTTCATTTGTAAATTGTTTGAGCTTATTTCATACATTAGATTGAAAGATCTGGAAAAACAAACAAACATACATTTACCCGCCCATAGACCCTTCCCTCGATGTAAAAGTGTCTCCCTGTCTACTTGTGGTCCGATCGACCAAAACGCATCTTAATAACAGTTGGAAACAGGGCCTTGGTTACCTCATTACTCACTGTGTATTTAAGCCCTCAGTTTCCTCAGTCCATTGTTCAGTGTCGTCTTTATGTAGAGTATGCTAATTTGTATTCTCCTGTGAATCTCCTGCATTTTGGTTTTCTTATTAAAGACTTTAAATCAATACGACTAGAACGCACCAGAAACCTGACATATTGTTTTAATACAACTGATGACAAATTGAACGGCATACATTTAATATGTAAAATTATATCTGTTTTGCTTGCAGTATATTCTGGGATTGCCTCATCTGTGAAATAAACATTTGATTCTACCTTATGTTGAAAGCCTGGTAAATCAGAATTTCCGAAAACTCATCTTCCATGCATTATTATGCAATGGAATGCTTTTGTTGCAGAGGTCAGAAATATCAACTGGAATATCCAGTAAAGTATGGAATGCAGGATTTGGTCAAAACAAGTTACCTGGGAACGTGTGTTTGATATCTTAAAAATTAAAAATTGAGTTAAGCTGCTCACTTGGTTTTGGTTTTATCTGTCTAGAAAAATGAAGCTATATGAACTAATGTGTGTTTGTTTTTGTATGTGGTGTACTAAATCTCTCATCTACTCCAGACGCTGGTCTCTGATGTGTAATTACTCAGATCTGGGTCGACATGGACCAGCACAGCCCTGAGGGTATTTACATGCACAGTAAATGCAAACAAACACCACAATACAATCTCACTGCTCAAAACGTGTTTGAATACATGCATCAGCACAGATGCACACGGATCCAAATGTATGTGAATGTGGGTCAGCTTGCCTTGATCCCCCTCTACCCTGCTCCATCCCAGAGGTTAATACGACCCATATATAAACAATAACGCAGCCGTCAAAAGAACACGACAGGGATTATGTGCACAGATAACCAACTGCATTCTCCACGCAGGAGAGCAAACAGAGGGGAAAAAATGCAGAGTTTCTCTTCCTTCTCGTAAACCAATATTAATGTCATCCCAGGATCACATCACCATGGTGACAGGGTGCCGTTTGCTGAAAACTCAACCTTTCATTGTGTGCCATGCACCTAGTTTTATGCATTTAACACAAGGGCGGAAATGACATCACCAAGCCCTTGTTTTATGACAAAGTGCGGCAGCTGAGGACAAACATTATTGAGATCTGGGTTATGCCGTTGACACCTGGGCGGCTATCATTTATGAAGAGCTTGTTTCTGTCGAAACATTCATTAAAAGCATGGATTGGTTCTGAAATAAATGGTGTTATTATCAGTCTGGGAGAGATGCATTATTAAAGTAGGGTGACACTCGATTCGTCTTTGCTATTGGGATGAGAGTCGGCCCAGGAGCAAAGAACAAATCTGCTATTCGACACACCGTACAAACATATTCTTTTATACAAAGACTTTATCTTTTGAAATAAACACAGACATAAATATACACACAGGCATGAAAATTACAGTTACAGCAGATCGATCACCAACTCCTCATCACATATAAGTGTTGTTTCATGTAATTGAACACTAAAAGACAGTAATGGACCGTGAGTTAGTGCATTGGTGAACTGTACTGCTCATGAAGAGGTTTAATGTAGTTTTAAGCCTCTCAGAGGAGGGTAAAATAACAAATTAATTAAAATAAATTCTGTGGTTTAGAATAGATGTGTCTACCCTTTTAAATCAAGACAAGACCAAGGTGTCGGATAAGCCATACTAACTCATGGGCATTTATTAAAGGGTAAAGAAGCACCAAAATATCAATACGGTAGTACCAACTTGTCATATATTTTTGCACTGCCCATTTTTTTTATGTTATGAATCAGCGCTTTTTATCAGGACAAACTTTTAAGAACTTATTTAATATGGATTCAGAAAAACTATTACAAATTTTGTATTTTTGTATATTGTATTCATGATAATATGTTGTTAAACATATTATGTTTAATTTGTATTTGCCATGTAATAGCCGGTGATGCTGATATGGCAATAAACATAAATACAACGACATTGGTGGATTTGTTATAAAGTACAGAATAACTTGAAAATGCCAAAAATCCCAGTTGTTCGTTTTGATTAAACTAATTAAAGTTTAGTTAAACTAACTAAAATGGCATAGTATTACACTGTTTTTATGCATGTACCTTTGAACTACCTACCGTATTTATGTACCATAATGATACATACATATGTTAGGCATTTTTTTATCCCCCATTGACCTTCTCTGCAGGTTAAATCAATGCACCAGTAGGAGGCGTAAAGTGACGGTCTTTATGAGCGAGTTTGTTTGGAGCTATTTTCATTGGCGGAACAAAAATAGAAAAAAAAAAAAAAAAATTACTGGCAATATTGTCTAAAATGTAAGTTACCCATTAACCTCTTGTTTATTGCACTGTTGTGTAAAAGCAATTTTATACTTGCACTTGTGCTGTTATGAATAGATATTCTGAACAACTGCACTCATGCTTTTGTGATGTTGCTTAGATATAGGCCTACTCATATATATAGTGCATTTATGTTTTCCTTTGTTGTAGACGCCTCGGGTATTTTGGTCACGTGTCGCTGTCCTTGGTGCTGAAATCACGTGACCGGAAAAAGGTGTCAGTCAACGGTTCAAGTCTTACAGAAAAACATCGAAAGTCCAGCAGATCGAGACAAAGAACTTTGAGAGAGAACTTAAAAAGAGGAAGTAAATTGCATATTAATAATAATTGTAGTAGTAGTGATAATAATAATAATATCGTAATGTTGGCCGATTATTTTCTGTAGCCTTGTAACGTAGGCTACTGTTTTTCTTAGCAGAGGCTTTAATCTATAACACGCAAATCAATTTAAAATGGTTATTTCATGTATTTATATATTTGAGCAGTCATTTAATAATCAAAAACAAACAGTATTTTATTATTCATGTTACAGCCTACATTTAGATTTACAGTGTACAAATCTGAGTCAAAAGGAAAACACGCTCTGAATGAACGATTCAAGCACTGATGCGAACTGATTACGTTACGAATCAGAGAGAGAGAGAGAGAGAGAGAGAGAGAGAGAGAGAGAGAGAGAGAGAGAGAGAGAGAGAGAGATGTAGGCGACCCAGCAGAGCTCATAGGGAAGCAGGGAATTGGAGAAAGGTTCTTAACCTATTTTACAGGGATGCTGAACGTCATTTTGGTTTGTTAATCTCTTATTGGTAAGAGATTCACGACTCGGCCGATATTGATTTGGTATTTTGTTTGTAAGGGATGTCACAGAGGAATATTCAAGCTTCGCTGCTGTGAGGATGGCAGGACGGAGCGGTGGCCTTTTCGGATCGCAGCTCAAATGCCGCTTTGTTCGCCGTCCAGACGTGGATTGATATTTCATTCATGTGCATCTGAATTCAGTCCGTATAAAGACCAACAGCGTAGCTCTTCAACGCCGCACACACTCAGCACTGCACCGAGACCACGCAACGTTACAGGAGGTAAGATCCTCTGTCGGCACTAGTCCGATGGATAGATACTCATGCATCCTGTGACTTTTAAAACACTTTGTCTAATTGAATGCACAACACGTGCACTGCTGTTTCTACTCATGCTTTCACAACAGTGTCTTCCTGCCTGCAACAAACTGAAGGAAGTAGTAATGCTCTCGTGTGCTTATTGTTTTGACTTTAAATATGTCTCTCCTATTCAGCATTGCAATATGATGTGCAATACTGTAAAATCAGCATCATTAAGGCCATGCAGAACTAAATTGGACCACATGGAGACGGAGATAATAATCTGTTCTGAGCTGTCACTGTGACAGAGAGTAGGTTTGCTCAGGGTTATTATTTTTGATATGTAATTTGGCACTGATTACACATTTCAGGTTAATCTAATCCTATTTCTTCAGATATTACTCTTTTTTTTTGATGCCTCACTTAAGAGTAATCTTGTATTATTTGACAAAGATACAAAGTAGCAAAGAGCAACATATTAATTAAACCTTTATCAACAACAAAAAGAGCATTCAAGTGTTTTTAGTGTATATTTTGATGTTAATACCCAATTAGTATTATTTATGAAGGCTGGTTGATTTAGCATAGGTAATGCACATTTACTAACACACAGACAACAACAGTTCAACAACAGTTTGATTGCATGCAATGCAATATGTCAGTTGTTGTGCAACAGACGCTGAATGTCAGAGCCTGAATATGGCAAACATACAGGACATTCTTGGAATAGAACTGGAAATATGAAAATATTACAAACTGTCTCGTTTGATTCATCTGCCGAGCCAGTTCATTTTAGTAGTAGTAGATTTTTGAGATTCTGTCATCAAAAAACGGTTGAAAATGGTCATACAACTGACAGCTTTGTTAAAGCATAGAGCACATTTTATGATTTGAGATGTATTTAGTGAATTTTGAGGTAATATTGTGTAAATAAGTGGCAATATATATGAGTGAAAATATAGCAGATTTGTCTTTAAATTGTGGTTGACTAATATGGCTGATGCTGACACTGATCTGTGAGCTATGTTAAAATATACAATGTATTTGTTCTTGGCTACAGAGCAAGTATGAACTTACTACTGCTAGTAGATTAGGCCCCGTTTACACCTGGATGCGTTTTGGTCGATCGGATCACAAGTAGACGAGGGAGACACATACCCGTTTACACCTGGTGTTTTAATCCATCTCTTTTGTCCACTTTCAACCACTTCTGTCCTGATTTCTTCGAGGGAAGGGTCTTTAGGCGGGTACATGTATGGACTTTTTCAGATCTTTCAATCTAATGGACGAAATAAGCTCACGCAATTTACACAGGAACGCAACCGGAGACAACAGAAAAACACATGGAGAGCATCAGCAAGACCAGCCGAACACTGTGAGTGTGTGTTAGAAATCAGGAATGATGAGAGAACATTGGGCTTGGTGTGTTTTTCGTCTTCAAACCAAACTTGGGTCTTTAGCTGACAAGTCTTTTCCCGTCTGTCTAGCGCACATCCCATAATGTTAAGCGGTAGGTCAGTAGACGAAGAGTCTTTTGTGGCTGTTCTAACACATTCAATCTACACGATATGAAAGCAATCCGGTCAAATACATTTTCGACTACCTCTGGAAGTGGTCAAAAGTAGACAAGCTCAAAAGGTTTTACACCTGTATTTAGCGTCGTCCACTTGTGATTGACCAAAAAGCATCTTAATACCAGGTGTAAACAGGGCCGAAGACACACTGCTGTTAGCATGTAAGACATGCTGCATAAATAGACATCCATAAAACCAGTAGCAGATCTAGGCAGGTGGAGCTGGGGGAGGTGGAGGGTTTCAGAGAAACTCTGATAGCGCGCTGCAGGACTAGCTTAGAGCAAACAATGAACCAGACTATTCAATTTTGAGCAGGCAATCTCATTGGCTGCAGGATCAGCAGAGGCCAATCAGCTTGTGCCACGTGGTAATGATGTGATTGCTTTGCATACTGCATGCAAAGGACCTCTAGAGTCTCATGACTGACCTATACATTATAATAAATAAATAAATAATAATAATAAATAATATTCCATTATTATTATTATTATATTACATGGATTTAGATCAGTATCAGCAATATTGGTTAACCATAATTTTATTCGGAATCTACTGAGCAGTTGTTTTAAAAAGATGTAGTGAATCATACACTGCAAGAGAAAAATCCATATAAGTACTAGTAATTTTCTGCCTGCACATTATCTGTTAGGATAAACACCAATATGGAATATTTTCTGCATATCAACAGGGAACATTGGGTCCTATTTTTTACAAGATTTTCTTAGAATGTATAGAATCCGCTGTTATATTTTAAAAGACATATTGCATGTGGATTTGAGACTCAATTTCCTTTTTCCAATTTCCAATTCTTAATAAAGGCGCTCAGAAAGGCATGTGAATTATGGCACACAGAGCTGGAAGTTGAGCTACAGGTGATTTAGTGATGATGCTGGTTTAATTTTCCAGGCTTTATCTGACTGTATGGCTGGAAGTCCAGCGTAGAAGCACAAGAGCCCAGTGTCACACACACACAATGAGCATGCAGAGAATAATAGAGCAGCGATCGATACAAACCAGCCAGCAAGGCTCTCTGCACATGTGTGGATCCTGTAGTGTTACAACATTTGTACAGAACAATGGAGGTTTGTGTGTGATTGGCAGTCAAATGTAGTGGGTGTTTGATCAGCCATGCAAATATTTTGCTTAAAGTTATTAAATATACTTTGCTTAAATAAAATCAAGCTTATTTATTTATTTTATTTCCATTATTTTAGGACCATTACTGCATTATGATATTGTTTTCTTGACAATTAAGTTGTTAATTCTCTCTCCCAGTTATCGTTACTGTAATGTCTCATAATTGTTTTGCAATAAAGTCAAATAAAATATATAGTGATCAAATAATAATAATAACAATTAAATAAACAACAATAATAACATTATTATTATGTAAATTATGGTATTATTTTTGCACTGCCTTTAATTTGTGCTGATTTAAATAAAAACATCTGCAATTTGTGTGACACTACACAAAATACTGTATTACAGTAATGAGAATTTAATGAGAATCATTATAGAGAATAATGAGAATTTTAAAAAAAAAATACAACGTCTGGGTGCATTATGGTAATGAGAATTTCGGGGGAAATTTGCTTAATTTAATATTCATGAAAATAATACAACACTGCCATATAGATAGGCTTTATTTCCTTTATAGAAAATGTAATTTCTTATGACTTTGGGGTGAAATGCGACCTGGACGCGATATTTTTTCCCCCAGGATGGATGGGGAAGGTACCGCCTTTTTCCCCTCTGATTGGCTAGAAGGGTTCTCCTCCGATTGGTTATTTGATTTGGGTTAGTGTGTGTGTGATGGGTAGGTTTAGGGGTCGGGTTAGTGTGTGTGTGTGATGGGTAGGTTTAGGGGTCGGGTTAGTGTGTGTGTGTGATCGGTAGGTTTAGAGGTTGTGTGTGTGTAGTGTGTGTGTATACGTGTAACTTCTCATCTGAAGAGATGACGTTTCACGGCCAAATCAAATAACCATTAGGAGGAGAGCCCTTCTAGCCAATCAAAGGCGAAAAAGGCGGTACCTTCCCCTACCATCCTGGGGGGGAAAAATATCGCGACCTGGGCATGTTTTCGTGAGATTCGTTCTCAGGTTTCCCACAATATATTAATTTGCATCTTAAAGGGTTAATTCACCCAAAAATCCTTAAAGGGACACTTCACCCATTTGCATTAAGCTTTGTATTGTTAGAAACCCAGTCATATATTATAATGGTCGTGGATTTTTCCTTTATTTTTCCCTGAGATGGGAGAAATAAGGATTTAAGTGTTTTACTTCCTGCTTATTGTGACGTAAAAATCGTCATTTTGCGTCACAATAAGCAGGAAGTCACATTTCATTGAAAAGTGTAGAGACTACAAACACAAGCTCATCATTTATTCAGGGTGTGGGACCCACTCACGCTACAGACCTATTATAGATCAGTGGGTGGGACTTCACTTGCAGATACAGAAAGCAATATCAGCCATCTTGTTTGGAAGCTAAGCTAACAAGCGCTGTGGAGATAGGAAGCTACGACAATGACGGAAGAAACTAAACATGATATGGAAGAAGAGGATTTTGAAATTCTGCTGCTCGAATCCGGTGTTCGTGGCTATCTTTACGAGCCGCGATATAGTGAAGAGCAGCTGAGGAAGATGGAGGAACAGGAGGCGGACGAGGAGCCCGGACTGGCTCGAGCTGGGCGGACTGATGGTGCCTGTGCTCTTGCTGTGCGCTACGGACACAGATAGAGTCCGTCTGCTGCAGAGAATTTCAACGATCGCAATTTTTTTTTCCTGGACGAAATCTCTGAATCAGACGAGCACATGGACGTTTGTGTTGTGATGTGAACCATCCTAGTTTCGCACCGCATATGTTCTGACTGGCACATCCAGGTATTATGCTATAATTCACCATATATATAGAAAGAAATAGAAACGAGGAGTAATTCACTAATGAGTTTGCCAATGTAACGGGGTTCATTGTTGTGGGAAGAATGAGGCGGGAACCGGCAAACATTTAAACATTTTAATAGTAAAATAAACAAATACAAAACAAAAGTATAAGCCAGCAGCCCCTCACTGTTGGCCACACACAACAGAAACAAAACACAACATAAAATCAGGCCTGTTCCTCTCTCGATCTGCCCTGTCGTCGCTCCTCGTTTTATGCTTCCGCTCCTCGGTGAGAGATGCGAGAGAGACCGGGTCTCACAGGTGTCGTTCATTATAACTCGCGCCACTGGCCTCGCGCCATCCTCTCACGTCCCTCGCCCTCGTCCTGCTCGCCACAGCCAACTAACTAGAAATTTTGTGTGAAATGAATTTCTAACTCTGGTGGCAGCTAACGTTAGCCTTGTAGACAGAAGAGTGATTTCTCTGATGTTTGCGCTGTTCTGGATTAGTGGGAGTGGCTTGCGGAGCTGTGCAATGTGGTGCATTGTGGGAGTTGTTGTCTTAAATACAAATGCGCCCTAAAGTTATTTTCTGTCTTTTCTCGGTCAAGAGGGCACCAAATTCAAAATTTCTTTTACATTTCGACTACATACACTCACCTAAAGGATTATTAGGAACACCTGTTCAATTTCTCATTAATGCAATTATCTAATCAACCAATCACATGGCAGTTGCTTCAATGCATTTAGGGGTGTGGTCCTGGTCAAGACAATCTCCTGAACTCCAAACTGAATGTCAGAATGGGAAAGAAAGGTGATTTAAGCAATTTTGAGCGTGGCATGGTTGTTGGTGCCAGACGGGCCGGTCTGAGTATTTCACAATCTGCTCAGTTACTGGGATTTTCACGCACAACCATTTCTAGGGTTTACAAAGAATGGTGTGAAAAGGGAAAAACATCCAGTATGTGTCAGTCCTGTGGGCGAAAATGCCTTGTTGATGCTAGAGGTCAGAGGAGAATGGCCCGACTGATTCAAGCTGATAGAAGAGCAACTTTGACTGAAATAACCACTCGTTACAACCAAAGTATGCAGCAAAGCATTTGTGAAGCCACAACACGCACAACCTTGAGGCGGATGGGCTACAACAGCAGAAGACCCCACCGGGTACCACTCATCTCCACTACAAATAGGAAAAAGAGGCTACAATTTGCAAGAGCTCACCAAAATTGGACAGTTGAAGACTGGAAAAATGTTGCCTGGTCTGATGAGTCTCGATTTCTGTTGAGACATTCAGATGGTAGAGTCAGAATTTGGCGTAAACAGAATGAGAACATGGATCCATCATGCCTTGTTACCACTGTGCAGGCTGGTGGTGGTGGTGTAATGGTGTGGGGGATGTTTTCTTGGCACACTTTAGGCCCCTTAGTGCCAATTGGGCATCGTTTAAATGCCACGGCCAACCTGAGCATTGTTTCTGACCATGTCCATCCCTTTATGGCCACCATGTACCCATCCTCTGATGGCTACTTCCAGCAGGATAATGCACCATGTCACAAAGCTCGAATCATTTCAAATTGGTTTCTTGAACATGATAGTGAGTTCACTGTACTAAAATGGCCTCCACAGTCACCAGATCTCAACCCAATAGAGCATCTTTGGGATGTGGTGGAACGGGAGCTTCGTGCCCTGGATGTGCATCCCACAAATCTCCATCAACTGCAAGATGCTATCCTATCAATATTGGCCAACATTTCAAAAGAATACTTTCAGCACCTTTTTGAATCAATGCCACATAGAATTAAGGTAGTTCTGAAGGCGAAAGGAGGTCAAACACAGTATTAGTATGGTGTTCCTAATAATCCTTTAGGTGAGTGTATATGACCCACTTTCAATAAAGATGAATGTTGAAATGGGTGAAGTGCTCCTTTAAATACTCATACTCATGTCGTTGAGAACACAAATGATCTTTTTAAAGAAATCTGACTGATTTCTGTCCCTCTGTTGACAGCTACACAACAGTTCATTAAGAGATCAAACTAATCCATATGAATACTCCCAAGTCTTCTGAAGAGACATCGCTTTATATTTTTGGGTGTTATATTACCCCTTTAAAAGTTTTAAAATCAGTGGACAGTGTTGCTCCTCTGGCAAACACACACATATTGATCTGTGCTTAGCGACCAGAAAAATCAATCACAGCAAACCGCATCTGGACACGGTACTGCGATTAAATAACAAGCAGATGTGTCTATTCATTTGGACCATCCGAAATTCAGACTCTCTGGGTAAATTGGTGAGACGCCAGCACACGCAACAGACATCCACAGGCCTCGTATCGATTCGCCGACAGTAGGTGCAGGTTTTGGATGCTTGCTTGCATTGTGGAGTGTGTGAGAGTTTACTTTTGATGAGAAATGATAAAAGTCAACGGGGTGGAAGTGTGTTTGCATCTGATTACTACCCTCGTGTTCTGTGATTACCATGAGCTGAATGGAAGACACACATCACAGAGCAGAACAATTTATATAATCTCATCTCTTAGTTGTGCACACAAACACACGCAGATGCGTCTTACAGTTTTAAGCTAGCAGAAGATAAAAAGTGAAAAAAGTCTTAAAAGAAGTCTGGTCACGCGTATGTTGCATCGGTGAGGCTACACAAGGGTCGGGAACAGGCACTGGCACACTTAGATTGACAGCTGGTCCACCCACTCAAATGCTGAGACATCATTATTTTTTTGAGAAAGGAGAAAGAAATCACGCAGGTACAATAATAATCACTGAAATACTAAACATTAATTTAGCTGTCACTCCTGAAACTTTGCAGTTTGTATGGGGCCGCTAGCCTGGGAAAACCCAGACAACTTCCGGCAAATTTAGATTGGCTCTGAAAGTTAGTCTGGCAAAGAGCTCATTCAAGCCCATTTCCAATCAGTCGAAATCGCGGCACCAATCAGAAACGTTGGGGCGGGCTTTACACGATGACGACAGCGCTGGGATTTGGAAGCAGATTTTGTAGCCTACATTACAAAGATGGATGCCGCCGTCGAACATCACTCGTTCGAATCAGCTATCGCGTCTGTTTTAAGCGATTTGAACGTTTCCTTTTAGTTAAAAACCGAGCAAAGAACAACACTCGAAGATGTTTCTCCGCCGCTCTGCATACGTCATCTAGTATAACGCTAGTATATTGGGCATAGAGTAATGACAAATAAAAATCGCTTGTTAATACCACTAACAAGGCTCATAATAGCCCCACACTAACACGGTAGCATAATGAGGGTCCCTACCTTCAAACCGAAGCATTGAGAACTTTGTCAGTGTCCAGACAGTTTAATAAGAAGATATTTTTTACATACAGTCAACTTCGCGTATACAGGCAGAAGCCATCTTTGAAATACAGTCTCTACCAGTCGATCTACGAACGCCGATCCAAGCCTGCTGTTCGCGCTCACCTTATCACAACTTATAGCTCGTTCACATCTCACCAGCGCTCTTGGATCGGCGTTCGTAGATCAACTGGTAGAGACTGTATTTCAAAGATGGCTTCTGCCTGTATACGCGAAGTTGACTGTATGTATAAAATATCTTCTTATTAAACTGTCTGGACACTGACAAAGTTCTCAATGCTTCGGTTTGAAGGTAGGGACCCTCATTATGCTACCGTGTTAGTGTGGGGCTATTATGAGCCTTGTTAGTGGTATTAACAAGCGATTTTTATTTGTCATTACTCTATGCCCAATATACTAGCGTTATACTAGGGTTGTAGGCTAAACTGTTTTTAGAGATAAAACTATTTACATTCAATAATCATGAAAACAAATCTCAGATAACGGTTGACTAGGTAACAATGTGTAATTAGACCAAAGGTTCATTTTGCGCCGGAGTTCTCCTTTAAACACTTCTGATTGGCCATTGAGTTCAAGACATCAACAGATTGGCTACATTGCTCAACGGTGAAAGAACACGTTATAAATAGAAACATTTGACGCTCTCCAGGTGGAGAGATGAATGGATTTCGTTGTTTTCATGAAACTGTTGGCTGACTGTGCATTTAACTAATCTTAGTTGTCAAATTATTTTTTCCCATGTACGGTACAATGATGTAATTTGAGAGTAAGCATTGGTATTTCACCAGGGCCGAATGACGTTAAAATGTCTGGCCTCGCCACTGGTATGTTTGTCTTTATGGCTACTAGCATCCATACTTCGAAGACTTTTTATGTTCTGCTTGGTTAAGTCTGTAAGTCTGATCGCTTCAGAGAAGTCTCATTCTCATTCTCACACCTCGCCTCATTATTTATCATTCATGTCTGCAGCTCAAACATGCAGGGGGAATTACGTGCTAACGTTTCAAACTTCAGGTCAGGGCTTTGTTCAGTTCACTAACAAGGGCCCTATGAAATCCGTTTTATTTTTCCCCAAATACTGTATTTTTCATTTGAATGTTTTTTTTAATCATAAGAAATCATGTCTAATCAATTGAATTCCCAAAACTTTTTTTTTTTAACAATTTAGAAATGTATTACAATTTTAACAATAATGGGGCCAAAATCCTTTTTTTTTTTAGTTCGAGTTAGAAATGTATTACAATTTTAACAATAATGGGGCCAAAATCCATTTTTTTTTTAGTTCGAGTTTTATAATTAAATATTAATGTATTATCAAAAACGGTGGTAATAAAACAAATGCATACATTTAATGAATCTTTCAAAACTTAATCAAATGAAGATTTGATGAAAAAAGTGCTGCTCGACAGAGGTTTACTGTTTAAAGTAAAACATGAATGAAAATATTAATAATGATTATAATAATTATTGTATATTACGAATATTGCTGACTCTTTTACAGATTGCTTTCATTATGGATATGGATTGCTTTCGTTAGTCGTCATGGATAAAAGCATCATCTAAATGCATAAATTATTTATTATTATTATTACTTTGATAACTAAATTCTATTTCTTAACATTTTCTACATTCTACTTGTCTATTACGGTATATATTTCTTCGAGTGAAACCGAACATTTATTTTGGCGGATTGTCGTGAATACCTTTAGGTTATGACACGATATTATATTTTTTATCAAATGAATGTTTAAATTCTCCATCCATGAAATGATAGGGCCGCACTATTATTAGTGATGCTTGCAGCATACTTGACTCAAGGCGCCTGATAAGTGCTTCATTGCAAGCAATTAGTGAATGTATTTCTTTCTTTCTCCCTGTTCACATTGTTAATCTCCCTCGCCCTCTGTTTCTTTGTCTCGGTCTTATTCTTCAGTCTCTGCTTGTTGCTGAACACAGTCCTCGGTCGTAATAGTGCCTGCAGGCCTTGCCTTCAGAATCCAAGCTCTGTGCTATTGTTTCCATGACAACATGGGAGGCATGGCCGGAGGGCATCGATGTGTATTTGCACTCTCACTCACAATTTCTCTCTCTTTTATCTCTTCCTGACACAGTGAATTTGATCACTTCAAGTGTTCTTATTTAGAACCTTCATTTCGAATTAGAGATGCGCATTTGACTAGAGTCGCTGATGAATGCTCGTGTCAGATGACGCAATAGGTGAGATTTGTGTTGATGATATGGGTTAGGAGACACTCGAAGCTTTTAAGGTTGGGCCATTTGCCTCTTTGCGTCTCTGGGCATTAAGAGAGCACTCCTGGGAACACATTAGGTTTGAATGTGATGTTATATGAGGGCATCAGGTGCAAGCGCAGAGAGTTTATTCACTGAAATAATGACACACTCAACAGGCTAGATCTAAACATGACAGCGACCACAAGAGCATGATGTGTGTTCGTGGAGATAACATGAGAAAATGTCCGCTCGTTTCGTGTCTTAGGCCATCAATGTGTACTTACATTTACGAGTCATTAAATCATGTTTAATTTGGACTTCTCTGTGCATGCTCTTTGAGGTGTTGACCATAGACCTGAATTATATGACTGACAGACAAGAACGGTTTGACCTAAAAATATCAAAATATAACACCTACATCTTGGATGCCCTTGAGGTAAGCTAAAACATACCAAAAATTAATTTCAAAGTGAACTATCCCTTTAAGAGACTGAACACCAGTGGGCGGAGCCTATGATGCGATGATGTATAACTATCTGTCAATGTCTTGCTCTAGAAAAAGTCATATGCAAATGTATTTGCCCGTGTGACGTCACAAATCCCACAATATCCAAACACGCTGTTTTTAAAGCTTGATTAAATGAGAGCTTTGTTTATAATGAGAAGGCTGTTTTAAGCTCTGAAACTTGCAGGAAAGTTTTAATGGTACAAAAATGTCAAAAGATGAAGGCAAATTAGATTTCTCATGTCATGACCCCTTTAATATTCATTAAAATGAAGTATTATTGGTCCTAAAATATTTTTTTTATGCATATTTCTTTTGATTTTGTGTTGGGAATGAGATTTGACAGTGTTTTTGACATTAATTCTTATATTTCCTACAATACATTGATTTGCATCATAAAAAGTTGAAAGACATAACAGTGTCAATATCAAGCTAATCTGACTGATATGATCATTAAAGGGAAGGTTCACCCAAAAATGAAAATTACTGACATCATGGAATAATGTATTGTGCTCATATTTAGTCTCATTCCAGCAGCCGGAAGGATGAAACTAGACCAGTCCACCATGAAGGAAAAAACAAATAGGCATATACAGTTTACCTTCAAATTGTCCTCCACTGAGATCACATTTTCTTATCCAGATCAACACATAGCACATTTCAAGCACAGTTTTCCCAGTACAAGGACAGTCTGCTGTCTACACTGTCTCGCTCAGGGGCAGAATACTGAATAAAGTGGCATTTCACGAAACACCCAGTTACATACGGCACTGTAGATATCGAACCCTCCAAGCTGCTCTCAGACAAGAGCAAACAAAGCGATTCAGCCTTTACTGCATTCAGAACTGGTACAAACTATAAACAAGAGTCTATTAGCTTGTCAGAACTGAACAGCCCATATAGCTCATCCAAAGACCACAGAATTATAACCAGGCTCACGACAGCAGAAAATATCTCGGAGGCAAACTGACATTCATACTGTACATCATCTAGAAAACCCACTGAAGCTTTCCACCAGTGAAAAATTATGCTTTTTGTTTTCTTTTTTTGTATTTGTTTAAGAAACAGATGAGCTGGATTTGTTGCTAAACAGTTTGCATTGCAGATGTGCTTTTTCACTAGAACGGATTGAGTGTTTGTTCTTATTTTTTTCTGTGCGAGTTCAACATAATTGAACGTGAAAAACAGGAAAATAATTTATGAAGCAAGTATGAGACAGTTAACAGCTCACTGGAGGAAATGATTATCAGTGAATAGTGACTTAAGTTCCAGTCTGTTTCTCAAAGAATCATGAATCATATGTCTTCGGAAGACTCGGAATATAGCAGATAAATCATTTGGACTACTTTATGATACTTTTGTGGTGCTTTTGTGTCTTTTATGAAGATAGAAAGCCTCAGACCGTATTTCTCCAATTGTGTTCTACTAAAGAAATAAAGTTCGGAATGACATGAACATACAGTATGTAATGATAAAAGTCCTTTTTTTTTCCTTTTTTTTTAAGGGCTATTTATTTTCATATTATTTCTATTTATTTATAAATCCTCTACCAAAAGCAAGATTTAGTAGACAAGATACATCTCTCCATTGATGGCCGATTAATATCGCAAGCATGTTTCTTGAAAAAAAAAAAAAAAAATTGGCCAAATTAATGGAGATATTGGGTCTCATTCATGAAATACGAGCAGAACGAATTTTTGTGTAAATCGTGTGTAAAGTGGTTCTGGCGTAAATTTTCGGATTCATTAAAATGTTCGTATTTTCCAAATGTTAGTTGGTACGAAAGAAATCTACACCCGCTCCCAGCCACGCGTAAACAGTGAGTTTAACATCCGAACGTTTTGCTCATTAATAACTAAGGCTGCATTTATATCACCTTAATCGGGTACATATTTACACAGCATTTTGAAAAAATATTATATATAGTAATTACATACGGTTTTTCTTTTTACTTCTGGGACTGTTTGGTTAACAGATCAAACTCCATTAACTGCATCTGTAATATGCTGCCAAGCTTCCTTTGTTTTAGGACCTGATAGCCTACGCCACTATGTAGCTTAAGCTTGAAAATAAAATGTGGTGTTTTGAATGAACTTCTGATAATAAAACTTCGATTTCTGCACCTGAGAATTTTTTCTTTTTCATTCATTTTTGAGAAGACATGTTGAAATCCTTCGATTGGTGTCATAATATGATGCCCATATATAGTTGTCAGTCAGATTTAATGGGCGGGATTTATGGTAATTGAGAATGAGCGTGCACGCGCGTCCCATTTACGACTTATTGGAATTCATTAACACACACACACACACATTTCACTATCACATCTGACGTTTACGAAGTATTTGTGAATCAGGAGAGGAGTTTTCAGGAAGGTCTCTTTACGCGCAAATCTCTCTCATATTTACTCGTATATTTATGAATGTTTCATGAATGAGACCCATTGATTTAGAATTAGATTTTTTTTTCTATTTTCATTTTAGTGGAAGTACTTTTGTTGTGTTTTGTCATTTTTATTATAATACACAGTATATATTTTTTAAATATGCCTATATAGTTTTTTTGTTGTTGTTGTTGGTTTTTTTAGTAGTTAAACTTAACGAAATAGTGCCTTGGCAACCAGCTGAAATTAAGTTTAAGTTTTTTTAATAATGTTTTTATTTTATTTCGAGTAATGAAAGTGTTTTTTTTAATGGTTTTAGTTTTAGTTAACGATGATAACCCTGGTTTTAGCATCTACCGACAGTCAAACTTCAATGTTGCAAATTTGTTATTTCTCCAAACTCCAATTCCCACTTTTCATGATTCAATCAACATTAGATGGCTTAATGAAGTCCCGCGCTACACTTTCTTCTGATTTAATTTACTGTTTCCCTTAGACGTGTCAGTCTGTCTGTCTAATATCCATAAATCTGAGATATGACATCTGTTGAGACTTCAACATCCACCCATCACGCCTCTGTTTTCCACTCTCAACACATGCTGTTCTTGGAGGGAGAATGCAGTGAATTCCAAACACGAGGTCTCACGATGCGAAGCCGCTAAATATTAAATTCTGTAGATGTTCCTGTTGTGTTTAAAGGATCTCATCTGGCAGAACCACTTCAGAATCCAGACGCATATGTAAGGGAGCGCCATATCTCACAGAACATCGCCTTTTCAACACCTCACAGCTCCTTCTTTTGACTCGCCGATGTTTGTGAGGCGGCACACGTAGCAAAAGAAAGACGCTGAAAGCAAATTTTCCATTTTCCCCCCCTTTATTCCATCTTTGTGATTTCCATTCTCTTTCTCCAGCGACGGAGAATAGCGTTCGAGTGCAGGACAGTGGACTTGAATAGGCTGCCATTTCTCCACTGATGTTTATCGTGTCTTTCTCCTTCATGCTTTGAGCAGATAAAAAGGCTTATGTGGGTCATGTTGCATTAATCGAGCTCGCTGTCCTCTCAAATACTCTCTAAATTAAGCAACAAGCATAAAATATTCACATTTGCTCATGGTTCATCATTCAATGAAGAACAGCTCAAATGTATCACATCAACAGTGAACTAAAACTGCTCTCACAGAGACTATCTTTCTTTTGAAAAATGAGATGTTATTTTTATATTTATGGTTTTGAAGACTATTTAGGAGTTCTAGATGCATTCATTTCAGAGTTGGTATCTCAAATCTGCGCTTCCAAATCGCTTTTGATCCACGTGGCCAGGACCTCTAAATCTTTCAGCGCTGATCTTTTTCAGTCACTACCGCATGTTTCGGGCTCTGAGCTCAGAGACGGCAGACCCAGAACTGTTAAACGCATACAGAACTCTGTATTGATCCATTTTGTTAGAATTGTCAGGGCTTTGATGACGCTCTGGCTCTCAGCAAACTCTCTTTCACTCTGAATTTGATCTAGAAAAGAAAGAAAGAGTTGTAGTTTTGTAACATAACCCTGAACGTCAGCAGAAACCGTTTCTACTAGACAATCCCCTGTGAAGGATCCTCAGCAAAGACCACCAGACAAGTCCTGCGCACAGACCCTATGACCAGCTTCGGCTCCATACCGGCGTGATGAAACGGATCTTAATGCAAAAGGAACTGGATGAATATTTGAATGCTACCGATCCACAATCTGAATTCTGGCTCGTGAAGCTGCCTGAATCATAATCACACCGTGTTTGTTCGTTGGCCAGAGGAGAACTGGCCCCCGACTGGGTCTGGTTTCTCCAAAGATTTCGTTCTCCATTCATGTCACAAGATGGAGTTTGGGTTTCTTGCCACTGTCGCCTCTGGCTTGCTTAGTTAGGGACACTTAATATTCAGCAATATTATTGATCTGGCTATCACTGTACTGACGCCGTTGAATGAAAACCGAACTGGACAATTACATCATTTTTTGCAGGACTGCTTTATGAACTAATTTAATAATTGATTATATTTACAATGGAAATGAATCAACACTGAACTGACTTCTATTGAACAACAGCCACTTGTATCACTTTGAAACCATCTGTGTTGTATGAAGCGCTACAGAAATAAAGGGGACAAACACAAAAGCACAAAGGATGCTTTTGCTGGCAGGTACAGAGAGATTTAGTGTTTTTTTGTCAGGTTTTTTCTTGTTGTTCTATGAAAACACGTTTCACTGCGTCCTCATCAGGTGTCTCGAGTTTCCAGCAACAAGTAATTTAACTGTCAAATCAACCACAAAATCACAGTCAGTCAGAGCATATTTGATGTCATTCATTCATTCACTCGTTCATGTATATAAATTACAAAATAAATATGTATATATTTAATTGTTATTTCTACTTCAATTTATTTTTTATTTTCTATTCATCAAATAATCCTGAAAAAAATGTTTCCATCACGGTTTCCACAAAGTTATTTAGCTAAGAAGAATGTTTGTTGAGCAGCAAATCAGCATATTAAAATGATTTCTGAAGGGTCATGTGATACTGAAGACTGGAGTAATGATGCTGAAAATCCAGCTTTGAATCACAGAAATAAATTACATTTTAAAATAAATTTAAATAGAAAACTGTTATTCTAAATTGTAATAATATTTCACAATATTACTCTTTTTACCGTATTTCTGATCAAATAAAAGCACCCTTGGTGAACATAAAATGCTTTTTGAAAAAAAATCGTACTGACCCCAAATATTTGAACAATAGTGAAGAAGATATATTAAATATCCATGTTTTTATTTGTAATGCAATTTTATTACACTGTAAACCCAACGCTGGGTGTTATATAATCTCAGACTTATGAACAGTCATAATGTCCAGCCGTGAAGAAGATCGAGTAAGCTGTAAATCTGGGGCCGGGGGGCCGAAACGCACATGTCTTTGTTCATAACTCTTCTAATCCATGTCTTAATGAAAAGCTGGGGATTTCAGATGGATGAGGCGAGTGGAGCAGGCTGAGGGTTTGATCTGTCTCCTGGGAGAAGCGTGTAGTGTGCGCTGGGCAGTGTTTGGTGTTGTATTTCATATTCTCTCCAAACAGAAGCGAGATCCTGGAGGCAGAGCATGTGCACCTGAAGCCTCATGTTTAATTAACTACAGATTCCCCCTAAGAGACTGTTCTGTTGGGACCAGCAGGCAGGAGTGAGCGCTATCAGTCTTTCAGCTGGGGTTTTTTTTTCATCCTTATGTTGACTCTACACTTTCTTCTCTTTCTGCACTGCAGGATTCAATTTTCCGATCCACTTAGGCGGGATTCTGATGCGTTACGAATCCGATTAGTTCACACGTGCATGCACTCTTTAACAACAAACTGCGTTTTTTTGTCTCTCTCTCTCTCTCTCTCTCTCTCTTTTGGGCAATTATTCCGCTGGTTTAACTGAAATCCATCTCTCTCTTTCTTCTTTTCTCTTTTGCCCTAGTTCCGCCGCCTCTTTTCTATCATTCCGTCTCTTTCCTGTTTTTGCAGTTTTTTCTCTGAGATGAATCCTCCTCAGCTCTCTGTGGTGTTGGTGCTGATGTTGGCCCAGCTGTGCGCATCTTCTCTTGGTTGTCCTTCAGGGTGTCGCTGCTACAGTTTGACCGTGGAGTGTGGATCCACCGGACTCAAAGAGATCCCGCAAGGCATTACTCACGGGACACAGGTCAGTGATCACACCAAGCATGTGGATCTGTTGGTGGCGTCATATTTTGAGAGTGACTTGAAAAGCGATTTTAAACAGTCAAGAAACTCCAGATAAACTCTTAAAGGGATAGTTCACCCTAAAATGAAAATTAAGTCATTATTTACTCACCCTGGTGTTGTAATGCCATACGCCCTTCTTTCTCAGCCAGAAAAAGTTGTGAGAAATAAATAAACAAAAACACGACATGAAATACGACGGCTAGAAATCCCCCAAAAAGTAACTCTATTCACTGCCATTATGTGGACGAGTGCGAGCGGGCGGTCCATAAAAGAAAGAAGGGCATATTAGGCCATGAGACGGGACCCCAAATTTGGGCTACCGGTACCATTTTGAGGGATTAAATTTCTTTTTGATTTTCATGAAGGTACACATCTCTAGTGTTGGAAAATGTGTGATAGCATCCGATCCATGCTAGCTTTCAATTATAAATCAAGACTTATATCATCCTACCTCAAGGTAAGGAGTTCAGTGACTACAACAGAAAAAAAATGTATCCTTTTATAATTTTTAAAATGTATAAAAAATGTATATTATCCCTTTTCTTGACATATGTTTGAAAATCGTCCTCCGTAACCAAAAACTACCTTGAATCTAATGCTATCACACATTTTTCAAATACAGGTTCATATACCTACACAAAAATCACCATGCAGTTTAATCCCTCAAAATGGTACCAATCAACCCTCTGTCTCACAGCCTATATGGCATTAGAACAAAAACAAAAACGATAAGATACTGCCTTCTTTTGTACTTGTCTACACCTTGACCCACAATACAGCAAAGTTTAGATTGAATCCATAGTTTTTTTTTATAGACAACATTTTTAATAAATATATTCAAATCATAAGAATTTGTGTGTATGTTTGGTGTTATCAATGTTAAAAACAATATGGAGTAAATCTGGAAAAATACTTCCAACATCAAAGTTCAGTGTAACAAGAAGCTGCTCATGTGTGCTGAAAAGTTAATTTACACAGTTTGTACAATAATCATTTTTATTTTATAATAAAGTTTTCATTGAAAAAATGGTTTATTTTTAAATTAAAATAATTTAATGTTATAATTTTTGAGCAGTACACTGTAAAAAAAAGTTTGAAGTTTTAAATACAACAAAGACTGGAGTATGTTTTACAAGAAAAAAGTTTCACTCTCTCTACTTCAACATTTCATGTTTAATTCAGTGCGTTACTTGCCATTTCTTTGTAATTATTTGTGAAGTTTACTAGCAATTTCAGAGAGAAAATTGTTTCTGCACCAAATGTTTGCTCAGTGTATGATAATATTGTCAAGATGTTTATAAATCCTTTCCATTAGCTTTTACGGGAGAAAACTGAGCTGAATTACAAACAAGTGTTTTGAGAATGACCTGGGTAACGATTGATCAGACTTCATAAGATTAAAGTATACTGTAGTAAATGTTTTTGTTCTTACTGTGAATGGTTTTGCCATTGTTCTTTACAGACATTTGTGAATTAATGAAAACCAAAACATATACATTAATCACACCAGGATGCATTTGACCACAGGTCTACTCAGCATCCGGTCACAATTTTTTATTCTGGTCATCCTAAACGATAAGATACCGCCTTCTTCTGTGCGTGTCTACACCTTGACCCACAATACAGCAAAGTTGAGATTAAAACCATGGATCATAACTCCAGATAGTGCTGGGAATCATTCGTTACATCAGCGACTCCCATGGCCAACCTTATTTGCATATCTATGTGTCTGCTCCAGTCACATCACTAACATTACTGCAGCTCGTGAATATTCATGAGCCGGCTTGCATAAATTGCTTAATTGACCCGTGTAGCCTATGCTGCGCAAGAAATTTGCTTCAGCTCGGCCTGTGTTTGATTACAGACAATAGCTTGATAGAAATCAATTAGAAAATTAATTAGTGTAATATGTTGCATCATTAATAGAGTTATAGAAGTAAAGACAGGCCACTCAGCCCTACTCTTTGAAAGCCTATTAATGCCGTTCCTGACGCTGGTAATTGATTTGTTTGTGCGTTTCACTGATAGTCGACCCAGAACTGTGCAACACGCACAGAACTTTCTATTGATCCATTTTAAGTCAAAGGAAACCTTCTTCGACTCTGAATTCACCTGGAACAGAGCAAATATGAACAGCAAGAGAGAAATATTTATGCGCGAGTGTGTTTTGTCAGCAGTCTCTCGCTGCTCTCAGTGATTAGGACAGAAACTCAGGTCGACGTGGATGAGATGGATGAAGGCTAGCGTATAAAATCAATGAAGCTTATACTGCAAGCGAAACAGATTCTCATTAGAGTTTGATCAATATTGCCTTTTAATGACTGATACGATACAGACCATCTTTTATCTGAACACCGATATGCAGAGCCAATTCTAATCATTGTTGCAACAGTAAAACATGCATAATACTAATAATTCAATAATTAATATAGCCTAACTTATTATTAATATTGTTATTATTGATCACAACTATTTTAACAATAACAGTAATAATAATAATAATATGCAGGACCAATTTTAATTATTGTTTTATTTCTGTTTTCAACTAAATAATCATTAGACTATGACAATAAAACATAATAATAATAATTCTATTATTAATTTAATGTATTACTAATAATAAAATAATAATAACAAAAGTAATAACAGTTTTGATAATAACAATAATCTCATTATTAATATAATAATAATTATTCCATTATTGTAAACATTTCCATATTGTATTAATATTATTAATAATATTATTATATCCATTATTAATATAATATTGCTGTTGTTGTTATTATTATTAATATGATTATTAATAATGACAACAATAACACTTACACTAAATATATGCATAATAATAATAATCAAAATTGTATTGTTAATATAAGTTATTATTATTCCATTATTAATATAATAATATAATATTATTATAATTTCCATATTCAAATAATAGTATTAATATTATAATATCCATTAATATAATTATATTGTTGTCATTATTAATTACAACAATAATAATACTTACAATAATTATATTAATAATACCACTTTCATTATTACTATAATTTATGATTATTATTCCATTATATTAATATAACATTTTCCATATTCAGATTGTTTTATTTAGTGTCATGTCAGCATCCAAGGCTATTTTCATGGCAAAAATTCTATTACAAAAATACAAATATCATATAATTACAATAAAAACCAAACAAACAAAAACAGCAAGTCATATTATACAAGATTTTTTATATTAACATATGATAAAAAATCCAAAACCTTTTCAGGCATAATCGAACTAAATAAGTCCTTAAGTGAGGTAACTTCATAAAAAGTCCAGGACAATCTAATAAAATATGTTTAACAGAGAGGGGAATCTTACAAAACATGCATATAGTTGGGTCTTCACCTTTAACCAAAGAAGCATGGGTCAAACGTGTGTGACGGATACGACATCCGGTGAACACCACTTGTCTAGTTTTAAGAGTGATAAAAAGTCTTAATTTCCGGATGAGTTTCATATAGCTTATTATTCTTGCACATATTCCACTCTTCTTGCCACTTATTTAATATGTACCGATTAATAATCGGTCTAATATCTGAAGGAGGAATTTGACATTCATTAAGTTTCTGATTAGCAGCTGCATCAGCTCGCTCATTTCCTGAGAGTCCAACACGGCTGGAACCCAGCAGAAGATAATACTGGAGAACTGATTTACTAGATAATCCACTGTGGTTAAGATACACTCCACCAAAGGATGATCAATGAATCAAGTTTTCCATATTTAAATAGTATTAATATAATATTATAATATCCATTATTAATAGTAATTTTTAATAATGACAACGATAATACGTACAATAATTATATTAACAATAATCATCTCAATCATTTCATCATGAATACAATTTATTATTATTATGTTTTTCAGAGAACAGAATTGTGTTGAAAAAAAGCTGACAAGTGTGTATTGGTAAGAAATACTGGTCAAACTGATTATCTCTAGTTCTCACTGCTTCAGTTTTTATGGTGGTTTATAAAACAAAGCACATATCACTCACTCTCTCTTTTCTTTTAAAAGTGTGATATGTACTAATGATACTCCCATGGAATTTGTGTCCGCTTCAGACCATCTTTCTACAGGACAATGCCATTGGACAGATCCGTCAGCGGGATCTCTCTGACCTCGGCCAGCTGCACTACCTCTACCTGCAGAATAACAGCATCTCCACGCTCGAGCCCGGGGCCTTCAGGAGCCTGGGTCTGCTTCTGGAGCTCGCGCTCAATGGAAACCGCATCCACCTGATCACAGCGGACGTCTTCCGTGGCCTGGACCACCTGCGCATCCTCTACCTCGCAGGAAACCAGATCACCAGACTCGAGGACTACACTTTCCGCGGACTGCAGGTGAAACGACTGTCTGTGCCATCTGCAAATTTACATTTACAGGTTATGGGATTTGGGAACATTCATTTACAGTATAAATGTGACTAAAACATTCATTTAAAGATAAACGTTTAGCTAGGACTGTCATTTTTTGGCTTGTAAGCTCCAAAAAAACAAAAACAAAGAGAATGCAAGAGATCATGATTTGCTGACAACAATACTCAGAAACTGACTTTTTTTTTGCATTGGAAATATAATTGATTGAGTACAAGTATTCTTCTATACTATTGTGCCTATGAAAACAAGATGCTTTTTGGACTTTTTTGACAACGTTTTGGGGAAAACTGTTATTTTTTAGTATCATTGAGATTCTATTATAGTTATTAATATTTTGAATTAGATTTTCATGTTTATGTTTATTTTCCATTTTCATTTCAGTTAATATTGTGTGTTGGACACTTGTTTTTGTTTTGTTTTTAAATAGGTCTATAATTTTTATATAATTACATTTTATTAGTTTTCATTTTTGTTTTTGTAGTACATCAAGTTAAATTAAATGAAACACGGAAATTTTGCCTTGGCAACTAGCTGAAAAAGTTATATACCGGTATTATATTTTATTTTATTTCACTATAACACTGATTATAATAGTTATGAAATACTAATACCATCATGGCTGTTCAAATAACATTTTTAGAAAGCTCCACACATTTGCACAACCTTTAGAGTTTGCAAGTTTTGAAATGCTCATAAGAGTTTAGAAAGCAGAAATCACAGAAAAGCAGTACAAAACCTAAATTAATTCAGACTTTTTCAGCAGTATGGTATAAGACATTCACTGCAGTGCCATTTATGATTTTTAACAGGAATGAAAGTGAGGCTGTGAGGGATAGACATACGTAGGTACATCTCTTCAGGGGGTTGTACTGTTATTTACTGTGTTTTTGGATTGTTCTGCTGACAAAACACTGCAAGAATATCTTTCCGAGAAATTTCAGTAGACAAAAAACCTCAGACACCATGAGCTGTGGAAAACTAGAAGTGATCTAGGAGCTTTATACAGCAGGCCATTGAAAACACAGTAAGTCTATCCCTCGAAACCTCACTTTCATACCTGTCATGGCGCTGCTCTGAATAAGGTCTATTGGATGGAGGGACTGAACTGATATTAAATGACACTGCATCACTCTAGGTTGCTTTAAAAAGTGTGTTTTATAATCGTACCGATCATGCTCGTTGCAATAATCCTGATGATTGACTCATCAATGTTGATGAATGTATTCCAGCGGTTGCAGGAGCTGCATCTGCAGGAGAATGCGGTGGAGGTGCTGGGAGATCAAGCTCTGGTGGGTCTGTCCTCTCTGGCTCTTCTGGATCTGAGCAGGAACAACCTGAGGACCCTGAGTCCCGCGTCACTCAAACCCCTCGTCAGCCTGCAGGTGCTGAGAGTCACGGGTAAGAGCTTCTGCCACAATTTTAAGTCGTCTACTGTTTAGATTTTTTCTCCTTAGAAATGCAAATGTGAGATCACCTCATGAATATTGATTTAGTCATGTTTCCATTGGTAGCTCTTTTCATTTAAGTAAACTAATAAATATTCATGATCCAAGCGTTCACTCTGATCCAGTGCTGTGCTGTTGTACGAGTCGCACGACCTGCAAACGTACCACATTGACATGGCATTTAGATGTCAGCCAAGCTTTATGCTTGCTAAAGTATTTTTGCACAACATGTTGTTTGGATAAATATTTAATAATGCTGTATTCTGAGAGGCTTATATTGCGTTTGCTCTGACAGATAACCCGTGGCGCTGCGACTGCGCTCTGCACTGGCTGCGCGGCTGGATAAACGAAGAGGGTCAGAGGTTGTTGAGCTCAGCCGAGCGCCGGATGCTGTGTGCCGAACCTCCGCGGCTGTCCCACCTCAGTCTGGTGGAGGTTCCCCCTAACAGCCTTGTTTGCATCCCGCCTGTAGTGCAACTGGAGCCCAGCCACTTGACGGTGCGTTTGGGGGAGAGTCTACGCGTGTCCTGCCAGGCGTCCGGATACCCGCAGCCCCAAGTCACCTGGAGGAAAGCGTCTCACGGAAAAGCCCAGCTGTCTCCCAGAGGTCTGGTGCAGGAGGTCGGGATGGACGGAGACGCAAGGACCGGCGGGCGGTTGGTGACGGCCAGGCCTGGCGGAAAAGGAGGGCCGTCGAGTCGCGGGCCAGTCCGAGGAGGAGCCGAGGAGGGAGGCGACCGGGAAAACTTTGATCCCGATACGGGAAGCGGGATGTTGTTTCTCAGCAATGTCACGGTGGCGCACGCCGGACGCTACGAATGTGAGGCCTGGAATCCCGGCGGTGTGGCTCGTGTGACTTTTCACCTCTCTGTGAACATGTCTTCGTCCCGCTCGGAAATCTGGCCTCGGTTGCATTCCTCGTCGTACTATCATCCTTCCTCTGTGGACGTGAGCCAGGAGCCGCTGTATGAACTGGAAAGCATGGACTTCAACGCACTGGGAACCGCCACGCAGACGGCCATCGCGGTGGGAATCTCGCTGCTCGCCTTGACGGCGCTGTTGCTGCTCTGCATGATTTACAGTCGGCATCGCCAGCGGCAGAAAGAGGAAGGCGGGTACGGCGCCAGCAAAGAGGAAAGCATCCTTTACGTCAACGACTACTCCGACGGTCCCACCACGTTCGCTCAGCTCGAAGAGTACCGGGACGAACGCGGCCACGAGATGTACGTGTTAAACCGCGCCAAACCGGTGCTGCCCTCACCCCCGACATGCATCCAACAGGGGTCAGTGCTAAAGGCCAGTGAGTGTCTGACTCCAGGCCGGGCCACAGGGATCGGACCCCGCAGAGCTCCCGCAGAAGGAGGAGAAGGACCTCCGCTTGATCCCGAAGGGTTGTTCATGAACCAGAGCTTGCTGTTCGACACGCAGATCGCTTATGAGATCCACTGCTGAACTGTATCGCTGGAAAGACTTTGGGTTTTTGCCAGTGGATGTTATCCTGCTGAATTTCCTTTCGTTCTGAGAGCACAAATGTTTTTTTAAAGCATTAAGGGAATAACAGACTTTCAAGCTGCGTTGTGCAATTTCAGTGCATCAAATGTATTTGCTAAATTATTGTCTGACTGACTTCCCGTGTTAGCAGGTTGTAGCGGTTCTAAACTCACACCATTGAGTCAGTGTTGCTACACTCTTAAAAAATAAAGGTTCTTTATTGGCATCTATTGGCGCTTTTCCACTACACAGTACCAGCTCGACTCGACTCGGCTCGCCTTTGTTTGGTTTTCCACTGTGTAAAAGTTGTACCTGTACCTGCTTTCGGGTACTTTTTTTGTATCACCTCCGGCGAGGTTCTGAGCGAGCTGAGGCGATCCTAAAATGTGACGTGAAAACAATGCCGACTGCTGATTGGTCAGAGAGAATCGTCACTATTCACTGCGTCATCATTGCACGCGCCAGATGGAGTATCCAGAATAACCCCGGCATTTTTAAATAGTTTGGCCAGAGATAGTTACTAAACTTACTACTATTATTATGGCAACTCGGAAGAATACGCCGTGGTCAAACGAGGAGGTGCAGACTTTCCTTTGTATAAGATTCGTATACTCGCGTATAAGATTACGTCACGGCAGTTTCCTGCGGCGTCGATATGACGACCGGGTACTATTTGTGGCGGTACTGTCTGCACTCTGCAATGGAAAACGGAGCGAAAAGCGAGCCGAGTCGAGGCGAGTCGAGCTGGTACTGGAAAAGCGCCATATGGTTCCCAAGAAGAATCTTTAACATCCATTCCACAAAAGGTTCATTATAGTGTAAAAAGTTCTTTAGATTTTTTAAATGTTCTTAACACTAAGGAAAAAAAGGTTATTTTAAGAACTGTTGTTCACTGAAAGTTTCTTTGGGGACTAAAAATGGTTCTTCTATTGCACTGCTATGAAAACCCCCTTTGAGAACCTTTATTTTTAAGACTGTATGTTGAGCTGCTCAAACAAGCAGAGAAATGTTAAAAACATTAAAAACGTTTACTCTCATTGGGGAAATCAACCCCCAAAGGGCAACTTAAAGAAATAGTTCACCCAAAAATGAACATTTATCCCATAATTTACTCACCCTCAAGCCATCCTAAGTGTATTACTTTCTTCTTTCAGCCGAACACAATCTGAGTTATATTAAATAATATCCTGGCTCTTCCCAGCTTTGTAATGGCTTTGAATAGTGTCCAAGTTTTTGAAGCTCCAAAAAGCTCATCCATCCTTCGTACAAGTAATCCATATGACTCCAGGGGGTTAGTAAATGCCTTTTGAAGCGAAGCCATGGGTTTTTGTAAGAGAAATATCCATATTCTCTTTCCAAAACTTCTCGTTTTAGACTTCTCAATTTGTGTGGGGCGTTTTGTTTTGCTCTATCTTCTGCACTTCTATGTTCATCAATTCTCACCTAAGCTTACGCTACGCCTACATCCTACATCAGGTCAGAGGTCACTCTTCCGCCAGAACTCGACTCTCTCATGAACGCGATACGACCATAGCCGGAAGCCAGTGATTTTAGGTTATAAAGTTTTACATATGTATATTTTTCTTATAAAAACCAATCACTTTGCTTCAGAAGGCCTTTATTAACCCCCTGGAGCCGTATGGATTACTTTTATGATGGATGGATGGATGCACTTTTTGGAGCTTCAAAAACTCGGGCAATTCAATGCCCTTACAAAGCTGGGAAGAGCCAGGATATTTTTTAATATAACTCAGATTGTGTTCGGCTGAAAGAAGACAGTCATATACACCTAGGATGGCTTGAGGGCGAGTTAATTTCATTTTCGGGTGAACTATTCATTTAATTGAACGGCTACATAATCACCTCTGCACATTGAACTGGGATTGCACACAGCAGCTTTTAAGGAATAATTCATCCAAAAATGAAATCGGTTATCATTTGCATTGTTTATGCTGGGTTGATTTTTGGTAGAATCACAAATGGAAACTTACTCTGAATTGTGCATATTAAACAAGTTCCTGTTTGTGTTTCACAGATAAAAAATAACAGCATTTTGGTTTGTAAAGTGATATACATTTTTGTCTTGTGAAAATTTTTGGATAAAAAGTTTAGACCGATACACAAAAAATTAGCATTTCTCTAGGTTAGAAACTTTCCTACAGTTGCTAAATACAGTATGTATTAGAAGTGAATAAAGGGGGAGGCTACAAAAAAAAACAGGCTACACATTTAATGAAAAATAGATGAAAAAAGAAAATGCAGGTGAATATTTGGGGAGAGAAAAGAGTTTACAAGTGTAGTCCATTTGGTATAATTCATTTTTAAAGAAATTCATACTTTTATTCAGCAAGGATGCATTAAATTGATGAAAATTGACGATAAAGACATTTATAATGTTACAAAAGATTTCTATTTCAAATAAATGCGGCTATTTTGACCTTTATATTCATGAAAGAATCCTGAAAAACTTTTTTTTTAAACAAAATATTAAGCAGCATAACTGATTTCAACACTGATGATAATAATCAGAAATGTTTCTTGAGCATCAAATCATCATATTATAATGATTTCTGAAGAATCATGTGACACTGAAGACTGGAGTAATGATGCTGAAAATTCAGCTTTGATCACAGGGATAAATTACATTTTAAAATACATTCATATAGAAAACAGTTATTTTAAAATGTAATAATATTTCAAATATTACTGTTTTTTCTGTTATGATCATAAAATAAATGCAGCCTTAGTGAGCATAACATTAAAAATCATCGCTCAAACTTTTTAACGGTAGTGTAGTTAATCAAATCTGGCGTGTTTTTCACTTGGCGAGGACAAAAAAAAAAAAAAAAGGCCAAACTGCGACAGCACCTGATAAAACTAAAAGTGCTCTTATTATCACAGATGTTTCTGTCATTTTAATGTCATTTAAAAAAAACTGTTAAAAATGTTTTAGCAACGCAGTATCCCAACTCACTATGACAGATAATGATCATTTATATCGCAGCATCTTCAAAATGACATGAAGGTGAATAAATGAATACATTTTCACTTTTGGATGAACTATTCCTTCAAGAGGACAGTGCTGGTTTTGTTAAAAGCAAGTTCTTGTAGAATGAGAGCCGCTACCAACCTTTAAAATAAGAGGTTACATAAAATTACCAAAAAACTGGATATTTTTTGTCGTGTTACTGTGAAATGAAGTGATCCAGGCTGAGGTCAGTCACAGGGTCTTGGACAGGGACTGTGAGGACAACAGCAGAGGACATCTGTGCCGTGACGTCCCTGTGCCAGGCAGTGTGAAAAGCTTAATGTCCTTCTTCTTGCAAACGCTGTCTACTAATTTCAAGTATTCTTTCTTTTCACATGCATTCCTGTGTGTATTTATTTGTGAACGGCAGACAGCAGAAGAGAAAGAAACCAAGACTCAAATGCGGGTGGTGTGTTAGTGTTTACTACAGGCGGGACACAAAGGAAGTAGTCGCATCTATTTTCTGTCTGAGGCTCGTTTGCTCTCATACTCTTGACCTCTGTTGGAATAACACTGTGAATTAACAAACAGGACTCTACATTCACAGCTAGCTTTTGTAAGTTATTAGATATGCCAGTTTCTTTCATATATAACAGTATTGTTTTTGAGAGTGTGGGTATTTTTTCCTCTTTGCCATTTTCTTCTCCAGCATTATATGGACAATTTAGTGATGATCACATCAGGGTAAACTGTATAAAAGCATTCATTACAGCTTGTGGGAACATCTCAAGGTGTTAAGCTTCTGCTCAACAATACGATAGTTTGTGTATTTCTGTCAAATGTCTAACAAATATCAACCTATTTTATCCTAATAAATTATGCATTTATTTGAGATTTGCTACTGTGTGTCAAAGGCAAATATTGAAAGTTTGACAGTCATCGGGACTCAAAGGTAAGCTGCTTTACATTCACTATGAACTTGTTGGAAGCAGTTTGATTTAAAAATAAAAATTAATACAAATAGCGGAACCTGATGACATTCTGAATCAGAAACATTACATTCTTTATGGTTCTCAAACTTTAGTACGGTTAATTAAGTAAACAAATTCTTAACATTAAATTATACTTCATTACACAACTCATTATGCAGATTTGTACTACGGCTGTACAACTAATTTTGTAAATGATTATTATTTTTTCCTATGGGACTACAGCCTATATTAAAATCAGATATGATATGATATATCTATATTTTACATATTTTAAATGTAGACTGTAACTTTTGGCCTTCTATCGGTTAAAAACGGTATGCATTTAGCGGAAGAACATTGTTTTGGTTGTGCTTCGGCTCTGACACTGCGTATGAATATGATACTAAATACCATCACAGCACTACAACAACTCATGATGAAACGAAACGACCCTTCACTTCACAATAATGCATTACAATAAAATAGAGAGCTACATATGGCAATTTATCTGTTCAATAAACACATTACTCACCTCCTGTTAATAAACACGGCATCTCCGCGTCGCTTTTACAACAACATTTCAAACTCCTCAGTTCTCACCATCTCCAAAAAGCCAAGCCAATGCTGATTCTTGTTTTATTTTGAGCTCTATGGCGTTCTCTTTTTGTCAGCAGACTCTCCATTGTTTGTTTAAAACAGGTAATTTTGCCCTGAGATCGGATGTTTAGATGCTCCATGTCAAACTTTGTCGCTATTTGTGACAACTTACTAAGCTATGTTAGCCTGGTAATACCAGACTCTGCTACTTCACTTTGCTTCGTACACAGAGTCTGGGATAGCATAATAGAGAAGTGTTTTCTCTCTCGCTAGGGGGCGCGTACTGAAGTTTAAAATCATTGGTTACCCGTAAGCCAATCAGATAAGTTTGTTTATGACGTATGTTATGCGCCGACACAGCCATCGAACCACAGACATCATGCATCGAACTCAAATCAAGGGGGTAATCCATCGACCGGAAGTTGAAGCCGGCCGGGTGCCGCCATGTTGGAGCAGAACTTCACTTGCGTTAGCATTTCCATTGACTCCCATTCATTTTTGCGTCACTTTGACAGCGAATAACTTTACATCTGAGGCGTTTAAAGACTCAATTTGTCCATTATTTATTTCTAAAGAAACACGACAATGTATAAAGGGCTCCATTACCTTCTATGTTACACTATGGCCCCGTAGAAACAGATTTAGTAAAAATAGGCTAACGATTGCGTCATAACCACTCGACTCTCTGTCGCGCTGTACAGAAGTTGACTTTTTGTATCAACTGTATATAGATATGTGTATTCTAATTTGTGTGTGTGTGTGTGTGTGCGAAAAATCCAATAGCATTACATTGAATGAGAGCCATAACAGCATATTTATTTTTTATGTATTAACATTTATGATAGGCCTACATACATGATTTCGTAATCAAAATATTTGTTGATGTACAGATTGAAAAACTCCCCATGCATTTCACATAAAGTTTTGAGGAAATCAAACTACAAATGGTTTACAGCAAATATTAATCTGGAATAGGAGAAAATGTTTTAACATGTCTTTACACCATTAACAATAATAATGCTAAAATATATAGCAGCACAAAAATTAATTGCAAAGCTAAATATTGAAATTAGATTTCAAATGGGTGTATTTTCAGGTTTTTCTGAAGTGGTGTAACAAATGTTAAGTTGACCCGAAACTGATTGTGTTGCTCTCTGATGTGGTCATGAAGTGTTTAAGTTTTACTTCTCACATTGATTAAGAATAAAAGTAGAAAAGCAGAAGAAACCTACATGCTAATAAACAGGTAACACTTTCACACTTGCATTTTGCAGTTGTGGCAAAACTCTTTAATAGTAAAATGATAATCTGACACAACCATGACCTCTCAATCTGCCAACAACACATTAAAACCTGTGCTGGAAATTCCTCTTTTTCTTTCTCACCTCCTTTGTGGCTTTAAAGGAAACTTTACATGACGTAAAACAGACGAATATGCCATTACTTCAGATTGTAATATGATTAATATGAATTGCCAGTGTGTCAGAGATCATCTGTTATTAGTGAAGTTTCACAGCGCTGTAAATCACTTCTTCTTGGTCAGGAGGACGGCTCTGAGAATCATTTAATAAAACACAAGACAGAGTGAGATGAATTTCAATGAGCCAGTGATTAAAAGCATTTAGATCATGGTACATTATGCATTTCCACAAAAAAATAAAAATAAATGAATGAGATCACCTATTTCATAAATAAATAGATTATATTATCGCATTGCATACAGTAGCCTATATTACAGTATATGCATTAATGGTACCAGCAATGTACTAATGCTTACAATTGAGACCTGGTTTTGTTCATTGTTCTTTCCTTTCTTGAAGACCACTGTGTCATACATCACAAGACCTTCTGTCTGTATAAGAAGAGAGCAAACAAAACGTTTTTCAAAAGATTATTCAGATCTAAAGTCATGCTGTATGTCTGATGTGTAGATATTTCAAGGCCTAAACACATACCTCAGAACAGATGTCTCGTCCTTGTGTGGGCAAATCTTTAAACAGGAAGAATCACATCATAAAACCATATGCAAATTTAAAAAAAAAACGTGTGGGCAAAATACTATACAAATGAAAAAAGAAACGTGTTATTCAAGGAGACTAAAATGTGAGTTTTCACCAAGGTAATGTGGCAGTGCAATAAATCCTGTGAAATTGGATTTGAGGCATTAGCAGTGCAATATTGCTTTGAGTTAAATATATAAAGCTGTGTTTGAACTGACTGTATTTTTGTATAATCCTCCAGATCACCAAAACCAGCGTCAGAAGCGGCAAAGCTGCCGAGAGCAGCAGAAAAATCCTGTTCCTGTGGTCAGACCAGGCGTCCGCTGTGTCGTTTCTTGCTATTTTGCTGTTACTACAAATAGAATCATTTTATGGGTCTAAAATGTCAATGACATTAAATAAGAGAATTCAATTTTAAATCAGTAGGCAGGAAAATCTTCCTCTACAGTGAGATCATTTTCCGATATTCGTGACTTGAGTCAAGTTTCAGGGATTTACTTACGAAGACGGACCATCTTCATCACTTTCAGCTGATTTTGGAGGACAAAAAGCATAGGATTACATGGAATACTGTAAAAACTAATGCTAAAAATGTAATGTTTGATTCTAGTTTATTGCAATTATGTTTTGTTATATCAACATAAAATAATATTTATAAATATGAATTTGCATTCTATAATTAGAGAATTATGTAAGGAATAATTGCAGACATGCCATAATTATTCTGGATTCAATTATTCGGCTTATACACCTCAAAACATTGTTCAGATGTTGTAATTCAAGACGTTTGTCAGGTTTTTGTCCTTAAAACGCTCTTGTAGGACTGATTTCTTACACATTTAATTCCAAGCCTCATTTGCTATAATTCCAAAACGTCATTTTAGAGCTAGTAACGGAGGCTTGAGCCATTGATAGCAGACAAATACAGTTATAATGCAGTTACAGAGAGAGCGTATACCTGAGAATTAGCCTACCTGAGTCTGTGTGAAACTGTAAGTGTATCTGCTTCAAGAACAGCGGGGTTATTACCTCACTAGTGAGTAATGTCATGTAGCTTTTAAGTTGTTAAACTATTTAACTGTCTGTTTCCACAAGATAACTGAAATAAATTGACTTACATGTATTTTTATATTTTTCATTGTCCCTCTGAACCAAGAGTTGAACAGGAGCCTGCAGATCTCCAGCAGAGCAGAAGTACCATCCAGAATCACTGAGTCTCAGTCCAGTCATCAACACAGTGAAGGAGCTTCTCCCGTCATCACTGATCTGGACTGATGCATTCTGGGATGTGTCATTCCTCCCCACTGTGTAACAGCTCTGATCTTTAATTCTGCACCACTGTTTGTGTTTATTCTGATATCCAGAAGTGTAGAAACACTGGACACTGACATTATCACCTTCATGTCCAGATACACTGCTGTTCATCACAGACACATCAGGAGCTGAACACACAGACACAAGTCATTAAGATTAATTAGGAATAGGATCAGAATTATTCATCTGAATGTGAAACTCATCTCAAACCTGATTGAACTGTGAGATGAAGCTGCTCTGTTTCATCTTTTTGAAATATTCCTCCAATCTCCTC
This sequence comes from Rhinichthys klamathensis goyatoka, assembly GCF_029890125.1. NCBI lineage: Eukaryota > Metazoa > Chordata > Actinopteri > Cypriniformes > Leuciscidae > Rhinichthys > Rhinichthys klamathensis. The sequence continues at coordinate 271,831 of NW_026606839.1, forward strand.
AACACACCAGTAAGATCCAGTGTCTTCACGCTGCAGGTTTCTCATAGTCACAGTAAAGAAACTCTGATCTGGATGATCCATTACTGACACTTTTCCTTTGGTTTCATTAGCATATGCCAGAATAGAGCAGTAATTATATGCCGGTTTTGCATGAAAGCACCAGTATTTCTTGTGCTCTGTGTATTTCCTGTCATAATAACATGGAATAACGACAGATCCTCCAGTCTGAACCGTTAACTCTCTGCTTGCTGATCCTGTTGTGCATTCAGGACCTGAACGAAGGAAAGATCAACTTTAGTTGGACTTCGATGTATCAGTAAATGTATAAAAGAATTAGCAAAATGCATGTCATACAGCAAGATATGTAAACTCGTGTAAAATTAATTGTAAGCAAACAGAGAACACTTGCCTGTTATGAGCCAAAGGGAAAATACAATGAACTTCTTCAAACTGACTGTCGGTCTGTCGAAAAGTTGCAATGTTTCTTCTTTCTCTATCTTCATCATTTCCATGCAAGTTTAGATTTTTAGGTTAATACTATAGACACAGCTTCTCACTCAAGGAGACGAGCATAAAGTCTAAAGTCATCATAGATTTCTACAGTCTTTCTCACTTCCTGCATTCGTTCTTTCTTGTTGCTTGTCAAAAAGCCTCCCTGTGAATGTTGCATCGGAAGTTACAAATGTGTCACCTGGTGAAATGAGAAGTATTAATGTGCAATACAGTGAATGTCAAAGCTGTTCCGCTCCTGTATTCACATGCTTCCTTCTCTAGTTCTCATTTTGCAATTATAGGTACAGTATGTCACCTCAGAAACGGGTTGTTTTTGGTCTGTTTTGTGGTTGGGTCAACACATTTAAGCAAAGAAATATATGACCAAGAAAAACATATCTACAGAATTAAATATGACTTGAAAACAAGATGTGAAAGTATAGAAATGGAGCACTTTTCTGTATAGAAGTCAATAGAGAAAAAGCTTCTATTGTTTTTTGTATGCTGATCAAATGCAAGACGTAACAGCCTCAGATATGGTAAAAGGAGAAACAAGGGTATTCTCAGTGCTTCTGTTATTGTAAACATTCACACATATTTCACACATCGTCTGCAGTGTTAGTTGAGAATAACTGAGTGGGAACACATCCAACAAGGCTTGCATAGGCAGATGACATGATATGTGGCATACAAATATTCAGTATTAGCTGAGGAAATTGGGCACTTCATTTTTTTGGGTGAATATGTTTGACTTAAGGTTATTTTTAAGTATGTTCAAAACAATTCACATTTGGAAGATTTATGCATTTAAAAGTTATAGTTTCTCTCTACAACCAACAATTCTAATGACATCATTCTGCACTTCAGCTTCTCCTCAGATTGTCTGTCCAATCAAATGCTGATTTTTAACATTATTCTCTCAACAGACATTTACATCGATAGTCTGGCGTTATAATTGATCTGCTTTTGGTGTACTGTGGACTGGGTAAAACTGTTTTTAATGGCAGGCTAGCAGTTACCGTTGACTCGCGCTAGCCTAGCACCGGCGAACTATGCAACTGGAACGACTGGATGACATTTTTTGAAAACTGTCTCCACTGATAAATAACACTAAGGCTAACTTGGAAATGAGGCCCGATGCCCAAAATTCTGAACCACCCCTTTAACATGATGACATATGCAAATACTGTCACTGGCTAAAATTACATTACTGCATGCGGTCAGTACTATATCATATTTATAAAAAAAATGGCTAAATGGAAAACATTTATTTTTATTTTATAGTCGTATTTGGTATGTTCCTCATTTATAGTTTGCTTTTGATAAAAGAAAAAAAATACATTTGGAGAAAAATAGTGAATAAAAATACATTGCAGACAGGCATTTAGCAAATGTAGACGTCTAATACATTCAAGAAAATTCACAGTTCTAATGAGAAGACGAGCACTGGACTGCTGCAGATTAGTGGGGAAATATATTTATTTACCATCGAATGCTTGGAAAGAAAATGTATTTATAGGAACATTTCAGCAGGTTCAAGATAATTCATGTTAACGCATGCGCTGAATGCTGTTACCGGAAACTTCTGAGTTCTAATAATAAGTAAAGTAGTTGTCAAAGTCTTCTGATCTCTGCTCGAAAATTCTAATACATTCACAGATCTTTAATCTGATCTGAATGTGTAAAGCAAAAGCAGTTTTCTTTCAGCTCAATGTGGAGAAAACTCTAGTTTTGTGACAGACAGAAACGCCATCTGAAAAGATAAAGGACAATAGCACACTATCAAGAGATAGCTGAATATGTTTCTCTGTCACATTAACTTGGACACATTTAAGCCCTCACTTTACAGAAAATATTTTTATTCACAAATATTTTTTCAGAAGGAAGACTGGAAATTGATTATGTAAAGTTATAGACATGTGAAGTATAGATATTGCAAAAGAATAAGCCACAATAATGAGAATTTGTTTCTTACTTGTCCTTCTCAGTGCCGGTGTCTGTGGTCAAAACAAAAGTTTTTTTTTCTCTAACAGCAAAAACTTTATTGTAATAATTATGGATTGAGTTTTAACTTTTCAGTTTTTAAATACAGTATGAAATAGGTTTTACCTGGTTCTGCCTCGGTTACAGTGAGTTGAACAGGATTCAGTGCCTCTCCAGCAGAGCAGAAGTACCATCCAGAATCACTGAGTCTCAGTCCAGTCATCAACACAGTGAAGCTTCTCCCATCATCACTGATCTGGACTGATGAATTCTGGGATGTGTCATTCCTCCCCACTGTGTAACAGCTCTGATCTTTATATCTGCACCACTGTTTGAGTTTATTCTGATATCCAGAAGTGTAGAAACACTGGACACTGACATTATCACCTTCATGTCCAGATACACTGCTGTTCATCACAGACACATCAGGAGCTGAACACAGCAGGGGAAAAAAATGTTAAATATAAATAGGTATCTACTGAAGCATAAAACCCCATATCACACAGAAGAAAAGTAAAAAATAAAATAAAAAGCACTACTAAAACAGTCTTTACCTGGTTGAACAGTTAAATACAAATGTTTTCTGTCATCTGGTTTTGCATGGATCTTCACCGCACACCAGTAATTCCCAGAGTCTGAAGATGTTGCATAGTCGAGTTTCACAGTAAAAATATTGTGGGCTGGATAATCAGTTATTGTCCATTTCCCTGTATCATTTGCACGGGCTGAGATTTGGCAAGAAAACCAATAAAACCCTCTACACCAGAGTTTTGAGTTTAGTTTATACTGATTGTCATACAGACACGGGATTGTAACAGTTCCTCCTTCTCTCACAGTTACACGATCTAGTGTATTCATGCTCAAAGTTTCTGTAGAAAACAAACACACACAAACACTTAGCTTTAATGATAATACTGGTACGAAATTAGCTAAAACAATTTTCTAATTAAATAAAAAATATTTGCATCAAATAATTATTTTAGATTAATTTGTTGTGTTCAGTGGTTTTTATTTGGTTTGACCTCCTGCCTCCATACTTATGAATGTGTTTGATGTTGTTGAATTTACAGCAGGTGAAATATGGAAAGGGGGACTTATAATATAATATAACAATATAAAAGTGTTAGGTCATGGTTCGAGGAAGGTGATTTTATAAATAGTGGGATATAGACATCAAATTAATTCGTACACTTGTGTGTGTTAAGAACATTCTAGTGATAATCTTATTCATTTTCTCATTTATTTTAATGCTGTCATTTTCAAAAAAATCCAAATCTCAACAATCAGTGTTGCAACCTTGTGGTTATGTGGTTTGATTATGCAATGTTCAAGTCTTACACAGCTGGAGACACATAGCATATTAAATATACACACTTATATTCAAATATACATGCAGTACTATTTGCTCACCCTGCAGTCTTTAAGAAGTGAAATCAATCAGAGTATACAAATAAACAACAGAAGAAAAGGGTAGGTGCATAAAGCATGTTTTGAGGGTAGAATGTAATTTCTATCTTACCTGCAGTGCAAAGTAAAACACCAAGGAGAATCGGAGGAAGAGCCATGTGACCGTCAGGATGAGTAAAAGCAAGACAGAACCTGAAATGAAAATCTGACTTCCTGTCTCTGATAATGAGCCGTTCCTGTTTCTGTACTCATCGATGTAATGAAAACTGAAGTCAGCAGAGACATCATCAATCCTACACACACACACACACACACACACACACTGCTATAGGAGAGGTTTGACACAGAGTATTTTAAACATGCACTTGAAAAGGTTTGGATCAAAGCAAAGAGCTGAAGTAGCCTTATAGTTCTACACCGAAAGAATATGCACAAATATAATGTCCAAAACACTGCAGCTGAAGGCCTTATACTATATCATATTGTGGATGGTGTGCTTCATGCATCATATGAACCAGACAGAAGAACAGAACATACACAAGCATCTTATTTCATCCTCCAAACTAAAATTACAATTCCATTCGTGTTTGGGTAACAAGCCCAACTAAACAACACTGACACACATTCAGACAAGAGTCAGGCATGTAATGTAAAAAGCAGACTTTGTTTATTTTCATACATTGTCAATTTCAGGGTGTTGCGAACTGCTCCGAGACTGGTGAAGAGCCAAATGCAGCTTTATTGAGACAATCCAGAATCATAATCCATACAGGCAAAAGGTCAAACACACGGGCAAAGAATCCAAATGAGCAACCGGGCAAAAAACAAACAAACACAGGAAACCAGGATAATGCTCAGAACTAGCTACAGTGCAACAACATACAATACTTCACAAAGTATGAGTGAATACACAGGGTTTAAATAGACTAAAGTAAACAACATAATAACACAAGTGGACGTAATCAGAACACGATATCCAGGCAATGGAAATGTAGTTCATATAGAAAGCAGAATGATGGAGTGCCCTCTGGTGGCGATCACGGGCACACCAACTGGTGGTGGTGACACAGGGAAAGTTATCACGTGTTAAAATAATGTCAAATAAATTATATCAAATAAATAAAAAAAATTATAACATTGGCTGGCCAAAATAATTACATTTTTGTTACGTTCTTTGACGTTTCACCATTTAAATTTTGCTTTGAAATGGCAAAATTTCAAAGCAAAATTTGCTTTGAAAAAAAGCAAATAAAGTTACTTAAAACCATAAAAACATGTCCAAAGTTCAAATCCAAAATAATTCAACAAGCAAAATAAATAATGACAAATGCAAATAAGACTCATTTGTATAACCGACTATAAACGGTCCATAAGAGACTGATCAAACACGGTTTATTTAACTAGTCAGGTTCATGGGCAAGCATTTGTTAGTGCATTAAACAGATTCTTAACGGGTACAACCTTTTTATGTTGAAAGACAAACTGAAATTTTGTTTCCAGACTTAAAAAGATTCAAAAGACAAGTAACTCTAAATAGCCCGCCATCACTGACTATATAACGCCCCAAATAAACTAAATAAAGCCCAAAAGAGCAAAGGGAAGCATTTTTATCGTTGTGTTTCCATCATCCCACTCTTTCAATAAAACACAGTCATTCCTTCATCAGCCACACAAAGCACAAGTTGACTAAACACAGCAAATATCTTCTCCTCCAGGAACGCCACAATCTGAGTGTTTTTAAGACGTCATTAACCTGAAACTCCAGCCTCCACTGATCATCTCAACACACATCATTACACATTACAGGACTGTAGATCCCAAACAAACCAGAGGAGGGAGACAGAGACTCTACAGACTACATTTTGCACATATAGAATACAGGACAGTAGAACAAAACACTCAAATAATGCCTGAATTAAACCCATTAAAAATTATCATTAAACTGCTAAACTATGCTGGTCTTTACCAATTTAAATACCTCATATGATAGACATAAGACTGAACAGATTAGACCATTTAATGTATATATAATTGCAGAAAATTACAGAGAACCGGCGCTGCATGGTATTTATAGCATCTAAAGGCAGATATTAAAGGGTTAGTTCTGAGGTTATTCTAAGAGCTTTCTGTCCCTCCATTGACAGCCAACGCAACTTCCACTTTCAATAAAATTGAGGTTAAACCACTGGAGTCACATGGATTACTTTAATGATGTCTTTACTACCTTTCTGAACCTTGAAAGGGGTAGTTGCGTTGGCAGTCAATGGAGGGACAGAAAGCTCTCAGATTTCCTCAAAAAGAGCTTCATTTGTGTTCGAAGATGAACGAAAGTCTAACGGGTTTGGAACACATGATGAGGGTGAGAAATTAATGACAGAATTTTCATTTTTAGGTGAACTATAAAGTCCCTTTAAAAATTTCAGGAAGTTTCACAAAACGTAAAAAACGTAAACATCACTGATGTTAAAAAGTTACATTGAGAACATCGCACATGATATGATTGTTGAACAGGCCAAGGCATAACACATGATACATTACTTGGTTTAAAAAAGCTTGTATAGCCTACAATGTGTAGTCATAAAAAAATAAGCCTATAATATGAACGCAACTGCGAAATTTCATGGTAAGCTTTTTCTTTTTAACAGGCTCAGGAAAGAAAATGCCATTAACGTGAAACGTTGCGCGTCGCGTTCATATAGGCTCTGTAGGCTATAGTTTTCCTCCCATAGAGCCTATTATTACGAAAAAGCATAACGTCAATGCAGTAAGACGGCGATATTAAAACTCAGTAGCGGATACACCTTATTGAACATGCAATGCGCTATTGCACGTGAAGCATTTTATAATGGTGTTCTATGGGTGTTGTTCATAATCGGATTGCCTCTATAAAGTATGCTTTATTAATAAGGTAGGCCTATATTGTGTACTAAATTTGGCGCTTCAATATCACTCACATTAAAGGGACTATAAGTAACTTTTTAGGTAATTTATAATCTAAAATCAATATTTTTATTCATAAATATGTCCTCAATGGTGTACAAATACCTCTGCCAATTATCTGATTTATCCTCGTAAACGAAGAATTTATTATATTTATATACATGGGACGGGTAAGTCCACGGAGGCTTCCATGTAGTTCCACCATCTTGAAAAACTATAATAGCAGAGAGGGACAAAAATTACGCCAACCCGTTTCCACAACGTGTTTTCGTTCCTAGCCAGCGTCACAACTGAAAGCAGCAGAAACGGAGGAGCAGAGCAGTGAGAGGCGCTTGTCACTGCCCCGGCAAGTTTCACAGTCAGTAATTCATACTGTAACATTCGTTTGTTCGTTGTGTCAATTTGAAGTTTGTTTGAAATAACAAACCTGTTCACCCGAAGGAAAACTCGACAAAGTGCTATTAGAAGACATCCTGTCATAGCTTTTTGCGGCTACCGTAGATGCAACACGCATTTGAAAACGTGAAGCGCTGGAGAGCACAATTCGTTTGAATGCAAAATACAATTTCACCGCTAGATGGGAGTAATTCTTACTCAATGTCCCTTTAAGCGTCTTAAGGGCCCTTACATAGTCAACGCATCGGTACGCATATGCGTGCGCAAGGCTACACATCGCTACGCTTCGGCCGCCATTATGCGTCGGCCGCCATTATGCGTCGATGCGTAGCCAAATGTGTCATCCTAGTTTTTGATACGCGACGCGCCGATGCACGCAATACTATGCGTTGTCGGTTGGGGCGACATTGCAAGTAATGTACATAAAAAGGTATATTATTATGTTTACAGAAGAAGAAGATTTGAATACAATGGCGGGCGAAGAGGAAAAGTTATGCGAGCTTGTTCGTATACATCCTTTGTTGCCGCCGATGTAAAATCAGCAATATGCACTCCTCTTCAGTTGCCATTTTGATCTGAATATTACGTGACCCGACTCTAGACTCTACTACCCCCTGCTGCGCGATCGGTGTATTGTATTTCACGCATCGCCGGTGACGCTTGTGTACTATGAAAAGGAGCGCGTAGCTCGCGTCGCTCGCGTTGCTCGCGTTGACTATGTAACGGCCCTAAATGTGAATTACGCGGCCGTTGTCTGTTTTAGCAGATTACTGCCATCTAGTGGTAGCAGCTTTTCTCAGACAGTGTTTGTGGATCTTGCACAATATTGCAGCTTCATATTACTCATCTTGCAAGGCGAAACCCGCGAAATGAAAGTCTCAAAATCCAAATGAATCAAAAAGGATTGACTCAGAAACGAGTCAATGAATGCACACACACGTGTCACCTGATCCACAAATGCACATCTTACTTGTTGCATGCACAAATTCTGGCCTACATTAATGCAAAATTGAGGTTTTGTATTAACAACTATGTCTCTATTTGTACAAAATGCTGCACATTCATGCGATTCTGGATTTTGCACACACAAGTTGTATTGTATTAGTTTAAATGTAGCGACGCACATTTGTGAATTTGTCAAATAGATGGGTAGTTGTGCACACATTAATAATTAGCACCAGGCCTATATTCATTTGTAGTTGTTTGTGTGTGGGTTGTGAAATGCTTAAAAACAGCGAAAAGAAAGTCTCAAAATCCAAATGAATCAAATGAGATTGACTCAGAAAATAATTCAATGCATGCACGGGCGTCACCTGATCCACACATGCACATTGTTGCATGCACAAATTATGATACACTAATACAAAAGAAAACATTTGTATTCACAAAAAATTCTCTATTTGAACAAATCGCTACACATTCATTCAATTTTGAATTTTGCACACGCAAGTTGAAAGGCATGGATAAAACATTTCTGCAACATGTATCAAGTTCATTGATAATTGTGCTTGCACGTGTTAATCATGTTGATACTATATTCATCCCATAGATGTATCCCCTGTCAGGGACGTGCACAGGGGGGTTGCTCAGGTTGCCCGGGCAACTGCCCATATGCCCTTCTCACTCAAGTTGCCCTTCTCACTCAAGTTGCCCTTCCAAGAAAAAAATTAAATCGTACAATGGATGCAGAATTTCACGTAGGCCTAGATTAAAAAAAAAAATCGCAAAGCCTCATTCACTTCCATTCGGGCACCGAAAGTGAAAGTCAGTATGAAGGGCAAACGCTGCACGCGACCATAGACTGCACGCGACCGGCGTAGGGCCACGCAAATTACTTAAGCGCCTCCATCTCGTGTCATAGTCATAGCGCGCCGTCAAATGTGTAGCTACAACATCCACGACAAAATGAAGCGAAACTATCCTTCTGGTCATGAAAAGTGGAAGAAGAAAAAAACCATGAGAGTGAATTCCGGGAACAACAATCAGGTAAACTTGTGTTTTCTCCTCTCTAAGTTTGATGTCAGCAAAGTTTGATGTTTTTCGGTCTTGCTAACCTAGCTGGGCAGGCAGTGCATCTCTTGCATCACTTTGTGGCTGACAAAAGTGAGAGTAAAATACAATTATTTATTACGTTTGATTTTGATAAACGACAAAGTGCAACGGTGTTTGTTTACTGCAGCTCGGAAAACATAACCGCGTCGCGTGTGTTATCGTGCGTTCATATGCGCGTTGCCGAAATGAAACTCGCATTTTTCAAGCAGAAATATGTGGAGACCAGACATACTGTACAATACATGCACGTGAATGATGGCACTCCCAATCAAAGTAGCCTACACATTATACTTTTAAAACAAGACACTGATTATCTAGTCTCAGTGTAGTTAAAAACTCTAAACAACTGCACTAATTATGCAAGATAGAAAGCAATGTATTGACAATTTGACATTGATTGACTATTGATTTATAATTAAAAATGTTGATTAGCTGGACATACTGGTCAAAATGGATGCACATCCCTCTTGATTAACCATAAATCAAGAATTGCTTCAACATGCATAATAAAAAATTAAAAAATCATACTGATGCCGAAAATGCCCAGGCTGTAGAAAGAACCAAAGTTAATCCCAAAAGCCAAAGCTCAGGGTTATAATTTATTATTTTCTTCTTATTTATGTTTACGTTAATATTCACTTACTTAATAATATTCACTTATTATCTTAACATTCTATAGAAAATACTCTATTCAATAAATATTGTGTGTTTGAACCTCATTCTGTTCTATATTGTTGTACTTATTCTTTGACTGTTTTGTTTAAAGGAGGGAGGATTGTATGGGAGCGCTGAAGTGTCAGGTGTGACTGTGGCAATGGCAAATGGTTTACATAGCTCACGACATCACGGGTCAGGTAGAGGGCCCCTTAGCAGAATTTTGCTTAGGGCCCCAGGGAGGTCAGGATCGGCACTGGGTGTAGCAGTCGATTCTGTTCCTTACCGGAATTCCTGTTCCCTTTACGCAATCATACTACAAATCATGCGTAGTTGCCCAGATGAGCAAAAAGCACAATTGAATGTACGGGAAGCCAAAAGGTTAAAAAAGGATTGTATTTTTTCCGAAATCTAAGGTTTTTTTTATTTTTATTAGAAGCGAGTTTTTCCCCATCTGTCAATTCAATCCAGATTATTTATTTAAAAAAAATAAAAAAAATAATAATTAAAAAACAATAAACAATAATATGAGGAACTCTTTTTCTCATGTGTATTTTGGTGACATTTAACATATTGTTAATACATTTTGTATACTGTTTACAAAGTTGTATATCATAAATCTGTCATCTTTGACGTTTGCAATCTTTATAAATAATAATAAGACCATAATATGAGGCATTGCGTTTGGACATAAACACGATCAGATAAGGCAATTTGTATGGGCAAAATTCAACTGAATATATTCCTTCATATAGCCCGTGAGTTTTGGGGGTAGTGCCCTTTTTTCAGGTCAGAGCAACTGCCCCACAAAATTCCTGTGCACGTCCCTGTCCCCTGTGACTTTTTGTTCAATAAAAAAAAAAAAAAAAAAAAAAAATCTCCAGGACCCACTCGCTCGCGGAGCAGCAGCTGTGACGTCACAGGCAGCGCGAGTTCCAAATTGCGTCATAGACTGACTCAACCATAAACTGACTGCATGGCACAACACATCTAACGTTACACAGCTCGTTGAGATTAACAATCTGACTGAATACGGTGTCATTTATATTAATATAATACAATTGACGGAATCTTCAGCTCGGGTGATCATAACAGGAGTTCAGCACAACTGAGGCGACTGGACCCGAGACTAAACTCCACAACAGGTACTGAGGTAAACGGTAATAGGCCTACACATCAGAACTAAAGTTATACTAGACGGAAAATGTATGAAATTGAACATGTTTGAAATTATTGGTTGGCAAATATCTTTTAAAACAAGAAAATTAAGTTGATTTAAAAGAATCAGGGCCAATTTCTTTGGCAGTTTATGTTGTTTGATTTCGTACGGGGGTTTGTTATTAGGGATATGCAATTTTGCCATAATATCATTAGGGATATGTCATTTTATTTTAAATACATTTTAATTTTAAAGCGAACTACTCATTTTAGGCCTTTTATTAAGAGAACATTAAGGCATTTCAAGATAAGGACCCGCGGCCAGCTGTCATCATAACATCCTAATATAACGTTACATCATATACATAATAGGGGTGGAACGGTACATGTATTCGTATTGAACCGAAACGGTATGGTACGGGCGTCACGGTTCCAGGGCTGCCAACTTTTGAGTTCAGCTTAGAGTGAGATTTTGGGGGGCGGGGCTTGGGTTATGGGGGAGGGGATTATTGAGGGGCGTGGCTTGGTGTGGGGAAAAATACAAACACAAAATCCTTGCATTAGCAGAAGTGTATTAAGTACAGGGGCGTCATGCAAGCCAAAATTCTGGGGGGGCACAATCTGAGACGTTGCAATTGTTTTCTGACGGGTGATATGGATCATGTTAGGAGGGGTCAGGGGGTTTCTCCCCCTGAAATTTTTTTAATTCTGGCTGCGAAACATACTATTTCAATGCAGTTTGGGAGGGACAGAAATACCTTAACGGAGCTAGCAGCAACACTCCTCTATCTGATTCTGAGGACTAAGTTAAAGTATCTATTTTGTAAGTTTATGTAAAAGACAGGTTGATGAAAGAACTGTAAGCTCAAATTCAAAAGCTTTTGAAGTCTACTTCATTAAAGCATGTTTACACACACACTTACTGTACACTTAGGCCTACTACACATGATTTTAAAAACAGTACCATTGCAGTTTTTATGTTATGATTTTAAATTGGTATGTGACCTAAGAATGATCTTACATTAAAGGTAGCCTGCATAAAGGTGCTGAGGTCTGACTTTGTGGTGCTCGGAAATTAAGTTATTTTAATATTAATATGTGATGAAGGACTTTGAAAGAAGTTTGACAGATTTCAGTGCTTAATAAGGTTAACACTACCCCGTTTATTTGAAAATGGTTAATATTTGACAGAAATGTAAAAAAGTAATCAAATCAAATGCAATATGTAGGCCTATAGCGATCTGTATAACAACTGCTGTAGGGATTTGGGGGGTAGTCCTACTATGATATTAGTCAAGTCAAGTCATCTTCATTTATATAGCGCTTTTAACAATGGATTGTTTCAAAGCAGCTTTACAGAGATAAACATATCATTTAAGGTAACAGATTGTTTTGGCGTTATAGCGGTTCTTGAATAATGTTACTTCCAGCTAAAGTTAACTTTGATTGATTCACCTCCGTCGAAATGATCAGACTTTAAACGCGAACCTGTGATTAACGCTGACGGCGTTCACATGCTCATTCAGAATTCTATAGTTATGTGCTTTTTAAAATATGTGCGCAGGTTTGTAATTCATACAACCCAGCCTAAACAAACTACTTTTCTTGCCTATAAATTTTGATACAGAATTTTGTTTTATTTTATCACTTCGGGGTACGCGAGCCGGAATTCACAACGCTTTATCTGTAGAGTGGGAAAGGGATCCTCCATTTCTTTTAATATTATCTTTTAACATTTCTTTTAATATTATCTTTTAACATTATCTTTTAATATTAGACTACATTAAAAGATAATGAATTTCAAACCTGAACCAAACATATTTTTTAATTCAAAGATCAAAGTCTGTCATTAGTCTTTAGTCTGCCAAAAAAAAAAAACCATTAAAATCATGAACTCAAATGTCATTGTGAAAAAAAAATGTGTTACTGTTGTAACAGTGTGTAGGCTAAATCAGACCTTTCAGGCTATAGCCTAACGCTAATCAGCCTTATGGCAAAATTATTATTACAACTAAATTGTCGGTCATTAAATAGGAAAACTAAATAATTTTGTAGATGATTTGCTTTGTGTAGGCCTAACGCGACATCAGACATTATAAGGCCCGGACGAAGTTTTTTTTTGCACACAGTGACGCGACCAATCAATCACTCCTTTAATGCTGCGTTCCAGCGAATAGCGCGTCAAATTCGCGCCTACCGCGTCTAGTTATAGCCTACGCGTGAACACTTTGAATCCATTCGCGCGTCAAGAGCAAATGACGCGCGTAAAAAAACTAAAGTTTAGACTGGCTGCCTGCACATTCACTGTCCTCGCGGCTGCGGCTGCTGCAATTGGAAGGGGCTGGCTGCAGGACGACTCAACTTCCACGGACAGTTTTTAATATTTTATATCAAGATTTTGCTTTAGTATAATTTTCGGGACAATTAAGGCCGGTTTCGGGATTCGGGACAACAGCTTAGATTTCGGGACTGTCCCGAATTTTTCGGGACTTCTGGTCACCCTAGGGAGGAAAAATCTGAGGGGGCACGTGCCCCCTCACTTTGAATGGGCATGACGCCACTGATTAAGTATATATTGATTGTCAAAGTATTTGGTATCTGTACATAATTTCTTGGGAGATTTACATTACATTTAATTTTACATTTAACATTTTAATTGACATTCTGTTCTTAGAAAACAATAATTAACATTAACTACTAGCATGTCCAGATATTTGTCATCTGGAAATGCTTTTGTACTGTTTTTATGATAAAGTTATGTAAAATAACTGCTCAGTGCTGCAAAACAAACAACTCTGCTATTGCTAACTTAATTCTATATAAACTATATAACAGGCCTATTAGTTACCAGCCTAAACTGGATGGAGACAAGGAGCGCCCTGTAACTCACTGACCTGCCTGCGTTCACAATTCACACAGTGCAGATGGGAGGGAGAACGGCTGATTACACAGTTTATGGGAATAAATTGTGTATTTCCCTCACAATTGTCACAAAAAACTCACACTGTCTGTCTGGTCTCCAGAGCCGGTCCGAGCCTTTTGGGGGCCCTAAGCAGAATTTGATTTGGGGGCCCCTCCCACTACGCAAAGTCCCCTGTGCTTGACGATTATTGACACAAATGTCACGCAATAATGATACATTATGAATGAATACAGTAAGGTTATGTATTAATACAAAATAAATAGGCCTACTTAATAAAAAATAGATGCCTACTTAAATAAAAAAGTTTTAACTTTTACTTTACTCTTTTACTAACTCTTTAAAACTTCTTCAAACAAACTGTCTCAAAACATATAAAATAAATTGTTTGCTAAAATAATGACAAAACTGAGAAATCAGAAATATAATAAGAGCAAGGGTTCAACAATGACAATTATTGATGAAAACTGTAAAAATATTATTATTTCTCAACTGTACCAATACAGTGTAACTGTCCACTGGGTTGTGTTGCGAAAGGCACGCAAGCTCGTTTACCTCTCTGCCGTCGTGCGCGTGCGCGGTTAGGAGCGCGCCGTTAGGAGCTCAACACATCTGTCTGGCATGCACGCTCGCTCGCTATAGATTACAGGATATTTAAACTAATTTGCGGTAAACTAGTCGATCACGAATGGCTCAACTGGTAGATCTATAGATAAACTTATCTTTCAGGCATTTGACCGACTGGGTTGACACTTCAGCGTGAGAAATCGGGGGTGTGGCGTGAGAGCGTGAGAATTGGCTCAATTGCGTGAGTCTCACGGTGAATGCGTGAGAGTTGGCAGCCCTGCCGGTTCGGTGCACGAATTTGCACGGAGAATACACGGTACTAATAAAAAAACCCCCTCTTAAATAGCGATAAATTTCGCTCTATTCGCTTTTGGTGTGACTGTGAACGCAGCAATGAACAGGCTGCGATCAAGATTGCAATGCTGGAGTGTGTGTGTGTGTGTGTGTGCGAGAGAGAGAGAGAGAGAGAGGGGGGCGCGATGAGCAGTGTGTGTGTGTGTGCGAGAGAGAGAGAGAAAGGCGCGGGCGCGAATCGCGCGATCGAACAGTGTTTGTGTGTGTGTCAGAGGCACGGGCGATCGAACAGTGGAAACATAAAAACATACTCCGTCATTTTTTTCCTACAGGACATCATTAAACAGGGCTCCAGACTAATTTTTTGCCTTGGTTGCACTGGTGCGCCTAACTTTTTTATTTAGGTGCACCAGCACAAAATTTAGGTGCACCCAAATGTTTCCTCGGCTCGCGTCGCCTTTAACGCCACAATTTCAAGCTCAGCTTTTTATCATGCTCCATATACATGCATATATATTATGTAAATGATTTTAAACAAGAACAAGGTGTAGGTAAATACTTTTTTTTAATTTGAAGCACAATTATATTGTATACAAAAAAAAAAATGTGTGCTTCACTGAGCTGCCAAACTAACTATTTTGAGTCTCTAGCTCAGG
Organism: Rhinichthys klamathensis goyatoka; assembly: GCF_029890125.1. Taxonomy (NCBI): domain Eukaryota; kingdom Metazoa; phylum Chordata; class Actinopteri; order Cypriniformes; family Leuciscidae; genus Rhinichthys; species Rhinichthys klamathensis. The sequence continues at coordinate 287,350 of NW_026606839.1, forward strand.
CTCGGTAGGCTCACCGAGGAAGGACCAGGGCTTGGCATCTTACAGGGACTGGGGAGACGGGTGGCTGAAGTAGCTCCATGTCTGGGCTGTTGTCGGAGCATTGACCGGGGAGTAGGGATGGGTATCCATAAGGTTTTAACGGTATTACTACTCTTACCGATACTCCTTAGCGATCCGGTACTTTAACAGTATTCTTATCGGTTCTTTTTGTTTTATAAACAAAGATAAACAATTAAACAAAGATGCACATTATATAGGCCTACACAGTGCTTTAATTTCAGGAAGGTCTACTAACATTAGCTACTGTTCAAGTATGGTCTAAAAAGAAATCTAATAAAGTAATCAAATGTAAAATAACACTGCATATTTTATCATAGATAGATAATGCTTATTAAAGCTGAAGTTATTAATTCAAGAGCTGTGAATACAAGCCGGTCATTTTGACATTTTTGTGTACATTTGATAGTTTAGACACGCACATGAAACCCAAAGTATAATTTGCTTGTCTCGTTAAGTTCTGTTTTTAGAGCGCGCGTCGCCTTGGGAACAGCATCTCTTGTGCAGACTTTTGTGCTTTTAATAGCTCTTTTTATTATTAAATGCGTCCCGCAATTTAGCAACAGTAGCTGGACTGCATTTTACAACAATCACGAGCTGATTCTGTCGTTAAGTTTGAGTTTTAGGGAGAAGTGACAGCGCACTGCTGCGAATGGAAGGAAGCTGCGCCAGACCGAATGTGTCAGTAGTTTTTAATGGTTTTACCTCAATATATTTTTTTTATAATCTTTGGAAGCCGAAATCTAAAACAAAATCAGACTAATATCACAGACCTAAAGTGTAACCAGGCTACGTTTGAATATTTAGTTCTGCCGTCGTCACTCATTAAGCAGAGCTGTCGTGTTTTGCGCGCTGTGGCTCCGCGTGAGAGATCTCTCTCTCTCTCTCTCTCTCTTGGACTGCGAATAGCAAAAATGGTGTAATATTATTATACACAGAAAAGGCTCGCAAGATAAATTCTTTTTTTAAATAACGTCTTTATAGTAATAATAAATAGTATGTGTATTTTCTTAATTTCTCCAGTAAGTTACCGACATCAGAACCGATCACGTCCGAGCTGATCGACACAGCGGTCTTTCAGAAGTTGAATACCGGGTTTCGGTACCCATCCGTACCGGACAGAGTGTTGGGGGAAACAGGCCTACTTTTCTAAAAGAAAAAACTCTATGGGTCTATTTCTTTTCATTGTTCGTCGTCTGTTTTCTTGCGTTTCTTTTGCTGATGCTGATTGCCGTAACTGATACTCTGGTGCTCAGGTCGCAATTTCAGTCACACAGCACGGAGCAGTGTAGGCCTACCACAGCCAATCAGAGGCAAAGACCCGCCCTATCTCTGTCTCTGATTGGTTTAGACCACGATATGATCCAACCATGAGTGTGCTGTGAGTTCCGACAAAGGAGAACAAGCGCTTCGCTCGTGGAAACTTGGCAGCGGACGCGAGGACGTTAGGTGCACCGGTGCGACCTTGGAAAAAATTTAGTCGCACCCTTACAAATTTTGGTCGCATATGCGACCAAATTGGTCGCACTCTAGAGCCCTGTTAAACCTGCAAAGTGTGTTTACTTATATTTGTGTACACTCGCAATAAAACATAACTGTGCTTTTGTCACACTCTAAACTCTTGTCAAACTGTAACCTACAACTGTTAACAAAAGTTTTTAATGGTAGTATTATTTTATACGGAAATCAATTATTTATAATTCAGATGAGAATAAAGTTAGGGTTAATTAAAATGAAGGAAAACAAATATATTGATCTGAAATAGCAAATTAATTTTAAATTCATTCAGGTACAATTACCAAACATATCTCAAGGTCTTTTCGTCTTTTTAATCATTTAATTAATAAACTAATTATATAAAACTACTGTCAGTGCACTACAAATAAACTGGTTCTATGCCTTTATTAATAAAACTTATTTAAAAAATACAAGGCTTAAGACATTTATAAAAAAGCCTTCTGCATTTTTGTTTTGCTATTCACTCCATTGTACCGAAATCGTACCGAACCGTGACGTCTGAACCGAGGTATGAACCGAACCGTGACTTCTGTGTACCGTTCCACCCCTATTACATAATTCACCTGTTGTATTGCTAACAGTACCCAATTTTTCATATCAACTTAAAAATAGTTTGGACTGCAAATGTCACGTACTATAAGACTATGATATAGGCTAAGACGTACTATGTCATTAAAATATTATAAAGTTGTTGTAATAAAAACCGCATGAGGGCTATATTTAATTTGAGTTGTTATTGTTGACCTTTAATTATACCAGCTGACAGGGCTCTCTCTACCCGAAGGAATGGGGAACAGCAGCAGCAATGTGTTCGTGGACACTTATGAGGATTTACCCGAGGGAATGGAGAACAGCAGTGCTCAACCATTGACCAGCGCTGCTGTTTCATCGCAGGAGTGTCCTCAAACTCACGAACAGGAGCCGACTCCAGCCACAGATGCGCTTGAGACCGAGCCAATGGTGGAGTACGCTCAACCATCGACCAGCGCCGCTGTGTCATCTGGGAGAGAACCCAGCAGCAGCCCAACAGATGGACCTGTGAAGATTAAACCAACAGGTAACTGAGGATCTAAATTCAAATCAAAACTGACATGTAGTGGTCGGCCGATATTTTGTGAAGTGTGCATTTGTAGCCGGCATAAACGTGTTTCTGCGAGTGACGGTCGGACTGTGTGAAGTGAGTGAATGCGAACAGAAGATCAGCTTCACACGAGACGCCATTGAAAAACTTTATATCCAGTTGCCCACTGTGTCAGATTCATATCGGTTTCACTGTGTGATGGACAGTGTTGGGGAAGTTACTTTTAAAAAGTAGTGTAACTCGTTACTCGTTACTTCTTTAAAAAAGTAATCCGTTACTTTACTTAGTTACCCCATATAGAAAGTAACTTTTTACGTTACTCATTACTTTTACGTTACTTTTATGTTGCTTGACTTTGGGCAGAACCCAATATCTGTTCCTAAATGTGTAGGCCTACATAAAGTTCTACTATGCATAATGCCATATATAATGCCATAAATGCATAATGCATTTATCAAAAAATTTAATATTTATGAAGAAATGCCGGTTAATGGATAGGCATATGCATGGGCGGCGCTAGGGAGGGGCTAGAAAGAAAGCCCCCAAGAAAGACCAAAGCACCCCGTTAGCACCCCCAAAAATAATTTCTGGAAGTAATTATATTCAGGCTGTATTCTATGGAAGTCCTGAACCGCATGGTGAAGAAAAAAAAAAGAAAACTTATCTTGTTATTTAGACATAATAAGGGGACATTCTAATCTGCATTAAGCCAAATTAAGCGTAATATAATGGTTTTCTATGGGAGGAAAATGCTTAACGTGTAAGTAAACACGTTGCGTTCATATTCTGGGCTCATCTGATTTTTTGTACATAGTATAGCCTACTTTATTATGATTTTAGTATCATAATGATTAATAAATGCACGCACAATTATCCGTGAACTTGATAAATGTTGCAGATATGTTTTACTATGCACGTAAACAAATGCCTTTCAACTTATGTGTGCAAAATTCAGAATTAAATGAATGTGCAGCAATATACAAATAGAGAGTCTGTAGGCCTACTATAGCCTACGTGTTGTAGCTAAATAAGCGCATTTAGTTTCATATTTGTTAAAATATTATAATGTTATCTTTTTTCCATCTATGCTGATTATGAAAAGTGAACAGCGCGAGTAAGATGGATGCGCAATATATCGGGAGACATTGAGTCAATCAGACATGATTTTGACCACTTCATTAAGTTTTGTTTTGAAGAAAGCCTTTCTTTAAAGCGAATTTCGTTTTCTATAAATTGTATCTTAATTTTAATCAATTTTTTATCAACCAAATGCCTGCAAGTAAGAAGCAAATATAGGAGACAATATAATCATGGAAGCGCCGGCGTGGTCACTTGCATTGCACGTGAACTGGAGCATCTCATTATAAATTAACCGAAACTCAACGTATAGAATTTAAGCTTGAAATGTCTTTAAACGAAACAATTCAAAATGAAAAGAAATAGGCTACTCTCTGATTATGTAATCCATTATGTGCATTTCTCTCTGGGGCGTTCACTACGGAGATGGCGATCGCGGTCAAATCTATCAAATGACGGAGATCGCTGTCAAATCCCAGGGACAGATAATCTGTCCCTGGGGAAAGTAACGTAACTTGCGCCGAATTGAAAAAGGAACTGCGTTTCGTTACCAAATTTTCAGTAGTAGCGCGTTACACTACTTTTTACACGAAAAAGTAGTTACGTTACACACAACACTGGTGATGGATGTAAAATTAGCATTACCTTGTCTTTATTTGAAAAAAATATGACTACCAGTGCGCACGAAATTACAAGAATACTGAGTGTCCTGTTACAGTGTTTACTTCCTTTTTATTCATATATTTTTAAACAATTACTTTATTTGTGAAAAATACTGTAATAGGATTGCAGATTCACGAAGTTGCCATCTAAAGCAGCCTTTCTCAAACTTTTTTCAGTCGGGGCACCTTTCAAAAGTGCATAAAATCTCAAGGCACCCCAGTGTAAAATATAAATTAAAAACACTGCATAACCCAAATGTAAATGCAAATGTCCTGTTTATTTAGACAGAACAGTAATGAACAGAGCATAATACGAACTGTAAATAACAATAATAATAACAACTTTACAGGGCTATCACTTTTGTGAAAAAATCCTGATCGATTTTTGAGACATAAACGTTCATTGAATCGATTGTAAAATCGATTTTCCATGTCTAAAGACGTTTCCATTTTCAGCGCCAAATATAGGCAAATCCACGGACAATAACAGGCATTAGCACGATCGTAAAGAGTGCGCTTGAGACGCGCACAAGTCAGCAATATTTCTGATGATTTATTGGCATGAAGTTTCGTGCACAATGACAAACAGGAGTGCAAGATTCTCGAAAAACAATAAGCAGAGTGGACTGCCATAACATCAATGAAAAACATTACTGCAGGCTTCAACATGGCTGTGTTTACGATTAGAAATGTCAAACAAATTTCGCCTACGTAGGCGATTGTAGGCCGGATCTGTATCTGTATGCATGGGACGGTCTGAATACCGGCAGAATTCACATTTTTGTTGTAAAAAGAGACACGTTATGCAGAAGTATAGTATAGTTTGTATGTGTGTTTGTCAGAGCCTGCAGTTGCTGTGTGACGCGTTGTTGCTATAACGCGGTGCTATGGGTTGCGTCACTTGCGTCAAGTTGTGTGTGTGTCTTGCTTCGGTCTTGTGAGACGGATTTCTATGGTTAATTTTATATATATATATATTTATCTAAAATGAATTTACAATTTTATTAATACGTTCATATGTTTAAAAAGAAGAAGAATGTATTTATGTAAATTCAAATATATATATATATATATATTTAGCCTACGTAATTTTTTGGCGGCACCCCTGACAAAGTCAGGGGGCACCCCAGTGTGCCGCGGCACCCACTTTGAGAAAGGCTGATCTAAAGTATAAGGAACATGAACTTAAATGCAAAACCTGCTGATTATTCACGTGTCAATTTCAGCCTGTTTACTGATTTTATTTGTAATCTCCACACCGGTTGGTTCCTCGCCTGATCTGCACAGGTGTGTTTAGTCACAAGCAGTTCAGTCTCATGCTGTTGTGTGTGTTTTCAGGATCCTTTGACTCTCTTTATGAAGTGGGAAGGAAACTGGCGTCGGGATCCCATGGCATTGTCCATGAAGGAATCCGAAAATCAGACGACAAACCAGTATGTTGCTCTTTCTGGATACACCAAACTTTCTGCCTCTTGTTTCCTTCTGTCTTTCGAGTCCTGACATACACATCAGGGTTTACAGTTTTCATCAAAACATGTTTTAAAAAAGATTGAAGATTATCATGTAAACAACAAAGATGGATCAGTTCACTTACACTTGCAAATATTTTCTTTATCTTTTAGGTGATCATCAAATTTGTTAAGAAGCGCCTGTTTGATTTCCACGTAAGTTGACACCATTTTATTCTTCATGAAAAGTTCTCTTAAGAATTATTTATTAAATTCTTATTCAGTAATTGATAATTCTGCATGTAGACAGCATAAGATAAAACTGAAATAGACAATCAAAGCCTTGAAGCATCAGTTGTAAAATACATGTACAGTTTGTTGTTTTTTTCTTGAATTTCCCTCACTCTTTAGTAAGGAGGTTTGAGGTTAGGAGTCAAATAACCTTTTGTCAATCTCTTCTTTTAGATTGGCCATTCCGAACCTTTGTGTCGAGAGGCAGCTATAATGCGGATCATGAAGCATAGCGACCATGTCGTGAAGTTATATGACTGGTTTGACATGGAAGATCGCAACATCTTAACTATGGAACATCCAGGTACCAGCATAACCTTGTGTGATTTCATCAAAGAAAACGGAGGTCGTCTGACTGAAGCAGAAGCAAAAGACATCATGCAGAAACTCATCGCTGCGTTACGGCACTGCAGTGAACAGGGTGTTAATTATAAAGACATAAGCCTGAGAAAAGTACTCATCAACAAAGACACCATGCAGATCAAGTTAACCGGCTTTTACAGAGCACTGACCATCAGCGAAAGACGTGAGTTTGCTTTTTAAGCACAAGTCACTGGTTTTTTATGCACAGGATATGGAAATAAGGGCGTTTAAAAAAAAAAATGTAACACTGAAAACGTATTGCTTACAGAAACAGCCGAATTTAAGTCAGTAGCAGAGAGGAGAATTCACGCTTTAATGGCGACAAATGCAGGCTTATACAGAGTGCTGAAGAGGATGGTCGAAGGAAAATGTCTTTTGGATTTGAAACTTTGGTTTGGTAGGAAAAATACACGCTTGTCCAAAGGTGAGACCAAAAATAAGAACGAAATGGAAATAGCATTGCTTGAAAACACAAGTGACAGTAAAGTTACCTTGATGACAAATAAGCAAAGTGTAAAACACAGCGGATTGACAGTGAAGTTTAGCAATGAATAAATGTGCAGCCAGAGAATGCCTTAGTAACAGCAACAAATGCAGTGTATTTCATAGTAACTTACTTATCTCAAAATCAAACAGGACTAATCATTTCTCTTCTGAAAACCTTTACAGAATGCCAGGATCTACTTCGGAAACTTCGTGACAGAGAGTCAGACATCACCTTACAGGATATTTCAGATCATGACTGGTTTAACAACACACCAGGCACAGATGCACTCGAGTCAAACGGTGAGTCTCTAGTTATTACCTCTCTGATTCATGTCCGCTTCAGCCTGATGTTTCTGACGTTAGTTTGAATTTTTCGCGGCAAAGTCACCGCAGCAAAACTAAACCAGTCGCATTTTAAAGTCGTTCGTGAAATGACCGCCAGGTGGCGCTGAGGGACACTTTGCAAAACAGCAGCAATAGATTGTTTCTGCGTTGCCATGGCGCGAAATACAAATGGAGGGCAGGAAGTGATTTGCTGTATTTAGAAAGCACTATAACAAACTCATTAACATTCACAAAAGTTCATTATTCGCATGTGATTGAAAGGCTTGCCGGCTAAACATTTCATTCACATACACCCGAAGCTCACAGGCACTCAAAGCCTGTCAAACAGCGCCTGGTTACTGGACTAAGTTATCTTTCTAACATGAACTTCAATGCTAAACCTGCTAATTATTCACATGAACATCTGGACAGTTTTACGTTAATCATTCACCTGTAATCTGTGCTAATAAATGGTTTTCTTTCAGAAAAACACACTAAAGGGAGGGAAGGCCGTCCTCGTTCGGCTGCTGTAAAGCTTGGCATCCGAACGCCTTTTAGCAAACTGTGTCCTGGTGTGGCTGACCGAGAGCCTTCGCAGGAGCGTCCACACACCGCCGCTGATGCGCCTGAGACCGAGCCAATGTTCGATTCCGCTCAACCCTCGACCAGCGCCGCTGTGTCATCTGAGAGAAAACCCAGAATCTCCCCAACAGATAGTCTATGTAATATTACTTTGATTTATTTCAGTTCTAGTCTGTTTCTGGTTTTAGTTTTAATTCTCACCTCTTCTGCACAGATGTGTTCAGGCGCAAGCAGCTGCTGCTGGAGTTCAGCCTCATGCTCTATATTAAAATGATCTTGCTGTGTGTTTTTCTTTTTAGATACTCATTATAAAATAACAAGGAAACTTAAATCAGGAAAACAGATCTCTATCTATGAAGGAATTCGAAAATGGGACGGCCAGAAAGTATGTTGCTCTTTCTCCATAACCAAACGTTTTGTCTCTTGTTTCCTGTGAACTTTAAATCTTGCCATAAACATCCGTGTTGACAGTTTTGATAAAAAAATGTAAAGACTGTAGATGATCATGTACAAGTTGAACTTGCGTTTACAAAATGTGTCTATTTTTTAGGTTGTCATCAAATTTCTTAAGTGGACTGCATCTTGGAAAACATCAAAATTGGTAAATTGACAAGATTTTATTCTTCATGAAATTCTCTTGTTAGAATTGGTTTGTTAAATTCTGTATAGATAGTAGGCTTTGAGATATAACTGAATTAGATAAGCAAATTGTTTTCATCTTCAATTTCCCTCACTCTTTAGTTAGGCAATTTGAAATGAGTTTGGAGTCAGCTAACCTTTTGTAAATCTCTTTTCTTTAGCATACATGTCCCTTGCGTCTACAGCTAGGCTTAATGAGGACAGTTCAAACCATCCCACCATGCCAACATGTAGTAATGTTACATGACTGGTTCTACGATGATATGGATGTCTTCATAGTTATGGAGTGCCTAACTGACAGCGTGTTGTTGCAAGATTTTATTAAACTCAGCAAAGGACCCATAACCGAAGGAGTAGCAAAACAGATTTTGCTGAGGCTCGCCGTTGCATTACAACACTGCCACGATTGTGATGTTTCTTTTGATCCCGAGAATCTCCGAGACATCTTCATAAACCCAGACACCCTGCAACTGAAGTTATTGGACTTTGGAGAGTCACGGCACATTGTAGAAACACGTGAGTTGGCTATTTGAACACAGATTACTGACTTGTTTACAGTTCACTGATGATATTTTACTAAACACTGGAAATGTATTGGTTACAGATAGTGAAGTAGTTTGTAAACTGTCAGTCACCAGAGAGATGGCAATGGACACAGCATTGCAATGCTTCAGGTTCGTGCTGGATGCTTTCATCCGACAAATCCCGTTTTGGAAACGCCTGTCCGGAGGTAAGATCGATAACAAGAACGAAGTGGAAATAACATTGCTTGAAAAACATATAAAGCTCTGACACATAAATTGACAGTAAAATGATAAGTGTCAAACCTTGATGACGAAAACACAGGGGACTGATAATGAATGTTTAGTGATTAAATGTCCATGTCATTGTTACAGCAACAAATGCTTTGTATTTCATGCTAACATTCACCTTACATGAACTACAGAAGGGTCAAACGTGATTAATCCGCTCTCTTCTGAAAACTTTCACAGAATGTCGGCAGCTTCAAAAGCAGCTTCATCTGAGTAGAACTAAGAAGAGGCTCATTTACAACTTGGAGGACATTTTATGTCATCCCTGGTTTGCAGATATACGCAGAGAATGAAGAGGAAAGAAGCCAAAAAAGTAAGAAAAATATATTTTCTTTGTTTAATCAATTCCGGCCTTGTAAATCAAATAAACATTATTTGAGATAGAACAGACTCGGACCTGCCAACTTGTACGCATTTTGAATTCAAAGTACGCTGGTGCGATTTGTCACTTTAAACTACGCAAACGCCTGGTGCACGTGCTGTAACTAATTTTCTTTCATGTTTCTATCAATCTTTCTTTCGTTTTTCTTTCTTTCTAACTAATTTTCTTTCTTTCTTTCTTTTATTCTTTCTTACTAATCTTTCTTTCATTCATTTTTCTATCAATCTTTCTTTCTTTCTAACTAATTTTTCTTTCTCTTTTTTCTTTCATTCTTCCTATCTAATCTTTCTTTCTTTTATTCTTTCTTACTAATCTTTCTTTCATTTTCTATCAATCTTTCTTTCATTTTTCTTTCTTTCTTACTAATTTTTATTTCTTTGTTTCTCTTTCTTTCATTCTTTCTTTCTAATCTTTCTCTCTTTCTTACTAATCTTTCTTTCTTTCATTTTTCTATCAATCTTTCTTTCATTTTTCTTTCTTTCTTACTCATTTTTCTTTCTTTGTTTCTCTTTCTTTCATTCTTTCTAATCTTTTTTTCTTACTAATCTTTTTTTCTTTCATTTTTCTATCAATCTTTCTTTCATTTTACTTTCTTTCTTTCTTACTCATTTTTCTTTCTTTGTTTCTCTTTCTTTCTTTCCTTCTTTCTTACTAATCTTTCTTTCCTGCTAATTTTATATTAGTAAGAATATAAAATTATAAGTAGGCTGGAACCACCCCAGAGACTGCCATATGTTGTACTACCCTGCTCGGCAAGTTCCGAGTTCCGCATTTGATGCAAGGCTGCTCTTCAGTTTCCGGTTGGGGAGATTTAAAGCGGAGGAAAACCGAGGAAAACGGGATTAGGGCAGAGTCTTCAAAATTTACTGTCCTCCCGTCTTTGAAACGAAACTTTAATACGTTTAGATGTCATTTTTTATATAGTTATGTTTATTTAATATATTAAACAAAGAAGCATAAACAAAATGAGGGGTGTCTGTTTTTGTGACTAATGTTTCTTTAGTATAGCCATAGAGTATAAAACCAATATAAATTCTCGGTATAGCATTGGACTCTACGATCGGCGGGAGTAATCCAGCATCCTTAGACCTTCACCGGAAATACCGCCGTTTATAGAGCCCATTAGGCTAAAAAAGTAATGATTAAAAAAACCTCAAATGCTTGATCAAGGGCCCAGCCCGTCCCGAAGATATGCCGGAAAATATCGTTTCGACCCGGCCCGTGGGAGTCTCTGTGTTTCCCAGGTCCCTCCAGGATCAAGCAAACGCTGGACGCAGATCCTGCTGAACCTGAGTTGGTGTGTCTGCCAGGCCAGGTTTGTGAAGATCTGGAGTCTCTGCGTGTCCCAGGTTCCTCCAGGTTCAAGAGTTGCCGCCTGTGCCAGATCTCTCCAGTTTTGATGACAGTGAGTCATTATTACTTTGGTTCATGTTATTTCTGCCATCTGTTATTTTCTATGTTCTATTCTTTTTGTTATTACTTACAGTTATAAATCTGATTTGACATTTATTGATTAAAAATCTAAAAATGTTATTTGTTGTACTATTTTTATCTTTAATTGTATTGATTAGTAGGTGCTGCTCTAATAGTCATTCACAGAGATGTTTCTAATAATTTGCTATTCATTTTTCTTCATTTTAGAAAAAGCTAAAAAAGGAAGAATATAAATGGACATAAATACAGATATTAAATAGAAGATAATAACTCTGTGACTTCTATGTAGCGCAGCATATCAGGACTGTGCTTGTAATCTCTCTAGTGTTCTTGGAGATTGGCTGAGCAGGAACATGAACTTAAATGCAAAACCTGCTAATTGTTCATATGTCAATTTCAGCCTGTTTACTGATTTTATTTGTAATCTTCAAAACATTTTTTAAAAAAGATTGAAGATTATCATGTAAACAAACAAAAATGGATCAGTTCACTTACGTTTACAAATATTTTCTTTATTTTTTTAAGTGGTCATCAAATTTGTTATGAAGTGCTTGTCTGAGGACCTCATTGAACTGGTAAGTTGACACAATTTTATTCTTCATGAAATTTCTGTTAAGAATAGTTTCATTAAACTCTAATTTGGTAATTGATAATTCTGTATGTAGACACTTAAGATAAAACTGAAATACACAATCAAAGCCTTGAAGCATTGTTTTCTCGTGTGATGCACGCACGTTTGTGTTTAACTCTGTTTATGAAATTTAATGTATTAACTAGCATTTATGACCGATGATGAGCAATGCATTTGTTACAGTATATTTCAATCTTTGATAACAGTAGGTAATAAAAATACAACGGATCATGTTAGCTCTGGACCAATGAAAAAAAATATTAACAGATAGAATTTATATAGAGGCCTACTGCAGTGAAGCTTGGAGGGATCCCTTGTCACGGTGAGTTGTGGAGAATTGAAGGGAGGATTCAAGCGCAGAGTGAGTGATGAGATTTTTAATAAAGAAAACATGAAATAAACAAACCAACAAAAGAATCCAATGAAACTAAATCCAACACAGACATGGCAAAACAGGACCGGAACCGAACTCCACTCGACTAACACTGAAACAATAAACAACGTACGAGCACAGGACAGCAAACACAGGTAGATTAAATAGGAAGGCAAATGAAGAGGGTAACGAGGATAACAGGTGGGACAAATAAACCGATGATCAGATAACAAGGGGGAGGGACCAAACAATGACTAGAGCACATGGCCCACATTACCAAACACTCATGTGCAACACAAAGACAGGACAGACACGTGACACTACCCCCTCCCTACGGAGCGGCTACCAGACGCTCCATAAGTCCCCTTGGTGAAGACCCCTCGGGCGGCCAGGGCGGTGAAGACCCCTCGGGCGGCCAGGGCGGTGAAGACCCCTCGGGCGGCCAGGGCGGTGAAGACCCCTCGGGCGGCCAGGGTGGCGGCCAGGGCGGTGAAGACCCCTGGGGCGGCCAGGGCGGTGAAGACCCCTCGGGCGGCCAGGACGGTGAAGACCCCTCGGGCGGCCAGGGCGGTGAAGACCCCTCGGGCGGCCAGGGCGGCGGCCAGGGCGGTGAAGACCCCTCGGGCGGCCAGGGCGGTGAAGACCCCTCGGGCGGCCATAGCAGAGGCTCTGGAACAGACGGCACTGGCTCCGGCTCTCGAACAGCAGGCACTGGCTCCGGCTCTCGAACAGAAGGCACTGGCTCCGGCTCCCGAACAGCAGGCACTGGCTCCGGCTCTCGAACAGCAGGCCCTGGCTCCGGCTCTCGAACAGCAGGCACTGGCTCCGGCTCTCGAACAGCAGGCACTGGCTCTGGCTCTCGAACAGCAGGCACTGGCTCCGGCTCTCGAACAGCAGGCACTGGCTCCGGCTCTCGAACAGCAGGCACTGGCTCCGGCTCTCGAACAGCAGGCACTGGCTCCGGCTCTCGAACAGCAGGCACTGGCTCCGGCTCTCGAACAGCAGGCACTGGCTCCGGCTCTCGAACAGCAGGCACTGGCTCCAGCTCTCGAACAGCAGGCACTAGCTCCGGCTCTCGAACAGCAGGCACTGGCTTCGGCTCTCGAACAGCAGGCACTGGCTCCGGCTCTCGAACAGCAGGCACTGGCTCCGGCTCTGGAACAGCAGACACTGGCTCCGGCTCTGGAACAGCAGACACCAGCTTGTCCAGGCTCCGAGCCAGACGCTCCAAATAGGCCCTCATTGCTTTGGTGGTCCCAAAAATGGGCATCTCTAAATCTGTCTCAGACTGGCCCGATGGGACATGAACCGTGTCTGGCTGGCCAGACGGAACATGAACAAACACTGGCTCCGACTCATGAACAGCCACTGGCTCCGGCTCCAGCTCCGGAACGAGTATTGACACTGGCTCTGGTTCGGGAACAGCAGACACTGGCTCCGGCTCTGGAACAGCGGACCCTGGCTCCGGCTCTGGAGCAGCAGACACAGGCATGTCCGGGATTCGAGTCAATTGCTCCAAAAAGTCCAGTATACCCTTGGCGGCCACACAAATGGGCATCACATGAACAGTCTCTGACTGAGCAGACGTGACAAGAACAGTCTCTGACTGGGCAGACGGGATGTGAATAGTCTCAGGCTGGGCAGACGTGACCTGAACAGTATCTGACTGGGCAGACGTGACGTGAACACTCTCTGGCTGGGCAGACGTGACCTGAACAGTCTCTGACTGGGCAGACGTGACGTGAACACTCTCTGGCTGGGCAGACGTGACGTGAACAGTCTCTGGCTGGGCAGACGTGACGTGAACAGTCTCTGACTGGGCAGACGTGACGTGAACACTCTCTGGCTGGGCAGACGTGACCTGAACAGTCTCTGACTGGGCAGACGTGACGTGAACACTCTCTGGCTGGGCAGACGTGACGTGAACAGTCTCTGGCTGGGCAGACGTGACCTGAACAGTCTCTGACTGGGCAGACGTGACGTGAACACTCTCTGGCTGGGCAGACGTGAGCTGAACAGTCTCTGACTGGGCAGACGTGACGTGAACACTCTCTGACAGGACAGGCGCAGATATCCTTCTCCTCCTCCGTCTTTTCTGACGGATATCTACAGACTCTAGGCTGGTTAAAACCATTGATGAAGTCCCCACGCTCGACAGATCCAGAGATGAGGATTTTATTCCTGATGAAACCCGTGAGGAAGACTCTGCTGCCTTCCTTTCCTCATTCCTTTGAACACACATGGAGAGGTATTTGAACAAAGGAATCCCATTCTCTCTCTCCTCAGGAGAGAGTTCGCTCCGCTGAATCCACATTGGCTCGTACGTTCTGTCACGGTGAGTTGTGGAGAATTGAAGGGAGGATTCAAGCGCAGAGTGAGTGATGAGATTTTTAATAAAGAAAACATGAAATAAACAAACCAACAAAAGAATCCAATGAAACTAAATCCAACACAGACATGGCAAAACAGGACCGGAACCGAACTCCACTCGACTAACACTGAAACAATAAACAACGTACGAGCACAGGACAGCAAACACAGGTAGATTAAATAGGAAGGCAAATGAAGAGGGTAACGAGGATAACAGGTGGGACAAATAAACCGATGATCAGATAACAAGGGGGAGGGACCAAACAATGACTAGAGCACATGGCCCACATTACCAAACACTCATGTGCAACACAAAGACAGGACAGACACGTGACATCCCTAACCATTTTTGGGAGGTACTTATTGATCTTCCCCTCCATTCCTTCAACGCATGTCATCGGGAACTCTTACACAGTCAACAGCCACATGAGTCTTGGCAACAGTCTGTGCTGATAGAGCCAAGCTTTAAACTTCCCAGTGAGCCCTGAGTTTTCAATCCTCAGCCATTCCTCCATCTGCTTTTCCGTACTGGCATTGTTGTTCCTGTAAGTACGTGTGTCATCAAACCACTTTCCGAGCTGGATTCCACCAAAGTAGCTGGTGATCATTCTCTTGATGTGGTAGTGGTTTAATGCTGCATGAATGAGGGCGTGAGGGATTTATCCATAAGCATTGGCTAAGTCCAGCCAGACAGCAGTCAGATTGCCCTTGCTGGCTTTAGCCTCACAGATCATCTGACTGAGAACTCTGGTGTGTTCCAGGCATCTAGAGAAGCCTGGACCTCCACCTTTCTGGATAGCAGTGTTGATGTATCCATTCTCTGTCATGTACGAGGTAGTCCTCTTGGCCAGTACCGAAAAGAAGATCTTGCCTTCTACACTTAGCAGTGAGATTGTTCTGAATTGGTCAATGGTTGGTGAGTTCTCTTCCTTTGGCACGAAACAGCCCTCCGCCTTCTTACAGCCTGACGGAATGGCACCCTTTCTCCAGATCCTCCGGAAAAGCTTCCACAGCCTCCAGAGGAGCATTGGGCATTTCTTATATACCCTGTTAGGTATACAGCTTTGGCCAGGGGCAGACCCTGTTATGGCCTTCTTCACCACCTCTTGGATTTCATTCCAGGATGGTTCACTGATGTAGAGCTCTTTTTCCGGGGTCTTTATACCGTTGATGCTTCGGTTGACGTCCAGGGTCTGGTTTCTCGAGGTGTCATAGTGGGTCTCCCTCAATAACTCCTCAACATCTCCTCTGGGGCTGGTCAGCCTTCCAGATTTTGCTTCACACAGCAGTGTTCTGGAGAATCGGAAGGGGTCTTTGGCACCGTTTTCTACAGCATGATTGTGTGTTTTGCAGGTCACGACCCCATCATGCCAAGGGGAAATGACGACAAGGTTCAGCGAGCTAACTCCGCTTGCGGCATTGTGCTTCCGGTTTGCCCATCTCAGTAAAAACTGTGAGTGATGTCACATAGCACAACAGGCTTTATAAGTGTACAAATGCACCGTTTCATACAGCATTTTTGTGTGTTTTGCAGGTCACGACCCCATCATGCCAAGGGGAAATGGCGACAAGGTTCAGCGAGCTAACTCCGCTTGCGGCATTGAGCCTTCCGGTTTGCCCATCTCAGTAAAAACTGTGAGTGATGTCACATAGCACAACAGGCTTTATAAGTGTACAAATGCACCGTTTCATACAGCATTTTTGTGTGTTTTGCAGGTCACGACCCCATCATGCCAAGGGGAAATGATGACAAGGTTCAGCGAGCTAACTCCGCTTGCGGCGTTGTGCCTTCCGGTTTGCCCATCTCAGTAAAAACTGTGTGATGTCACATAGCACAACAGGCTTTATAAGTGTACAAATGCACCGTTTCATACAGCAATTTTGTGTGTTTTGCAGGTCCCGACCCCATCATGCCAAGGGGAAATGGCGACAAGGTTCAGCGAGCTAACTCCGCTTGCGGCGTTGTGCCTTCCGGTTTGCCCATCTCAGTAAAAACTGTGAGTGATGTCACATAGCACAACAGGCTTTATAAGTGTACAAATGCACCGTTTCATACAGCATTTTTGTGTGTTTTGCAGGTCACGACCCCATCATGTAGGGGTGGAACGGTACATGTATTCGTATTGAACCGAAACGGTACGTGCACGGTTCGGTGCACGAATTTGCACGGAGAATACACGGTACAAATAAATAAAAAACTCTTAAATAGCGATAAATTTCGCTCTATTCGCTTTTGGTGTGACTGTGAACGCAGCAATGAACTGGCTGCGATCAAGATTGCAATGCTGGAGTGTGTGTGTGTGTATGTGTGTGTGCGAGAGAGAGACAGAGAGAGGCGCGGGTGCGAATCGCGCGATCGAACAGTGTGTGTGTGTGCGAGAGAGAGAGAGGCGCGGGCGCGAATCGCGCGATCGAACAGAGTGTGTGTGTGTGTGTGTGTGCGTGTGCGTGCGCGTGCGAGAGAGAGGCGCGGGCGCGAATCGCGCGATCGAACAGTGTGTGTGTGTGTGTGTGTGTGAGAGAGAGGCACGGGCGATCGAACAGTGGAAACATAAAAACATACTCCGTCATTTTTTTCATACAGGACATCATTAAAACTGCAAATTGTTTACTTATATTTGTGTACACTCGCAATAAAACACAACATTGTGCTTTTGTCACACTCTTAAACTCATGTCAAACTGTAACCTACAACTGTCAACAAAAGTTTTTAATGGTAGGCTAGTATTATTTTATACGGAAATCAATTATTTATAATTCAGATGAGAATAAAGTTAGGGTTAGGCCTAATTAAAATGAAGGAAAACAAATATATTGATCTTAAATAGCAAATTAATTTTAAATTCATTCAGGTACAATTACCAAACATATCTCATGGTCTTTTCGTCTTTTTAATAATTTAATTAATAAACTAATTATATAAAACTACTGTCAGTGCACTACAAATAAACTGGTTCTATGCCTTTTATTAATAAAACTTATATAAAAAATACAAGGCTTGACATTTATAAAAAAGCCTTCTGCATTTTTGTTTTGCTATTCACTCCATTGTACCGAAATCGTACCGAACCGTGATGTCTGAACCGAGGTATGAACCGAACCGTGACTTCTGTGTACCGTTCATGCCAAGGGGAAATGGCGACAAGGTTCAGCGAGCTAACTCCGCTTGCGGCATTGAGCCTTCCGGTTTGCCCGTCTCAGTAAAAACTGTGTGATGTCACATAGCACAACAGGCTTTATGAGTGTACAAATGCACCGTTTCATACAGCATGTTTGTGTGTTTTGCAGGTCACTACCCCATCATGCCAAGGGGAAATGGTGTCTCGGCACATCTCCGCTGACTGCAACATCTAGGCCTTAGGATGGTTCCACAAAAGAATTGACTGCACATACAACAAGACATACTTCAAACTAAAGATTTGACTTTACATACAGCAAAAGACACTGCATCTATGACTATTTGTGTGTCATTAGTTAATCCAGGATGGACTTAAACAAATCTTTAACCTTACAGTTCACCAGAGGTGGAAAGTAACGAATTACATTTACTCGCGTTACGTAATTGAGTAGTTTTTTTGTGTACTTCTACTTTTTTAAGTAGTTTTTAAAATCTGTACTTTTACTTTTACTTAAGTTTGTTTTCTTTGAAGTATTGTACTTCGCTACATTTGAAATCGTATCCGTTACTGAGTTAAAAAAAAAAAAAACACACACCCCGGAAACTACTGCATTGATTGAAGGGCGGGAGAACAAACTCGCAAAAAAAGGTGACGCAGACCCAGCTGAAGCTGAAACCGAAGCGCCAAGCGAATTATGGCCAGTATGAAAATACTTTGTAGAAAAAAAGCGTGGTTGTCCTCGAGGATAGATATCCAATTTGCAAAAAATGTGGACGCAAAGTGGCTGCAAAAGGAGGATAGGACACCATCCCTCCTGCAGATAAAGGTATGTCCCGATGTACGTGATGCAGAGGGAACCCCGGAATCCAGTCATGAAAATGAAATTTACATAACGCAGATGTCACGTAAAACACGCAAAATAATGGATGGATGAATACATGGAAAGTAGAACTGTGCAATAAATCCAATCGCGACATGGTCTGTGAATATTTAAGTTTAGCACAAAAATACTGCATGTAAATATAACCCTATTTGTTCTGCTGAGCTGCGCCGCTTTGTCTACTAACTACTACATACTCAAGTACGCGTGACATTCAGAGTCTCACAAACAATTTGAGGATATGAATACATGAACATTTCCAGAGCTGCTCTGAGAGAACGCCTAATGAGCATTTTCATAATTTTATTTGAGATAAACCATTGTCAAATACACTTTGAAACACTTTTTTACACTTTTGGTCTTCACTACAACCCGTCAAAATAAAAGTTTGGTTTATAGGAGAAATTAGGACAGAAATATATTACTATTATAGGCATACAATAGAACATAGCCTACTTCTCTAAATAATAATAATAACAACAATAATAATACATTTTATTTAAACATTATTTAAAGGAATATATTTTTTTGTCCAATGGTTTAATTTAGTAAATCTGTTTTTGCAGAGCTTCCCCAAAAAATAAAAGGACACAATTTTAAATTTACATTTGATTACAACCGTTTTTGATAATATATTTGGATTAAATCATAAAAAGAAACATTCATTTTCTGAATAAAATACATTTCATAGGACAATATTTTTTTTAAACATTTTTAATAAATTAGGACTATTAATGTTAAAAATAAGTTGTTAATCTAATTCATTATCAATTATCAAATTTAATTGATTAGACATGTTTTATTGAAATTTTAATAAACAAAACAAACAAATGGTTTCAAGTTTGTTATAATAAAAGCATTTGTTCAACCAAAAAAAAAAATCCTGTTTTCATTTAAGGGGCACTTCACCTCTGGGAAGATGAATGTGTATTTAAAATGGGTCATTTATGTAGAAGAAATGTGAAATTATTTTTGAATTTGGAGCTTTCTAGACTTAGATAAGCCAGAAAATGTATTTTTGGCTTATGTGGATGAAAGACAACAACTCCCAGAATGCAATTGCTTCGCTGCCCTAGGAGGCCACGCCTACCGGTAACAGAGCGCAGTAGTTAAACAACAAGCCTAGGCTAGTGAGTCTCCGTGATGAGTCTGTCCGGGTTTTTTGAGATCGTCCATAATGTCCAGGATTCGGCTTTTGCGTTCTACAGTCGCCATTCATCATGTTTACTGTGGCGAGCAGGATGACGCTAGGGCCGCGGGAGAACGGCGCGAGGCCGGTGGCGTGATTACCGATGAGCGACACCTGTGAGACACAAGTGACCCTTTAATTGAATCCTGAAGTGACCCTTTAATTTAACTGTCATTTTAACTGATGATAATAATAATAATAATACCCATAATTTAATAATACAGTTTATTTATTTAATAATTGATTACTGCAAATCGTGATATTTTCTGAGACGTTATCATACTGTGAAAATCTCATACCATTACAAGCCTACACGGGAGAGTCCCCCACCCCCGCTGTTAAAAAAGTTACTCAGTAACTTTTACTCTGAGTAAATTTTAAATGAGCTACTTTTTACTTTTACTTGAGTAGATTTTTAGACCAGTAGGCCTACTTTTACTTGTACTTAAGTAAAATTTATTTGAAGTAGTAGTACTTTTACTTGAGTAGAATATTTTATTACTCTTTCCACCTCGGCAGTTCACACAGTTGCACTTCACATAGCCGAAACTGTCTCCTGCTGCAACTATTTCTGAGAACCGGTCCCAAACATTAGATTTAACAGCCTGACCTTTTTTATTATTTTTTTTTTATTATGCAAACTCCCGACCTCAATTTCTCCCGCACCTCGTCTTCCATCTTCACTTTTATTTCTCCGTTCTTGTTGTCGTGGCTAATGGTGCGTTCACACCGGACGCGAATAGCGCGTCAGGCGCGAGTGATTTCAATGTTAAGTCAATGCAAAGACGCGTTACGCGCGTAAAAAATTCCTGCGGCGCGAATGAGGCGTAGAGCGCGGCGCGGTAGACGCGAATACGCCTCATTCGCGCGTCAAGTTCGCGCGAATGGCGCGAATTGAGCGTCTGGCGCGTTAAGCGCGTTACGCGCGAATGATTTAGTTAGTGCTATTTGTGCATTCACGCGTTTGACGCGAATTCGCGTCTGCCGCCCGAGTTGAAAAATCTGAACTTCTGCGTCAATTCGCGCCGCGTTAACCAATCAGGAGCCTAGCTGCTTGCTGCTGTCACGTGGTGAAGTATCTGGATGCTTCAATAAATTATTTTGTAATATATGACTGTGGTTCTAATGCACAACAAAGCAAATATTTTATCACATAAAACTTGATTTCAATATATGAGACATATTCATTTTGCATTGAATGCTATTTATTCCATATCTAGATTATATGAAATATTATTATAATGTAAAGACAACCAACATATAAGTTCGTGTCTGGACAGTGATGTGTGAGAGAGAGAGAAAAATCACAGGACAGATTAATCACTTTTGGAGGCTGGCTTCATTTATTATCAAAACAAAAATAAATGACAGATTAGGTGGATGCGGGCGAGGGTGAACCTCGCGCCGGGCTGTAGAGCGCGGGCTCGACAGGCATAGCTAGACCACTCGAGGCCGAGGGCTTATACGGCCTACGCTGTCCTCATCAGCGTCCTCACCATTAGGTCCACCAAACCTAGCTCCTGGAGCAAATTGTGAAACTCCTGAAACCCTCCGGAGGTTCTGGTGGACCCGAGTACAGCGACGATGTCCCCTACGGAGCTGCTTCTGCTCTCCAGAGCATATACGAGCGGTGACTCTCTCGAATAATGCTAATGCTAATGCTCGATAAACATCTAAAAAGATGGCCGCCAACGGGTTTCGAAACTTTCGCCTCCGGATTTCGCCTCTGACGCGCGTAAATTTCGCTTCAAACTTTTGTTTTTACGCGCGTCAATTTCGCCATTGACACGCGAATTAACACAAAGTGGTCAAGCGTCAAACTAGACGCGGTAGACGCGAATTTGACGCGCTATTCGCGTCCGGTGTGAACGCACAGTAAGGCGGGAGCTGCTTGGAGCGCCGCTTTCGTGACGTGTCACTGTCGTGTGATGTGTCACTGTCGCGTGACGTCAAAGGTTTGGGGAAATCCAGGGCTTAAAGTATTCCGGCACCATGCCGGATCTCCGGCGCGCGGCCGTGAGGAAAAAAATAATTATTTTTGCATGCAATTCATCTTTGTCCAGCTTTAACGTGTTAAAATATTTAACGCAATTAACGCAGCATCTGTTCTTTCTGTCATCCTTTATCTTATTCACGCAAATGCTTTAAAGTTTAAACCACTCATGCGCGACAAGACAAGAGAACGCGCTGTCAGTGAATGTCCTCCTGATTCGCGCGCGCACACACAACGCACAGAATGATGCGCGCCAGTATCGAGTTCTCTTTGGCGCTTGAACGAACAATAACACACATTTATGCCAAAATGTCAGTTTTTCAGAGTATCCTCCCAAGAACAGTCTTAAATTAGTTAAGCAAATCTTAAATGGAAGTAAATAGTAGTGAGAGAATGAGATGCATGAGATCCTGTCAGCAGCGACAGATCTTAAAGTGACAGGAGCCATTAATTCTGTCTGTCAGTAAAGTAAACCTAAAGAACAGAGGGAACGGAGAAAATTACTCCCTGCTCTTGACTAAAGAACGCTTGTAGCTTTGATAAGGATTAATCTATATTTCATTTATAATTAATGCAGTGAGGACTGTTTTATAAACTTATTCAATTTCTGAATGGTACAGGTATAGGCTAAATGTCATTTATTATGGGTTTAAGTGAGGATTGTTTTAAGTTCACTGAAATTAAAAGTTTTTATTTTTTTTAAAGCCTAATATTTCAAATTTGGGGAAAATCATTTTCATCGAGACATCAGTAGCTATAATATTAGTGATACTGGCTTTCATTCATAAAAAGATGGCATTAAGATACAGCTGTAATACTTGAAAATAAATACCAGATAAGTACGTCTGCCCCACCAAAAAAGTTCAGGCTCAGGAATTTTTTTCACTTTAACCCCTAGAAATCACAAAAATTACGTTGCTACGGCATTCGTATTGTAACCTTATCAAAGAACAAATAAAATATGAAAATAAATACTCCCAAATATTTAGTATCAAGTATCCGATTCCTGCCCTTAAAGGTTCTCTAAGCGATCCTGGGTGACATCACTTCTTGTTGACGTTCGAACTATTGTCAAACAAAACGGAGGCTAGCTAGACCCTCCCTCCTCCTCATCCGCACACTAACCCCCCAAACCCTTCTTGTCGGTCATTGGCTGGAACAGTTTGTTATGTTTCGGGGAGCGGGTCGCCGCAGTTTGCTTTTGTTGCTGTTTGTTGAGCCTGGGCTGTCTACAGAGATCGCGTTTCTTTACAGTGTGTTCAGGGGACAGGCAGCCAGTGGATAGTGAGGAGATGTTTGCTGTATGTGACAAAAAATGTTTTGGCCTAAAAAACGCGTGACATCGCTTAGAGCACCTTTAAGTATCCAAATCCAGAATTGGAATCGATGTTCGATTCCCAACCCTAGTTGTGAGTCCTGAAAATGTATGGTAATATTATTGAATGGTAATCAAATGTATTTCATTAAAATACGCGTTTTATTTTAAGACAACAAGTAGCCTACTATTTTATTTGTTTTTTAAATTGACATGACAAATAAAACGTATATAGTTTGTGCTATACTAGCTGTGAATTTGAACTCAAATAGATCAGATTATTTTGGTCCACTACATTAGTCCATTTGAACTACTAACAACTTCATTTCTATGAATAACTTTATGCTACAAATTCAGTTCCCTATAACTCAATGTAGTCTGTTGGTTGAACATAATTTCATTAGAATATAATTCCATTATCATTCCATAGATAATTTCATTATCAGTGCTGGTACTACTCGACCTCAGTGCTGCATTTGACACTGTCGATCACGACATACTTCTTGACAGGCTGGAAAACTGGGTGGGGCTTTCTGGGACAGTCCTAAAATGGTTCAGGTCATACTTAGAAGGGAGAGGTTATTATGTGAGTATAGGAGACCATAAGTCTGAGTGGACATCCATGACACAGACTGATCTCATGAAATGGCGTATGTATGACACGCCAATTCGTATTTCCATTTTTGGCGTGCTATCAACACGCATAATCGCTTTTCAGCGTGTTTATCAACGCCTTTGACTTAACGTTATATTACTGTATTATGCATATATAAATATATGACCTACCCCAACCCCGTCCCTAAACCTACCCGTCACTGGGGTTAATACCATTTATGAGTCTTCTCCTACCATCCTAGGAAAAGAAATATCGCTCCACAGATGTAGATATAGATTTTGCTTCGTTTCGCTCGGACATTTAACGGCGTACACATACACGCGGAATCACTCGGACATTTAATGGCGTAGACATACACGCAAAAGATTTCGGCGTGGACATACACGCGGATATTTCAAAATGCGTATAGATAACACGCCACTTGAATTGAAAGTGGCGTGTATGTTTACGCAAAGTCATGATGTCATGTTGCAGGACATGCGGAGTCCCTCAAGGCTCAATTCTTGCACCACTCCTATTCAACCTGTACATGCTCCCAATGAGCCAAATAATGAGAAAGAACCGAATCTCTTACCACAGCGATCCAGACGACACACAGCTCTACTTAGCCCTATCGCCTAACGACTACAGCCCCATTGACTCCCTGTGCCAATGCATTGATGAAGTCAACGGTTGGATATGCCAAAACTTTCTTCAGTTAAACAAAGACAAAACTGAAGTCATTGCGTTTGGAAACAAAGATGAAGTTCTCAAGGTGAATGCATACCTTGACGCTAGGGGTCTAACAACTAAAAATCAAGTTAGGAATCTTGGTGTGTCTCTAGAGTCAGACCTTAGTTTCAGTAGTCATGTCAAAGCAATAACTAAATCAGCATACTATCATCTGAAAAATATTGCAAGAATTAGATGCTTTGTTTCCAATCAAGACTTAGAGAAACTTGTGCATGCTTTTATCACCAGCAGGGTGGATTATTGTAATGGACTCCTCACTGGCCATCCTAAAAAGACCATAAGACAGTTGCAGCTCATACAGAACGCTGCTGCCAGGATCCTGAGCAGAACCAGAAAACATGAACACATCACACCAGTCCTCAGATCTCTACACTGGCTCCC
This sequence comes from Rhinichthys klamathensis goyatoka, assembly GCF_029890125.1. NCBI lineage: Eukaryota > Metazoa > Chordata > Actinopteri > Cypriniformes > Leuciscidae > Rhinichthys > Rhinichthys klamathensis. Next base: position 312,105 of record NW_026606839.1, read on the forward strand.
AGTTACATTTAAGATTGACTTTAAAGTGTTATTACTGGTATATAAATCTTTGAATGGGCTAGGACCTCAATATATTGCAGATATGCTCACTGAATATAAACCTAACAGATCACTCAGATCATTAGGATCACATCAGAAATACCAAGGGTTCACTCTAAGCATGGAGAGTCTGCTTTTAGCTATTATGCCAGCCGCAGCTGGAACCAGCTTCCAGAAGAGATCAGATGTGCTCCTACAGTAGTTACATTCAAAGCCAGACTCAAAACACTTCTGTTTAGCTGTGCATTTACTGAATGAGCACTGTGCCACTGTTCGTCCGACTGTTTTTACTGTACTTTATTTTATTTTTTATTCTAAACTGTTTTTACTGTACTGGTTTTGTCTTTGTTTGTTTTCTAATTTATTTATTTTTATAATCTCTGGAAGAGATTTTGAAGGAGAGCGGGAGAGTCTTCACTCCGATGAGGCGAGTGAAGGAGTAAGTTATACTGCTGTATAAGAAGTCGCTGAGAGCGTCGTTAAGTGTAACGGCAGCAGACAGCGCACACGAAGCGTGCTCTGTGGGGGCCCCGCTGGGCATTACTGGTGTAGCACCACCCCAGCAGAGTACGTCCCTGGGCTAGAGGCCCAGTGGCACCGTAAACCGGCTCAATCTCTTCCATCTCAGATGGGGGTGGACCAGTACTACTTTATTTGATTTTTTATTCTAAACTGTTTTAATTATTCTTATTTGTTTTGATTACTTTAATTTCTTCTATGTAAAGCACTTTGAATTGCCATTGTGTATGAAATGTGCTATATAAATAAACTTGCCTTGCCTTGCCTTGCCTAGAAGTTGTCATAACTCAAAAAGATTGATGCAGACTTCTTGCGCCAAATTTATTGAGCCAAAACATGTCATTCCAAAGAACCTGAAGGGGTTTCTTTGTTCTTATGAACACAAAGGAAGATATTTTGAAGAATGTTTGTAACCAAAAAGTTGATGGGTCCCATTGACTTCCCAGACAGCAACTTAGTGTCGGCCCAGACCCGGGCCATATCCGGTACATGTGGATTCAACTCGTACCAGGGCCCCGTTCTTTGTACGTCGCTAACTCATTTAGCTGGATTTGATTGTTGACGATTTGCCATGATCTTGGATTGTTTGGTTCTTCGACGCTCATCCTGGACTTGCTGTCATAGCAACAGGTCCGTAAGCTTGAACCTGCTCGCGAGCAGGCTTATTTCATGTAAACAGGATTAGATTGCGGCTTTATAAGCGGAGCTGATACGGTAAGTCCTTTAGCGCAACGCGATAGTGTAACTTAATTTCTGAGATTTTTTTTTCTCTCGTGAAACGATCATCGTGAGGGTGTCGTTTATACGTTATTATTTTGTTGGAAATGCACATTAATGTTCGATTCAATGTCGGGCTTAAACAACAACACAACATATTTGCATTGCCCTAAAAAGGTCTAAATGAAAACTTTGTAATATACTTTTATTAAAAACTCTCATTAGTATTGTAAGAAAACACTTTTTTTACCTGGTCAAAAACAGCTCTGTTTTCAGCACGCCGTTTCAGTGCATATGACTTTAAATGATAATGAGCTTTGCTGACTCCGCCCCTCTGTTCTGCTGGCATTTTGACAACGCATGTGGAGTGTTGCCTTGACAACAGTTGAGAGTATATTTTGGAGAAAGAATGGCAGCGGGAGTCTCTGAGGACACATCTGTGCAACTGTATCAATTTGAACCGGAGTTGGACCCGGAACAAGATGTCGGCCGCAAAGAAGTTCGACAATTAAGGCTCGAACAGGACGTTTCTGAATGGTTGGTTAACATAATGTCACTTTGATCTATTTTTGTATGTACTGGCAGGGTTGAGTAGTGAGATATGAACGCTATGTGTTTACTGATGTACAGTATAAGTTAGTTCATTGACAGATTGACGTTACAACTAATGGTCATGGGAAAAAAAAATCTGCGATTTGCAAAGATTAATATAAAGGTTAATAAAACTTTACGCTCACTTCTTCTGGACGTGCAGAGGGAACATAAATAGTTGGTACCAATTTTTTTTTTCAGGAGCAGCTTCTTAGCAAAACCAGCTTTATACTGACCCTCGTCTATAAAGCAGTCTGGTGAGAAATGATTCGCGCAAATATGAAAGCATTGACGTTGCTCGTGGGGAATATTCCCTTCGAAAACAAACTCAGCCACTGCGTCTTCAGCGGTTCGGATTTAGGAACATCAAAATGACTGTGTTCGTTATTACACCCAAGAACAGAACACCACAATCGCTTAGACGCCATTCTGCTCCAGTGTATCAACAATGACGGACTATGATGACAGCTCGCTCAGGGCGGGTCTGTGTTGAAACGCTGCTGTCAATCAACAATCGTGGGAGAGGCGTCCGTCCGAGCGTGTGACGTCTCGATTTAAGGCAGGGGAAAACATATAAGGAGATTAAAACAAAAACACTGAATGGATTTTTATCATTATATGATGGTTGTGTACAGGAACTGCCAACACACATTTCAGTACAATCAACTTGTAAAAGTGCATGTACCATTATATGACCCCTTTAAAAAACTTCACAAAGTGAATGCACAGGGTGTAAGTGGCCACTGGAGGCCGCTAGAAGTAATGCATTCACAGTCAGGTCATTCATGAGGCTGGGATGTGAGTCCAGGAACTTGTATAGCTGATCAACAGTTTGCTCTCGCCTGATTTCTCTCATCTCAAAAGGTCAGGGATATATTTCAGAGACCTTCAAGCTAGCAGTAATTCAGGAAAGCAGCAAGTCTAAAGTTTGCACCCTTGGTGAGCGGAGCGAGGTATTATTTGGCTCCATGTATAAGAGACGGAAAGGCTTTAAGGATGTAAAATATATATATTGACTGTTGCTGGAAATGGTTTTGTTGTGTATCTTGTACCAGGGAAGTGCAGGTGTTAAGTGAGCAAATGATTGTTTTATGTGTTGTTATTCTTAAATAACTTTAAAGGTCATTTGATTTGCATTGCACATGTACACAAATGCATGACGATGATGCACTGTAAAAGAGGTGAGGATTGAAGATTTGTAAATTTGTGTCATGCCAAAGGTTCATTAACCAGCTATTTGTGTGTTTACTTCGTTTTCACTCTCTGCCATTATTAAGGAGCCAAGGGCTGATACACAGGGCTTAAAGAGACAGAAGTAAACAAGATAATAACACAAGTGGACATAATCAGAACATGATAATGCAGGCAATGGGTTTTGGGAAATGAAGTTCATGGTGAGAAAAAGCAGAATGATAGAGTTCCCTCTGGTGGTGGTGGTTGTGACACAGGGAAAGTTATCCAAGTTAAATTTGTATGTCAAATAAATGGATACATTTATAACATTGGCTGGCACGTTCATTGACATTTCATAATCGTTTTACCATTTCAATTTTGCTTTGAAATGGCAGGTTCCACTGTGACAACGTGCTATATTGGTCATTGTACAATGATTCTGTACCTTTTATCTTGGGTAATAATCGTAGGCATTTTCTACAGCTTTTTTGTCTTAATTCGAATGATTTTCAAAAAATAATTACAAATGTTCACTGATAAAGTCAAAATCTATAAAAACATGTCCAAAGTTCAAATCCAAAATAATTCAAAAAGCAAAATAAATAATGACGAATGCAAATAAGACTCATTTGTATAACCAACTATAAACGGTCCATAAATGACTGATCAAACACGGTTTACTTCAGGTTCATGGGCAAGCATTTGTTAGTGCATTAAACAGATTCTTAATGGGTACAACCTTTTTATGACTCTACAGACTACATTCCACCACCTTTTTCTGCCAAAATGAGTTCAGTTTCCTTCATTTAATTTCTTGTGTAAACATATCCATTTTTTATTCACATCCAACTTTCCTGTGCAGAAATCCTGAACGAAGGTCGAAAAGGCTGAGATGAAGGAAACCAAACGTCTACACATTCCTCCAAGACTGCTGAAGTTCCTCTGTGAACAACTTCAAAAATCCATGTAAAGTTTAAGCTTTTGTCAAATCTCAAAATGGACCTTTAACTGAACATACCAAAGAAGGAAAGTTTTTCAAACAAGTTGTTCACCCCAAAATGAAAATAATGCCATTAATTACTCACCCTCCTGATGTTCCAAACCTGCAAGACTTTTGATCATCTTCAGAACACAAATGAAGATCTTTTAATGAATTCTGAGAGCTTTCTCTTCCCTCCATTGACAGCTTACGCAACTACCACTTTCAAGCTCCAGAAAGGTAGTAAAGACAAGTAACACTGTGTTCTAACCAAATGCGATGCGATAAGATTCTAGTAACAAGCAGTTTTTCTGTCCACACCAAATGCCAACATGTGACCATGTAATGTGACAAAATCAATCAAAAACAACACAGCCAATCAGAACAGTGTGTGGGCGGGTTCTCTTGGCAAGTGCACTGCAGTCACAATCAAATTGATCAGTACATTATCAAATTCATAAATATTACACCATTTAAACATCATTGAAGGTACAAACCTAGTGACTGAAATTTTTGACTGAAACTGAATCTTGTCATAGAATACACTGGTTTGTTCACAATGAGTTGACAGTTTTAGTAAAAATAGAAATTCTAAAATACAATCGTCACATGTCACCGGTAAGGATAAACTCTGATTGACATGGAAAATATACCTTTTATCGTGTGTTACGTGTAGTTAGAACACGGTGTAATCTATGTCTCTTCATTGGTTTAATACGGTGGCCGAGAGAGCTCAACGCGCTGTAACTGAAGAAAACACTTGCAAATAGAAAAAAGAACACCCGCAAATAAAGAAAACATCTTCATCAGTTTCACAAATACAGAAACGTGCTGCAAATAACAAAGACCACAACGGAAATGTTTCCAGGGGAACCAAATAAGTGACGAACCCGGCTGGTACGTGCTGGTGCTTACAGCTTAAAATTCTACTTTATTATTTTTTTTATTTTTTTATGTGTTCTCACCAATGCGTTCTCATTCTGCTTCTGGGTCAACAGCACGCATGCATTGTGGCGCTCTTCTGATCGTGCCTCAGCGATCTTTTTTTTTGTGAGAAAAGATTAATTTGTGCAATTGTGCAACTTCATAAATTTGAGGATAAACCACTGGTGTCACATGGATTACATTTATGTCTGTGTACCTTTCTGAACCTTGAAAGTGGTAGTTGCATAAGCTGTCAATGGAGGGACAGAAAGTTTTTAGATTTCCTCGAAAAGATCTTCATTTGTGTTCGAAGATGAACGAAAATCTACCGGGTTTTGAACGACATGAGGGTGAGAAAATAATGATAGAATTTTAGGTGAACTATCCCTTTAAAAATTTCAGGAAGTTTCACACCAGAATTAAAACAAAAAATGAAAACATCACTGAAATGTTAAAAAGTTACAATGAGAACATCACACACAACAGGTCAAGGAATCACGAATGATACATTACTTGGTATTAAAAATTGTTGATATAAATTTGAGCAGATGAAGAGGTAAATGGTAAAACTGTAGATCATATTCACCATCAGATGGCGTCACATACAAATGTGTATTAGGCTATATGAACAATTTAACGCAGAGCTTTTAATGTCCTTATTTATCGAGCAATTCAAATTCATTCAAAACAAAAAATAAACAAAAACAAAAAAAAAGAATTAGTTTTTTTAATGAACTAATTTAATAACTACTAACAAAATGGCATTTCAATTTATGTAGGCCTAATTTGGACTTGCATGAAAAGAAAAATGAAGGTTTTAGCTCTTTGGTGTCGCTTTTGTCCTCCATTTGGTCAAGAATCCATTCTGGAATGAACCTGTGATGTAAGATAGTGAAATGAAATGCACTTCTATGCAAGACTGGAATTATTCATTTTGTTTCAACTATAAAAGGCAACTATATTTAAACACACGCGCACGCACACATACACACAACGCTGACACATTTACAGTTTTAGCTGCAAAACCTGTTAACTGTCAGTGTCCCACCAATGGGATGCTTAGTGCTCTTTTTTATTGCCTTTTTTTCCTGTAGCATATTTTATTATTCATCTTAAATTAGGTATCATTCGAAAGCTATACGGTGGCCGAGAGAGCTCAACGTGCTTCAACTAAAGAAAACGCATGCAAATAGAAAAAAACACCAGTAATTTAAGAAAACATCATCAGATTGACAACACATGTGCTGCAAAAACTCAACACGCACTCACAACGCTAAATACGTGTCTTTATTAGCAGCACATGTTATCAAACTGAAGATGTTTTCTTAATTTGCTGGTGTTTTTTTCTATTTGCTTGTGTTTTCTTCAGTTGCACTTGCAGCACATTGAGTGACCTCAGTATTCATCTTGTTCAACTCAGACATTGCACCTCAGGATCTGTGTGCACCTCAGGATCTCTAGGGCTGAATCCGAAATCACCCCCTAAACACTCATTCACTGTTCCCTACATTAGTCCACTAACACTGTTCACTTGAAGAAGTGAATGAAAAGGAGTGAGCGACTTCAGACAGCCGCTGAGCGTACATCGGTTTTACACTTTTTATTGCAGTAATTGCTATAAATTGATTTTATAGCAATTTCAGAGTCCAAATTGTTTTGTAAAATATATATTTTTGCATAAAATAAGTTTAGTACAGAACATTTTCTTTGCAGTAAGTAACTTTTTTAAAAGTGTTAATCCTATTCCAAAGTGGCAGTTAACAGGTTTACACTAACTAAAAACTAAAATGGTACAAATAGAGTTATTATTAATTTACATTGAATTACTTTCATTCGCTCATAACGTCATTAAGAAGGAGCAGGGTGTGTGTGGATATAAACTCACAGCCTTTCTAGGTTTTTTCACAGAGCTGTAGATCACGTCGCCCTCTGGATCCACTGACGATAAAGCCTGTGAATAAACATGATCAGCTTAAGAATAAGAATTCTGGGGATTTCCATTCATTTCCTTTTAACATTTAGTAATTAATTTGTAATAAACACTTTAAAGGGATAGTTCACTTTGAAATTAATTTTTGATATGTTTTAGCTTACCTCAAGGGCATCCAAGATGTAGGTGTCTTTGTTTCCGCAGTAGTTTCAATTTTGATATTTTTAGGTCAAACCGTTCTTGTCTGTCAGTCATATAATGCAGGTCTATGGTCACCACCTCAAAGAGCATGCACAGAGAAGTCCAAATTAAACATGATTTAATGACTCGTAAATGTAAGTACACATTGATGGCCTAAGACACGAAACGAGCAGTTTGTGTGAGAAAACGAACAGTATTTATATCGTTTTTACCTCTTGTAAACACAGCCACGTCCAAGTGATCTGAGGGCGCGGGCGCTTCGGTCTGTGCGTTACAAGAGGTAAAAACGATATAAATACTGTTCGTTTTCTCACACAAACCGCTCGTTTCGTGTCTTAGGCCATCAATGTGTACTTACATTTACGAGTCATTAAATCATGTTTATCTGGACTTCTCTGTGCATGCTCTTTGAGGTGGTGACCATAGACCTCCATTATATGACTGACAGACAAGAACGGTTTGACCTAAAAATATCAAAATTGGAAACAAAGACACCTACATCTTGGATGCCCTTGAGGTAAGCTAAAACATATCAAAAATGTATTTCAAAGTGAACTATCCCTTTAAATATAAATCGTAAGTGGGTAATAAACCTAGTTCTTTCTAACTAGAATTAATTTGGCATGTGATGTTTTCTCTCTCGATGGATAAGCCCAATCCTTCCTCTTGTGTCAGACATGAGCTGTAAATGATGTGAAGGAACTGTATCTCAAAAACTGAGGCTTTCCTGTAACAATTGCAAGCAGTATCGATGATATCAAAATTTGTATTTGTGCAGTCAAATATCCCTGTGTGTAATTTGTACCGGTGTGTATTTTTGTAACAAGTGTTCTTCTCACCAATACGCTTTTTGTGCGTCATGGAGTTAGATGTGTTTTATAGACAAGATAGTGTTTCTTAATACAATGTGTTGACCCCCTCCCCCAGCACCCCATCCTTCAAGTTTCCCTTTTGATTTGGACAAACAGGACGTCCCAGCCCAAACTGCAGTGTGACTCAGTCATTCAGAGCATTCAAAGACGACACTTACTGCCTTTTTAAAGATCATCACAGAACTGTAAATCACCGAACAGTCGTCCACTGAGGCAGAAGACTGTGAAGAAACACAACTGATGATCATTAATTTTCAATCATCATCTCAGTAAATGTCTACAGAGAGGACTGCTGATGACTTACAGTAGCAGCTGCTGGACTGATGGATGTCATCTGGTTTTCAGAGGCCGTCTGCATCAAACACAAACACAGATTTAGATTCTTTTCTGAAGATTTCTGAATTCCATCAGTATGTAAACTACTTACCGTATTACTGGTGGGGTTAAAATGTTCTTCTTCTCTAATGTGACCCCTCTCTGTCAGAGTGAGATATGAAGATTATATATCACAATATTTTCCATAGACACTGTTAAAAAAACCTTGATGTAATCTTTCCATTGCACAAAAGTTTCTTTATAACGGAAAAAAGTTCTTTAGTTTTTTTTTAAATGCTCTTCACAATAAGAACAAAATGATTATTTTAAGAACTGTTCACTAAAAGGTTCTTTGGGGAACTGTTACATTTGCATGTATTTGTTCTGTGTACTAATTTGTCTGTCCTGTCGACAATGTTCAAGTTTGTGTCTTTGTCTTGTTAGGAACTGATTGCCTGCACCTGTGGTTTGGGATAAGAAGTCTAAATGGCCAAATCTGCTCGGCGGGGGTTCTGTGTGCTCTCTTGTTGTTTGTGTTTACCCCGATTCATTTTCCTTCGACTAAAATCTTTTTGTAATAAATCCCCTGTGGAACAAGCTGTGTTGTGATGTCCTCAATTGTGTTATGGCTGCGGTTGTAACAGGAACCAAAAATATTCTTCTATGGTATTGTTGTGAAAACCAGCTTTTGAAACCTTTATTTTTAAGATTATGCAATTAAAGTTGAAAGACATGAAGAAAAATGACATATACAAAATATATAAAATACTTGATTCTGATTGGTCAGTCATATCGTTTTGTTGTCAAATGTGTGTATCATGATGCAAAACTACATCTGACCCTTTTTTGTCCCTGTTTTTGTAATTGTGCTAGTTTGATGCCTCTCGAGTCACTTTACAGTCTCTTTCTTCTCACACTGTAATGAAATAATTTAAACTCAAATCTATATACACTCACCTAAAGGATTATTAGGAACACCATACTAATACTGTATTTGACCCCCTTTCGCCTTCATAACTGCCTTAATTCTACGTGGCATTGATTCAACAAGGTGCTGAAAGCATTCTTTAGAAATGTTGATAGGATGTGGGATGCACATCCAGGGCACGAAGCTCCCGTTCCGCAACGCATTCTCACCCCAAGGCGTCACTAAAATGACAATTTTGACCATGCTTCAATATTCGACGCTTTAGGCACCCTTTAGCGTCAGTTACATGACGCGATCCTAGGGCGTCATCTTACTGACGCTTTACCTAAGCGTCAGTTAGATGACGCGGGTAGGTTTAGGTCTGGGGTAGGAAGCGTCAGTTACATGACGCTAAAGGTAAAGCGTCAGTAAGATGACGCCCTAGGATCGCGTCATGTAACTGACGCTAAAGGGTGCCTAAAGCGTCGAATATTGAAGCATGGTCAAAATAATTCCCAAGGCGTCAGTTTGATGACGCCTTGGGATGAGAATGGGCTGCGTTCCACCACATCCCAAAGATGCTCTATTGGGTTGAGATCTGGTGACTGTGGGGGCCATTTTAGTACAGTGAACTAGAAACCAATTTGAAATGATTCGAGCTTTGTGACATGGTGCATTATCCTGCTGTAAGTGACATCAGAGGATGGGTACATGGTGGCCATAAAAGGATGGACATGGTCAGAAACAATGCTCAGGTAGGCCGTGGTATTTAAACGATGCCCAATTGGCACTAAGGGGCCTAAAGTGTGCCAAGAAAACATCCCCCACACCATTACACCACCACCACCAGCCTGCACAGTGGTAACAAGGCATGATGGATCCATGTTCTCATTCTGTTTACGCCAAATTCTGACTCTACCATCTGAATGTCTCAACAGAAATCGAGACTCATCAGACCAGGCAACATTTTTCCAGTCTTCAACTGTCCAATTTTGGTGAGCTCTTGCAAATTGTAGCCTCTTTTTCCTATTTGTAGTGGAGATGAGTGGTACCCGGTGGAGTCTTCTGCTGTTGTAGCCCATCCGCCTCAAGGTTGTGCGTGTTGTGGCTTCACAAATGCTTTGCTGCATACCTCGGTTGTAACGAGTGGTTATTTCAGTCAAAGTTGCTCTTCTATCAGCTTGAATCAGTCGGGCCATTCTCCTCTGACCTCTAGCATCTACAAGGCATTTTCGCCCATAGGACTGCCGCATACTGGATGTTTTTCCCTTTTCACATCATTCTTTGTAAACCCTAGAAATGGTTGTGAGTGAACATCCCAGTAACTGAGCAGATTGTGAAATACTCAGACCGGCCCGTCTGGCACCAACAACCATGCCACGCTCAAAATTGCTTAAATCACCTTTCTTTCCCATTCTGACATTCAGTTTGGAGTTCAGGAGATTGTCTTGACCAGGACCACACCCCTAAATGCATTGAAGCAACTGCCATGTGATTGGTTGATTAGATAATTGCATTAATGAGAAATTGAACAGGTGTTCCTAATAATCCTTTAGGTGAATGTGTATATATATATATATATATATATATACAGTATATTATGTCCATATAAGTAGCTGTAAATGAAGCACAATAATATACTGTCAGTCCTCCAGAAGTAAGAGAAAACTCACCCAACTTCTTTCTCAGCATCCAGGTTATTATTACAACGAGAGAAACAAGCAGGGACAGCACAAGCGTCGCTATAAGACTCATGAGCAGAATCACATCACGCCTGTAGTGATGGAGAGACATATTTGTGTTTATCATACAGAACCATTCTCACATTTAATGTGCAGTAAGTTCATCTGTTAAAGCTTTTTCTAATTTAGAGATGCAATAAAAGCAAATGCATTAATTTACATGCATACTTGTTTTGCTTATCCTGGCCATGTATTTCTCTATTAATAGTCGCTGAGGCTGTTGTTAGAGATGGATGGGCTTCATCTCTGCAATTAAAATTAACATAACATTACTATGTTAACATGTAATAGTTTGGTATAATTTGCTATGAATGACTGAATAACAATGTTTACACTTACATGTGTGTTTCACATCTTAAATCAGTAACGATAACTGCTGCCAAAAACAGAAACAGAGAAACAAGTTTCTTAGTTTGATCAAAGTGTTATCATTAATGAAAGAAGCTGTTTGTTATGAGAGCCCGTTTCCACCACATAAGGAAAAAAGGAATGCTTTGTTAAATCATAATTATGCATAAAAAGTTGACTTTGTCATAATTGTGACTTTTAAGGTCATACAGTCGTGCTCAGAATTAATGGCACTCCTGGTAAATATGATCAAAATTGGCAGTAAAAAATAAATCTGCATCGGTCATCCTTTTGATCTTTCATTAAAAAATCGAACCTTTCATTTAAGTAAAAGAATTGAAAGTGGGGGGAGAAATCACATTATGAAATAAATCAATATGTTGGCCACAATTATTGGAACCCCTAGAATTTTTTACGAGTAAAATATCTCTGAAGTATATTCCCATTAATGTTTACCTTTTTTAGCACACCAGGGTGACTAGGAACATGAAATTGTCCAGCCATGACTTCTTGTTTCCCAGGAGTTTAAATATGAGGAAACACAAAGGCCAAATTCCCTTAATCATCCATCACAATGAGTAAAACCAAAGAATATAGTTCTGATGTGCAGCAAAAGATTGTTGAGCATCACAAAACAGAAAGGTAAATAATTGAAAATCCCCATTTTGACCATCAGGGCAATAATTAAGAAGTTCCAATCAACTAAAGATGTCACGAATCTGCCAGGAAGAGGACGTGTTTCTATATTGTCTTAATGGACGGTGGCCAAAGACTCTCCAAGGATCACAGATGGAGAATTGCAGAGATTAGTTGAGTTTTGGGGGTCAGAAAGCCTATTAAAAAGAAATCAAACAACCCCTACATCACCACATGTTGTTTGGGAGGGTTACAAGAAAAATCCTCCTCGCTCATCCAAAAACAAATTCCAGCAAATCCAGTTGTCAGACATGACTGGAACTTCAAACGGCACAGGCTTCTGTGGGTCAGATCATCAGATGAAACTAAAAAAAGAGCTTTTTGGCAGCAAACATGCTAGATGGGTTTGGTGGACACAAGGATAAAAAATACCCCATGTGTACAATTTAATGTTGTGGGCATATTTTTCTGCTGGAGGTCCTGGACTTCTTGTTCAAATACATGGCATCGTGGATTCTGTCAAATATCAACAGATAAAAAATCAAAACCTGACGCCTTCTGCTAGAAATCTTATAATGGGCCGTGGTTGGATTTTCCATCAGGACAATGATCCAAAACAAACATCAAAATCAACACAAACACTTCTGCCATGACCGTCCCAGTTCCCTGACCTGATGAGTGGAGTGAACTGAAGAGAAGAAGCACAAACATGGATCTGGTAATCTGAAGGATATGGAGAGATTCTGAATGGAGGAATGGACTCTGATCTCAGGTCAGGTGTTCTCCAAACTCATCAGGCATTATAGGAGAAAACTCAGAGCTGTTATCTTGGAAAAAGGAGGTTGCAAACATTCATTTCATAATATGATTTCCCCCCTACTTTCAATTCTTTTACTTCAATGAAAGGTTAGATTTTTGGCAATTCTTTGAATGAAAGATCAAAAGGATAAATGATGCAGATTTATTTTTTACAGCCAGTCTTGATCATATTTACCAGGGGTGCCATTAATTCTGAGCACGACTGTAATTATGACTTTTTTCTTATAATTTAGACTTATGTCATAATGTTCTATGTAATAATTATGAATTACTATAAAGCATGATTTTATACTTTTTTCATACTTTTTTATTATAACTTTTTGTTATAATTTTGACTTATGTCACAGTCTCAGCATTTTATGTCATAATCATGACTTCTATCTTTAGACATTTGTCATAATTCTGATATTTTATGTTAGAATTTCAGCTTTTTGTGTCACAAATATGACTTTTATGTCATATATTCTACTTTTATGTCATAATTATGATTTACTAAAGCATGATTGTTTTTCATATGTGGCTGAAATGGGCTCCCATTGTATGCAGTGCATCTAAACAACATATTTGATCTGATTAACCCAGTTCAGCTGCTCCTTACTGTTTACTATTTCATTCATGCTTGTAGGATTTCTGTTTGCAGATGTCTGGGTTGTGTACCTACAAAACAATGTAAAAAGAGAAAGAAAAATAAGTTCAATCAAAAATGAAAGTACAATCGAATCATATCATTCCAAACCTGTATGACTTTCTTTCTTCTGTGGAACATAAAAGAAAAGAACAATGTACTTGTATGCTCTTCTCCTGCACTTCTTTCCTCAAAAAATACCTAATCATTCCAAATTGTGAACAAATCATTTAGACCAGTTTTGGGAACAAGATCAACAGGTTTTCGGGCTACAAAAGTATTTAGATGCATTTGATTCTTTTAAATAGTCAGAAATTACACCTACTTGTCTGTCTCAGGGTCAGATGGTGTTGCTGTTGGAATATGTGTCACTGAAAGGAGAAAAACATGAAGATATTTATAGGCCATTAAGAGTGTCACCATTATAGCTGAACTGATTTGTGATCTTACCAGGTTTGGGTTTGACAGTGAGTTTAACAGGAACCTGCAGATCTCCTACTGAGCAGAAGTACCATCCAGAATCACTGAGTCTCAGTCCAGTCATCAACACAGTGAAGGAGCTTCTCCCATCATCACTGATCTGGACTGATGGATTCCCCACTTTGTAACAGTCCTTATCTTTATATCTGCACCACTGTTTGAGATTATTCTGATATCCAGAAGTGTAGAAACACTGGACACTGACATTATCACCTTCATGTCCAGATACACTGCTGCTCTTCACAGACACACCAGGAGCTGAAATCAGTCATAAAAACATTTGTCCATCAATTGTCTTATTGGCTATACAATGTAAATAGGCCTATCTAAATTCCCTTGATATTGATTTATTTGATATTTTTAAGTGTTTACTATACGGTTGGTAACACACTTTATTCAAAACTGCAAAAGTTCACAACACAACCAAATAGAAACGCGCTACAAATAGCACAGAAACAGAAATGTTTCCAGGGGACCCAAATAAGTCTCGAACCTGGCTGGGATATGCTTATTGCTCGTGAGCATCCCAATGCCCTACTCCCTTTCATATTTATATTATATTCTATTTTAATAAATAGCATTGTCAGAAAAAAAACGTAATTTGGAAAAAAAAATGTTTTACCTGATTGCACCGTCAGATACAAATAATAACCGGCGTCTACGATGTTATAGTCACCAATCTCCACAGCGCACCAGTATTGTCCAGAGTCTGACGTCTGCAGATTGTCCCACCGCACTGTAAAAATACTCTGGTCTGGATAATCAGTGATGGAATATTTTCCTGTCTGTCCTGCATATGCCAATATTCTGCAAGAGCTCCAAGGTGTCCCCCAACACAAATATTTGCGGTTTTCTTTGTGTTGTTTATCATACACACATGGAAGAATGCCAGATGATCCAGATTTCACTGCTATATTAAGTTCCAGTGCATTAACTCCAGCACCACCTGTAGTCAAGAATAAATGGAGAAAACATAAAACACTCATGATGTAAATGTATATAGTAGAATTATAACTTAAAGCATTCAAGTTAAACCATTTTAACAATTTAACAACAGACTGTCCAATGGTTTAGCAATGCTTTTGAAACAGAATTATATTTGTTTTGTTTTTACCTGAGATGTAAAGTAAAATCCCAGAGAGAACCAGAAGGTAAATCATGTCTTTAGCGGAGTGTGTGTGCGTGAGAGGAGCTGGTCACTTCTTGAACTGTCTCTGTTTCCTCCTGTTTCAGAGCAGAAATGTCACCTAAAACCATAAGCGTCAGCAAGTGCTAAAAGTAGCAGCAGCCTCAAACTATAGCCACAACACATCAACATTTACTAATGGCTAATTTGATTTGTGAACTGGTTAAAGCCTGTTAAAATATAGCAGTGCTATAATCTAAATCAGCAGATTCTCTTGTTTAATTTGATATAAAACATTTACTCAAAAATAAAACACTTTCTTCACCCATAACTGAACAACATGTTACATTGTTCAAGCCACCATTTCACAAAACTGTGAAAGTGATAACGCAAACTGTAAGCTTTTTATATATTTTAATCATGTGTTCAATCAATTTGCGGTTTTACAATAAAATGTTTTTAAACGGCTTGAGTTGGTGGAAGGGGTTCATTAGGGGTTGGTTTAAAATAAGTTTGAACAAGCACATTTGATTGACAAAATAAATGCATGCACAAAATCTAAACTGTCCATGTTGTAAAATATTACAACTCAAAATATTTAAAAACACAATTCAAGAATATGGGAAATTATATCAAAGTTTGAGATCAATGATTGCAATTAATTGCAACCATCCACAGTGTCTCATATTTCCTTAAAATAATTCCCAAGTATGTTTTAAAAATGTATTTAAGTATCATTTTAAAAAGTGTTGTGGCTGCATTGGTTCCTGTAGAGAGGGCTGAACCTCTGAGCAAGTAAAATAATAATGTGTGAATCTGTACTGTGACTGGAAGAAACCAACCACAAAAACACACGAGGACGTAAAGATGCAACACTTAAACATTCAAGCAGAGACTGAAACTCCACTGACACTGTTCACCACATGGACATCAGCTACAGTGTGATACATACAGTATATGGGCAGACAAAAAAAAAAAACCCAAAAAAAACAGAGGTCTCTGTTGACGGCCATTCAAACGTAAAAAAGTAGTGTATAACCTGAATATATCAACATCCTATATGCACCAACCGAGAGTGAATTTTTTTCACATCTCTGTCTATATCGTTTTTTTAAGCCAGTGCGTTCAAAATGTGTTTCAAGAACTAGTTACAAGTGTCAGCTGTTAAATGACATGGCTGTTATCTTTGCAGCACAAACAGAAAAATGTGTGGCTTAGTTTCAAACACGAGGAGTGAAATGTTACAATACACCGCATAGTCCGGGGGAGTTGAAACATACCCTGGGGTGAGATGTAACATTATGATATCCGCCGGGGGGATATGTAACATTAGGACATTTATATATATATATATATATAAAAAATGAAAGTTTATTATCCAACACAAGCTTATAACATAATTGGTTTGTGTGTGTGTGTGTGTGTGTGTGTGTGTGTGTGTATGTGTGTGTGTGTGTAACAAAACTGAATAAAATGAGCAAATGTGCAGCAGCTTCAACAATTGAACACTATTTGTGTGTTTGTGTGTGTTGTTCCTGGTTAGATAAATTGGAAGCGTTACAATTAACATGTGTTACAATCACATCCGGTCTCCCCTACACATTAGAAAACGAGCGTCACGTGACCAAACCGGAAAACAGGTCTCATTGCATCCGCTTGTCAGAGAAAGTGTTAACGGCCGTAAGAACTAACTACGATATCTATGGATTTTTAAGGTAATCAGCTAACCTACTGAGTTCACTTTGTTATTGGTGTTTTATGCTGTTTAAATATCTAAACGTTAGTGTGAAGAAGAAAAATTAAAAAACTTTTAAATATCAATCTGCACATGCGAGGGACATTGGTTGTGCTCATTTTTGCGTGCTCCTTTTAAGTTATCTTGAGTAAAACCGGAAAAATTTTCATGAAGCACATACAAAAGACCTGAATCGGAAGCGATGTGACCTGTTTTCCGGCTTGGTCACGTGACGCTCGGCATAAAGCCTATAGAACATGAAGCAACAAAACAAAAAACACACACGTTAGGTTTCAGTATCTTTGGCCCTGTTTACACCTGGTATTAAGATGTGTTTTGGTCGATAGATATGTTATATATAGATATATATATAGATCTTATATATATCTATATATGTTATATATAGATCTTAAAAACATATAGATATGTTTTTAAGATGAAATAGTAATTGTTGTAGTGTAAAGGCCCAACCATGGACTGTAGTTGAAAATTAGCAATAGCTTTAAACTCTTTTTGCATAGCATCAGTCACAGACTTGTTTTGTACTATGTTTAATTGCAATGTCCATGTCAAATAAATGAATAAATAAATAAATAGGATCACAAGTAGACGAGGGAGACACATACACACGTTTACACCTTTTGTCCACTTTCAATCACTTCTGTCCTGACTTCTTCGAGAAGAGGGTCTATGGGCGGGTAAATGTATGGACTTTTTCAGATCTTTCAATCTAAAGGATGAAATAAGCTCACAAAATTTACATATGAACATGACCGGAGAAAACAGAAAAACACACAGAGAGCAGTAGCTTTTGTTTCTGCTCTGACAGCCACAAGACCAGCCGAAAGTGTTGAGCAGAAATCAAGAATTGGGAGCGAATATTGAGTTTGGTACGTTTTTTGTCTTCAAACCAAACTTGGGTCTCCAGCCAAACTTTAAATCCCCTCTGGCTAGCGCACTTCCCATAATATTTGTATATTATGTCAGTATAGGTGGAGAGTAGACGGTCAGTTGAACAAGCGTCTGGATGCAGTCTCCGGATAAAGACTTGATGCTTCTGTGAGTCAATGCTGTTAAAGTTGCAATTAATTTGATGATGAGGAACTTGAAATGATAGTTTGACTCTGTTATGGTTGAGGAAGTAACATGTCTTAATGTGTTTAGGCCTGTGTCTTGATGTGCTGATGTGAGATCACACTCGAACAGCAACCAGAAGACACAGAGAAGAGAGAACAAGAGAGGTCACTCCGACAGTGGCCTTTAACTCCTCGGTGAGCCAATAACTCATCACAGAAAACTTTCTGCATTTTTGCATTATCAATATCAATATTGTACACAATTTTCTATCTTAGTGGGGACATTTGGTCCTCTTGCTGTAGGTTTAACAAGAACGAAAACACACACACATGAGTTTCCATGTTTTATGGGGAGTTTCCATAGACATAATAATTTTTATACTTGTATATTCTATCCCCAAACCCAAAACAATCCTACACATCTAAGAAAACTTTCAGCATTTTTACATATTCAAAAAACATAATTTAGTGTGATTTATAAGCTTTTACTCATGGGGTTCAAAAAATTTAATTCTGGTATTTTCTGGTACACTTTGTCCCCATGCATAACATATATAAACCACACACACACACACACACACACACACACTGAAAAGTCCACAGAGGAAAGGAGTCAAATGATTTTTTGAACTACAAAATACTTTTATTTAATTATAAATTTTAAATGTGCATGTTTGTAAAAATGCAAATGGAAAAAGAAAGAGAATACTGTACAAGTAAATCAAGTATTTTTTTAAAGTGGAGAAATGATACGCACACAAATATATACAAAATATAAATACTAATACTCTAATTCATTTACAGTCCGTATAACGCTGTTCATAGGGTCCTTTTAAAAAATGGGGGGAGGAGGGGGATCAAGCAAACGTAAAATTAACTTAATGTGTTTGTATCTGTGGATCTGTAGATGTTCATGTAAAGCAAGCTTAAAAAAACGACAAAAAATGTGTCTTGTGATAGTTAGTTCTCTTCTGTTCCTGTGTTATTCTCACTGTTGTTGTTCACGAGTTCACACTTATTAGATGGAATAAAGCTTTCTGCACATTTGGCTTACTAAAAGTGCGGAGAAGGGGTGGTGGAGGGATGCTGATAAACTGTAATGAACAGAGGAAAGTCTACTGTATGTATACCTCTTATTGCAAATTAACTGAATGCTCTCCACTCGTTAACTATGTTAATTATCTAAACATGCTCCCCCCGAAATGTGTTAGTAAAACATAATTTAGTGATTAATGACACCTCTCTATGTGGTTCTTGTCATTTGTTAACCATGTGTAAGAGGGAATCAACGAGAGTCTTGTATGCCTGTCAATCGCTTTGGTTTAATTCTCAAATAAAAGATTTCTCAAAACAATAAGTTCAGATCTCAGAAACAATTACTGTCTTGTTCATGACAGATTTTAAATTGTTATTCATTTAGGCAAATTGAACACGTTTTGACGTGTGAAAAAGTACAAAATATATAATACTGTTAAAAGACGATCCCATTTTAAGAGACAAAGAAGGCTAGTTATTAACTAGATTCATTTACGGCCCGTATAACGCTTTTTTAGTTAACTTTAATGCGTTTGTATCTGTGGATCTGTTAGATGTTCATGTAAAGCAAGCCAAAAAAACTTCAAAAATAATATAAATAGTCCACAAATAGGACAAAATCGTCCTCTTCATTCCTGTGTTATCCTCACTGTTGCTGTTAGTGTGGAGCCACAGTGCTGTATATTGTTCCACCGGCTGGAGGCTTCTGGAAGTGCGAGATCTTTTTCAATTATCTGCCAGCATGTACAATAAATACATTAAATAATATATTTCTGTAAAACTTACTGCTTCACTCCCAGGAGCATCACCAATAGTAGAGTAGGTTACGTCCTTGTTGGGATCCTGTGGAGAAAGGGATCGTAATTGAAAATTATATATGAAATCTTACTCTTAAAGTCCCTGTAAAGTTAAAATTAAGTATGTGTTCTGAGGTTGTCACACCACAGAAAAATTTGTTATTAGCCACCCAGCCAAATTTGAATAATAAAAAAAGCCGGCAAGTACATAAAATAAGCTATCAAAATCTTGAAAAAATGAGCAGGAGGCTATGGGCTATATGCACGCATAACTTCCGCGTTTGACGCAAGGATGCTCTTGTGTTTCCGGTTGGGGAGATTTAAAGCGGAGGAAAACCGAGGGAAACGGGATTATGGCAGAGTCTTCAAAATGTAGGCTACTGTCCTCTCGTCTTTGAAACGAAACTTTAATACGTTTAGATGTAATTTTATATATAGTTATGTTTATTTAATATAATAAACACAGAAGCAAACAAAATGAGGAGTGTCTGTTTTGTCTGTTTTTGTGACTAACGTTTCTTTAGTATAGCAATATTGAATAGAGTATAAAAACCAATATAAATTCTCGGTATAGCATTGGACTCTACGATCGGCGGAAGTAATCCAGCATCCTTAGACCTTCACCGGTAATACCGCCGTGCATAGAGCCCATTCTCTGCTCTCAAACGCTGGGGGCGTGTCCGCTGGCTGCGCTGAAACCACGCCCACTCGCGGGAAAGCTGCCGACGCTGATATTCGGTGATACTGCTTTCGGGACGGGGAGATGAAGCCCGAGGCGGGAGATTGGTTCGGCCCCATTCACCAGTAACAGCGGATTATCAGTGAATCCCAGTTGTCTCAGATGAAAGATTATAAAACTATCCTGTGTAAAATGATCACTACAGAGGCGGGTGTTGGCGGTGATCAGCTCTCCATCAAGGTTGGCTCTTCACAAAATTAATCCACCTCTTCTTGATGTGATCGTTTTTAGGAAATTTAAATAAAGACACCGATCTGTTTTGTACATGATCGCATCCAGGTAGTAGCCTAGCCTACGCATTTCCGTGTAGAAGGCATAGCTAGCTAGCAAACTGTAGGCTGTAGTAACTAATAGTAGGCCTACTGACAGTAACTCGCGATTGAGCAGTGAACTGATGCGAATGTGCTCTATTGTTAGGGGAGGAGCCAGCCTCAGTGGCCTCAGTGCGTCATCAAGTAGGGGCGTGTCCAGGAGCTCAGGGGCTCCAGTGCGTCATCGAGCCCCGTTTTAGCCCCGCCCAAAAAATCCAGAAAATAGCAATGGTGAATACCTGTTTAACGGTCTAACTCCACAATTCAGTATTTCACAGTTCACAGTCTTTGTAATATGTTTTAGCAATACATTTCTAACATTTATAATGGGTTTAGATTTTTTTTTTAGAATTACCTTTACAGGGACTTTAAAATGTCATATTTCTGAGGTATGTCTGGTTTACTTACTCCTGGGCGTTCATCATCTATAGTGTTGTATATCACAGGATCTTCTTCAGGTTTAGAGTAGATCTGCATTTCACACAAACACATAGAAAACAATAAGGAAAAAGAAATATCAAGAAATCAACACGTGACTTAACAGGTTCCATGGCCAACCTAATGTAATGATATGAGGCGTATGGGGCTAGAAATTTAATATGTTTTCCTTTCTCATATTTCTCTCTAAAAAGTTTTTGACTGGTCTGGAGATTAATGTGTTATGTGGATCGTATCATAAACCAGAAGAGGGAAACAAAGAGAGTCTCGTATCAATTGCTTTGGCTCAATTCTCAAATGAGATTTTTTTTTTCTTTAAGAATACGTTCAGATCTCTGAACAATTACTTGTTCATAGCAAATTTTAAATTCTTATTCATTTAAGCAAATTGAACACGTTTTATCGTGTGGAAAACTAGGCCTACAATTGTTTACAAGTTGCACAATAATAAAACATTTTTCTCCATTCTGTCACCGGATGGAGTTTGGGTTTCTTGCCACTGTCGCCTCTGGCTTGCTTACTTGGGGAATCTTGATATTCAGCAATATTATTGATCTGACTGTATGACGCTGCATGAGAACTGAACTGTGCTGGACGATGACTTTTTTAGTTTTTGTAGATGCTTTATAGATGAAATGAACTAATTTAGTAACTAATGATCTTTACAACGGAACTGAATCAACACTGAACAGCCGAAAGGCAATATTTTCCTGTTATCACTGCAAAGCTGTATTGTATAAAGTGCTATATAAACAAAGGTGACTTGACAATAACTAAATGCATATGGCTTGCTAGCAGGGGCGTAGCCATCATTTCAAAAGTGAGGGGGACAGAAAGTCAAGTTTTTTTCTTCAGACTTTTGTTGACAGGTTTTTTGCTTAATTGGTTTAATATGCAATTTATTTTTAAAGCAATAAAACAGAAAGAAAGAAATGCAGATGTTCAGTAGCCTACTTTATATTGCACATGCAGGGTTTTTGGTCGAAAACGAGGCGGAGGTGGTAAAATCCCGCCCCTGTATTTTAATTAGATAATATAATTTTTATTTTTCGTAGATCACCATATAGCCTACTGTGTTACCCACATTATTTTTGTAGGTGGATCTCGGTACTTCTAGGGGGGTCTGGGGGCATGCCCCCCCCGGAGAAAATTTTGTAATTTTTAAAGATAAATTCATAAATCTGGTGCACTTTGAGTCCCCCGAATCCACTGTTAAAAATAAATAATCCACCCGTCAACCGCCCAAACATATGATATTCTCTGATTTATATTTGATCATCGCATTACAATTATTAAAATTATCAGTGTTAAACATGATAATATGGTTAAATATCACACTGAAGTAGACTGATTTAAAAATAACATTTAGGTTACTTAGAATAAAAGTTCTTCTTTTGGCTAAATTAAATGTCCTTAAAAGCCTAAACAATGTCTGTCTTACTAAACTTTCCAATTGAAAACCTTCAAACTTCAAGCTTTTAAAACTAATTAATACTTTCTAGTTAGGCTTTTTCAAGAGAACTTAAAGTTTGTCTATACCTTTTTTATCTAAATGTAAAGTGTTACCGAATTATGGTAAACATCATGTAAATGTTACAACGCTGCCTGATTCAAGCAGATCGTGGCTGTTATTAGCCTGGATGCCAGCCCGAACCCCGCCCACAACATTTTTTGATCGGGAAGTTCGGTCTGGACTCGCTCCATTGAGGAGTAATTATGATCGGTTCAGAAATCGTCGGGCCAATCAAATTGCCCGGGCGGGCTTTATACGATGATGGACAGATTATCTGCAGGGACGTAATCCTCACGTTATCAAAGAGCGCTTGGGTTGAACTGGTTTCCCTCACAGATGACTGCCGCTGGAGAACTGAGATGTATAGATCCCGCTATCGCGTCCGTTGTAAAAGAAATCGACAGCGCATTCATTTTAAAAGACGAACATAGAACTGCAATCAAGGCATTTGTCGATCGGAAAGATGTGTTTGCCGTCCTTCCTATGGGATTCGGCAAAAGTTTAATTTATCAGCTGGCTCCGATGGTAACTAAGAAGATGGGACGCAATGAAAACCCTGTGGTCGTTGTGGTTTCTCCTTTGGTCGCAGAGGGCCAAGTAAAAGAAGCAACACTCGTTATTTTACTTCTTCCAGCGTGCGTGCATTTGAGTTCTGTAGTTGACAACTGTGCTATGCAAAGTAGTTGACTTACTGCGTTGCTCTCATTGGTTGTAGGTCTATCCAATTGAGTGCAGAGTTTTTATTTTTCCCTGGTTCGGTTAAGACACGCCTCATAATCAAAGCCCTATGAAGCAGTATCAGACTCACATTCTGACTAGAATATGAGTACAACGAAGTCAGGCTAGGCTGTTAGTGCATAAAAATACAAATTCAGCATTAACAATCACGATGTTTATTCTAATTTGAAGGGCTTTGATAACATATCTGTGAAAATAAAAGACATTACGAATAAAAAAAGATTGAAAATAGTATTAGTGCAAGTTTTTGCGGGTAGTGAATATTTTCAATTTACAACAAAACTTCTTAATTCAACAAGAGAAATAGGCAGAGTTATTCATCATTGTGCAACACAATTCGGATACCACATGACAACTTACTTACAGTGCTTGACGTTTTCGTGAAAAACGAGTGAAGAGTTTTTGCCGTTTTGAACTGATACTGATGGATTCGGCGCGGGTGCGAGCATGGGCGTGTCGTAGGCTAATGCACGAGTGAATGATTACCATGGAAACGTGAAAGTCACGTATGTAGATAGACTATCCTTGACTCTTTGGATTTTAAATCTCGATGTAGGCTACACACACCCGCGAAAACCTCAGCTTGTTGTATACACACTTGCCCTATGAAAAAGTGCGGGGGACGAATTTAGATTTTATAAAAAAGTGGGGGGGACACGTCCCCCCCGTCCCCCGCGTAATCTACGCCCATGCTTGCTAGATTTTCAATGATATTGTGCTCTTCACAACTTCTAAACATTCTAAACAACAGTAATGAAATGAGAATCACAGTCTTACACCATGTCTACACCAGAAAGAAACTGCGCTACACAACATGAATAAAGCAAGAACACATATTATCTATACTGGATGTGGCACTACACAACATGACAAATTCCTGACATTAAACTAATGCCAGGCTCTATATAGACATTCCCGTCCAGTAAGGACAGCTTCTAGCGGTGTAGACACAAGGTGTTACCAATCAAACAGTGAAGAATGGAAGCATACACTCACCGGACACTTTATTAGGTACGCCTGTCCAACTGCTCGTTAACACTTAATTTCTAAGCAGCCAATCACATGGCGGCAACTCAGTGCATTTAGGCATGTAGACATGGTCAAGACAATCTCCTGCAGTTCAAACCGAGCATCAGTATGGGGAAGAAAGTTGATTTGAGTGACTTTGAACGTGGCATGATTGTTGGTGCCAGAAGGGCTGGTCTGAGTATTTCAGAAACTGCTAATCTACTGGGATTTTCACGCACAACCATCTCTAGGGTTTACAGAGAATGGTCCGAAAAAGAAAAAACATCCAGTGAGCGGAAGTTCTGTGGGCGGAAATGCCTTGTTGATGCCAGAGGTCAGAGGAGAATGGCCAGACTGGTTCGAGCTGATAGAAGGGCAACAGTGACTGAAATAACCACTCGTTACAACCGAGGTATGCAGCAAAGCATTTGTGAAGCCACAACACGCACAACCTTGAGGCGGATGGGCTACAACAGCAGAAGACTCCACCGGGTACCACTCATCTCCACTACAAATAGGAAAAAGAGGCTACAATTTGCAAGAGCTCACCAAAATTGAACAGTTGAAGACTGGAAAAATGTTGCCTGGTCTGATGAGTCTCGATTTCTGTTGAGACATTCAGATGTTAGAGTCAGAATTTGGCGTAAACAGAATGAGAACATGGAACCATCATGCCTTGTTACCACTGTGCAGGCTGGTGGTGGTGGTGTAATGGTGTGGGGGATGTTTTCCCGGCAAACTTTAGGCCCCTTAGTGCCAATTGGGCATCGTTTAAATGCCACGGCCTACCTGAGCATTGTTTCTGACCATGTCCATCCCTTTATGGCCACCATGTACCCATCCTCTGATGGCTACTTCCACCATGTCACAAAGCTCTAATCATTTCAAATTGGTTTCTTGAACATGACAATGAGTTCACTGTACTAAAATGGCCTCCACAGTCACCAGATCTCAACCCAATAGAGCATCTTTGGGATGTGGTGGAACGGGAGATTCGCATCATGGATGTGCAGCCGACAAATCTGCGGCAACTGTGTGATGCCATCATGTCAATATGGACCAAACTCCCTGAGGAATGCTTCCAGCACCTTGTTGAATCTATGCCACGAAGAATTGAGGCAGTTCTGAAGGCAAAAGGGGGTCCAACCCGTTACTAGCATGGGGTACCTAATAAAGTGGCCGGTGAGTGTATATGGAGCTGTCCTGAATGTCATTTTGTGGCAATTTTCTGATCACCATAAGAACTTCACATGTAAGAAATGTGTAAAGAGCTCGTACTTGCAGCTTGTAATATGTGAATTGTCTGAGAGCTACTACCCATATCACCTGACCACTGCAGATTAATTTAGGGTGAATTCCAAACCTAGTCCACATGCTGTATGAATTCCAAACTGCTTTTTTGCACCCTTGAAGGGCACTTCGGGAAGGGGACACCATTTGGAGCAGCGGCCCAAACGAAAGTGAACAACTGAATCCCTTCATGAAGGGCCCTTCCGCAAGTCTGTTAGCAAAGGGTAGGGAACTGTTGTGATGATCACTTCAGGGAAGTATATGGTTTATGGTCATGTGACCCAGGGTGACAAGTCCTTGTGCGTGATTCATTTTAAATCTAGAAATGGCGTAGCCTGACTGCGTCAGACTTCGTACTTCCGCTTTATTTCAGTTCGCTTCTCTACTCAGTCTGAGACATCGACATGTCTCTCAGTTTTCCTCCGGCCTGAAAACAGCCGGCCAATCAACGAACAGAGGGCGGGCTGAGAGCCGTGACGTAGACGCTAAGCACCGAGTTTAAGATTGTATTTTAGGTCAGGGAAATCGAAAACGACCTCGGATGTGGAGATACGGGATGCAATTCGCTCTGTTGTGGAGAATATTCCCGACATTTGCAAACTGAAGCCCGAACAAGAAGAGTGTTTGTTAAACATTTTGAATGGAGGTGATGTCGTGGCCCTACTCCCGACAGGTTTTGGGAGAAAGTTTAATCTATCAACTATTACCGATCGTCAGCGAGAAACTGGGCAGGCCAAAGGCCGGCAAGGCGATAATTGTGATTGTGTCCCCCTTGGTTGCACTCATGGAGGATCAGGTTAAGGAGGCAGCAAAACTCGGTCAGCCATGTTCACTCCAGTATTTCGCTCGATGGTTTCGTTTTCGCATCATACATGTGTTTACAGTGGGAGTTCGATGCGGCTGAGCTGGCGAAACACACGTCATAACCAAACATTATGTGATTGGCTTACGGGTATAACCAATGATTTTATACTTCAGAAGAGTGCCCCCTTGTTCCTTGTTAGTTGGGATATTTTTTCGGTGTTCAAGTTTGACTTTTTTCCCAGTAAACGTTTAACTATACTGTTTACTATCTGTATCTATTCAGCTCAGTGTGATACACAATAGCACCCAGCTAGACAAAAATGACATTCTTGCACAGTATAGAAAGAAGTCAGAAGTGTCAACAGCATAAAAAGTTGAACAAAAATGAAAAACTGAATACACTGATATTGTCATATGATCATTTTCATAACTAGATGCTTGTAAATTAAAGGACTTACTGTGTCAACGGTTCTGCTTTCGTTTCTCTCTCTGTTTTGGTGTTTATCTTGCTCTTTATTTTAAAAAGGGGGAACAATAATATGACATTAACATAATTTCTGTATATGTTCTGTTGAAATAAATGATAACATGGCATGAAATGAACTTTAAAAAGAATTAAGAAAGGAGTGCAGGTCGAACTGACTGGGTCTCCGTCTCCATCTCCAGGTGAAAACAGCGAGCAGAATCAACAGCAGCAGAAGTGCAGCTGAAACTGGAAGCCACACAGTCAGAAGACCTTTATCTCTGTGGGAAATAAGAAAACACGTTTAAATCTGTCCATTCAAAAAGCTCAGAAAGAGTTCTGGAACTAATTCAGCTGAATAAAAGCACCAGAAAACAAGGCATCTGAACTAAATTTCCACCAGGCCATTAAACTTTAATGCATTTCAGGCTAATAGTCTTAGAATTAGTTTAAGCTTCTATTATTTTTATTTTTTTTTACAATACAGATGTATTACTTTTTTTCTTCAATGCCTTTATTCAGCTTTATTATTATTCTTGTTTCCTGTTTCTCTTCTGCAAAGATAGAAAAAAAAAGAGGGAAATGAGGAAATGATTATGTAAGCAATACAAACAAAGAAATTGAGGAAATAAAGTATTGATGACAAAACAGCCAAATATAGAATAATTCTATGAAGATTTTAATGAGAAACCTTTCAATACTAACGAGTCTCTCGGATTGTCTCTGGTCTTGTTTACTGTCAAAAGTAGAAAGCAAAGCAATTTTAGTTGTGTTTTATTTAAAATATAGTAGAAAAATATTTATTAATGAAAAATTGTACCTTCTGCCTCGGTTACAGTGAGTTGAACAGGATTCAGTGCCTCTCCAGCAGAGCAGAAGTACCATCCAGAATCACTGAGTCTCAGTCCAGTCATCAACACAGTGAAGCTTCTCCCATCATCACTGATCTGGACTGATGCATTCTGGGATGTGTCAGTCCTCCCCACTGTGTAACAGCTCTGATCTTTATATCTGCACCACTGTTTGTGTTTATTCTGATATCCAGAAGTGTAGAAACACTGGACACTGACATTATCACCTTCATGTCCAGATACACTGCTGTTCATCACAGACACATCAGGAGCTGAAATCAGAGTCGTTTGAGATAATTAAATACATACAGTACTGTATGTTTGAAGTCAGATAATTTGAGATTAGAATGTGATTAATATAATTACAAAATCTCTTACCAGACTGAACCTTGAGATGAAGCTCATATGTGACAGTCGGTTTTCTTTCAGTCTCCACAGCACAGGAATAACCCCCATCATGTGTTGTGTTCTGCAGGTTTCTCATAGTCACAGTAAAGAGACTCTGATCAGGATGATCAATTACTGAAAGATTCTTCTCTATTGTGTTTGTGTATATTTTAGATTGACCAATTTCTGAGTACCAGTATTTCTTCTGCGGTGGGTTTTTCTCATCATAATGACATGGGATGGTGACAGATCCTCCAGTCTTAATAGTTACAATATGATTTGACCCACCGCTAAAGCATTCAACACCTAAACAACACACAAACCGTTTTTTCGTCCAGGATTAACAATAATTCACTCCTTAATTTGTTCTATCTTCACATAAAACACATTAAAGGCATCATGAACAGCTGAGCATTAAATCTGTCATTGCAAAATGATAAACAGGATCCATTAGAAACAAAGACAGCACAACATTTAATACTCACCTAAAATGAGCCAAAACCCGACTGAAATGTAGATCATTTTTTCCTTTGCGTATGTGGCCATTTTCTAAGTTTCTCTTCCTGTATCTTGAGTTGTCTAACTGTGTTTGTAGAGACTGCTGCACTTCCCTGATTGGCTCCGTAGTCTTTCATAGGCGTATGTGACAGAACATTGTGTTCGTAGTTGGTGTAGGAAGGAGTATGTCATTTAAAAAACAGGAAAAGCTGAGCAGTTTCACAGAGCCTTCCTTATTTATTTATTTATGAACATTTATTAGAGGATCAGCCCCATGAGATGCAACATCTCGTTTTCATGGGGGTCCTCAAGATCATGTCCAAACAACATTAAACAGCAAACAACAGAGTAGATACAAAATACAAAATATATAAAAAAAGAAAAACCTTAACCACACACTCACACTCATTCACACACACCACGCGGACGCCACACACACCCAAGCTCTCTCTATCCCCCCCATCACAGATAAAGTAAAGTAAGTCATAGTGGTATGTATACCACTAACCACAATTTATTTTATACCACTATTAAAATAAAACTTTTTTTATCTAAGACTCAGCATAAAGTTATTTTGGGAGTCAAGCATTTTAAGAGGGGTATTTTGTGTACGAAGTATGAGAACAACTGTTGTAACATATAGTATAAAACAGTGCACACAGAGGCGAACCAACACTGAGTGGGGGCCCCAGGCAAAATATTATAAATATATATATATATATATATATATATATATATATATATATATATATATATATATATATATATATATATATATATATACACTCACCGGCCACTTTATTAGGTACACCTGTCCAACTGCTCGTTAACACTTAATTTCTAAGCAGCCAATCACATGGCGGCAACTCAGTGCATGTAGACATGGTCAAGACAATCTCCTGCAGTTCAAACCGAGCATCAGTATGGGGAAGAAAGTTGATTTGAGTGACTTTGAACGTGGCATGATTGTTGGTGCCAGAAGGGCTGGTCTGAGTATTTCAGAAACTGCTAATCTACTGGGATTTTCACGCACAACCATCTCTAGGGTTTACAGAGAATGGTCCGAAAAAGAAAAAACATCCAGTGAGCGGCAGTTCTGTGGGCGGAAATGCCTTGTTGATGCCAGAGGTCAGAGGAGAATGGCCAGACTGGTTCGAGCTGATAGAAGGGCAACAGTGACTGAAATAACCACTCGTTACAACCGAGGTATGCAGCAAAGCATTTGTGAAGCCACAACACGCACAACCTTGAGGCGGATGGGCTACAACAGCAGAAGACTCCACCGGGTACCACTCATCTCCACTACAAATAGGAAAAAGAGGCTACAATTTGCAAGAGCTCACCAAAATTGAACAGTTGAAGACTGGAAAAATGTTGCCTGGTCTGATGAGTCTCGATTTCTGTTGAGACATTCAGATGTTAGAGTCAGAATTTGGCATAAACAGAATGAGAACATGGAACCATCATGCCTTGTTACCACTGTGCAGGCTGGTGGTGGTGGTGTAATGGTGTGGGGGATGTTTTCCTGGCACACTTTAGGCCCCTTAGTGCCAATTGGGCATCGTTTAAATGCCACGGCCTACCTGAGCATTGTTTCTGACCATGTCCATCCCTTTATGGCCACCATGTACCCATCCTCTGATGGCTACTTCCACCATGTCACAAAGCTCTAATCATTTCAAATTGGTTTCTTGAACATGACAATGAGTTCACTGTACTAAAATGGCCTCCACAGTCACCAGATCTCAACCCAATAGAGCATCTTTGGGATGTGGTGGAACAGGAGATTCGCATCATGGATGTGCAGGCGACAAATCTGCGGCAACTGTGTGATGCCATCATGTCAATATGGACCAAACTCCCTGAGGAATGCTTCCAGCACCTTGTTGAATCTATGCCACGAAGAATTGAGGCAGTTCTTTAGGCAAAAGGGGGTCCAACCCGTTACTAGCATGGGGTACCTAATAAAGTGGCCGGTGAGTGTATATATATATATATATATATATATATATATATATATATATATATATATATATATATATATATACAGTATATGACACTTTTCTTTCAGATGAATACAATCTGAGTTCTTTTAACCCTTTTGCGGTCTTCATACAAATTTCTAAATTTTAATTTATGGGGATAACATGGATAATTTGACATGGTTTAGTGTAAAATATTTGCCCATCTTTTGAAAAAATTAGTTTTAAAAGTAAAAAAATATATAATTTTAGCCACTAGATGGCTATAGCTCCACTATATGCTATTTGACTAACTGAAAGATATTTTTTCACAAGTTTTTCCAGTTGGATTCATATCTAAATATTATGAAATCACAATTATAACAATACAAATTACTTTTTGTCAAAGTTTCGCATTTTTTGTTTTGAATGTTTTTTTTTAATCATATTACATTATAAGACTGAAAAAGATGTTACAAAGAGAAAAGTTGGCGTTTTTAGAGTTTATCATTTATTTCAATTTTCTTTTTTCATTTTTTTCAAAAATGTTATCTACACTTGAGTTACTAACTGTAACAGAACAGATATGAACAGTTATATTACATATTGAGTACAAATACATGACATGAACATCAAAATGCAATGAACTGAACAGCAATTACAAATGAGCAAATAAAGCAGTTGCTTTTGTCTCTTTCTCTCCCCCTCCCTCCCTCTCTCTCTCTCTCTCTCTGTGTGTGTGTGTGTGTTTTCACAATGTCGATGTGTCAGTGTCAGCAAATTTTTTTGTGGTGGTTCAGTATTTTGGACCATTTTATTTGACAAATTATAATAGAGCAGTTTTTATAGTCTCACAAATGTATTACCCTGTGTGTGTGTGTGTGTGTGTGTGTGTGTGTGTGTGTGTGTGTGTGTGTGTGTGTGTGTGTGTGTGTGTGTGTGTGTGTGTGTGTGTGTGTGTGTGTGTGAGCATGATAATTTGCATTCTGAATGTTTTCAGCATTGTTAGAAGTGTGCCACTTCATTTCTGTCTATGTGTGTTCTGCGTTGTTTTATGATTTTGATGATGATTTTTTGTCCATTTTCTATGCGGGGGCTCCAGAGACCCCAAAAATCATGAGTGTGACTTTTTTTTTCTCACCCTAACATAAAAACAGATATCATTACAATTGATTATTTTTTTTATTTTTTTTGTAGATCTAGAAAGTGTTGAGAGCCGTACAAAGTTTCGTGTCATTTGGACGAAGATAAATTTTTTTTTTAAATTCAGCAAAAGTCATTTGCAGGTCAAAAAGACCCCGAAGAACCTTCAACACCCTGGCGTTTCCGAGCTTGATAATGGCAGTGGATTGCAACCATCAGTTCAAAGCTCAAAAATTTGCATCTATCATCAATCTATCCATCATAAACACACAGCTCCAGGGGTTAATAAAGGCCTTCTGAAAGGGTTACTTCACCCAAAAATGAAAATTACCCCATGGTTTACTCAGCCATCCTAGGTGTATATGACATTCTTCTTTCAGACGAATACAACCGGAGTTATATTAAAAAATGTCCTGGCTCTTCCAAGCTTTGAAGTCCATCAAAGTGCATCCATCCATGATAACAGTGCTCAACACGGCTCTGACGGGTTAATAAAGGCCTTCTGAAGCGAAGCCATGTGTTCGTGTAAGAGAAATATCCATATTTAAAACTTTATCAACTAAAATAAATAGCTTCCGGCAGACTGAATAGTGCATTTTAGTGTCCATTCTCAAAAAGAAAATGACAGTTAAGGGGTTAAAACTTTATAAAATAAAATAACTAGCTTCCGGCCAAACAAACATACGGATTCGTCTTAAGTGTAAAGCGCAACTTATGCGAGTAATGAGACGCACTGACTGAAACGCCATGACGCACTACGCTACTTTTGACGCCATAAGTTGCATACGTTATGCTTTAGACGCAAGTACACTTTTATGTTCGTTTGGCCGGAAGCTAGAATTTTACTCAGTAACATTAAATATGAAATTTTTTCCTACACAAACTCATCGCTTTGCTTCAGAAGGCCTTTATTAACCCCCGGAGCCGTGTGGAGTTTTTTTCTTACGGATGGATGTACTTTTTTGAGCTTCAAACTGATGGTTGCAATCCACTGCCATTATAAAGCTTGGAAGCGTCAGCGTGTTTTTTAATATAACTCCGATCGTATTCGTCTGAAAGAAGAGTGTCATATACACCCAGGATGGCTTGAGGGTGAGTAAATCATGGGGTAATTTTCATTTTAAAGTGAACTACTCTTTTAAGTATTGGTAAACGATTGTGCAGGGAGGAAGCAGGATCCAAATGCATGCACGTTTATTTAAATACACTCAAACTATACAAAGACTCAGGCAAGCGAACAAGACTAGGGAACAGAACAAGACAAGAACTCACAAGGACTGAACTAAAACACAGGGTTTAAAGGTCCCGTTCTTCGTGATCCCATGTTTCAAACTTTAGTTAGTGTGTAATGTTGTTGTTAGAGTCTAAATAATATCTGTAAAATTATAAAGCTCAAAGTTCAATGCCAAGCGAGATATTTTATTTAACAGAAGTCGCCTACATCGAACGGCCCGTTTGGACTACATCCCTCTACTTCCTTCTTTAATGACGTCAGTAAAACAGTTTTTTGACTAACGTCCGCCCACAGGAATGCTCCCTCAACTCGCGCACTTCTTATAAACTCAGCTCTTACGGTGATTTTCTGAAGTAAAACTGACGCTTCATCTTTTGTGTGATGTACAATAAACTTTATTAAACTCATCAGTATATGTTTGATCATCATTCGGACCTGGTCCGAAACAGCAGACTTGTAGGCTATTAATAAATAATGGATACATACAAGCAGATGAAAAATACGTTATAATAACCGTAATTAAACTACTAAACTGTACCTGTTCCATCTCTATACAGCACTCTGACTCTGTAGGCATTATTGTCCGACTCGAAATGAACACCGTTACTGAGAGTTTCTGATATTACCATCATTCTGTGAGATGAAATTGTCCTAAGAGACTGAGCGCGAGCTCATGAAGCTCCGCCCCCTGTGCCGGCAGCAGCAGCTTATTTGCATTTAAAGGGCACACACTAAAACAGCGCGTTTTTCTGAGCCCCAAAAAATGACAATTAAAACATGCTGTAAAAAATGATCTGTTGGGTATTTTGAGCTGAAACTTCACATACACACTCTGGGGACATCAGAGACTTATTTTACATCTTGTGAAAAGGGGCATAATACGGGACCTTTAAATACATGGGCAAACAAGCTAAACAAGATAACAAGGGGGCGTGGCTAATCAGAAACACCTGGGGAGACTAATAGACATAACAGGAAACATCTGACAATAAACGAGACAGGGGAACACCGACGTGAATCATAACAGATGGTTAGCAATTGTAGATACAGATTCAGACAGTAGGTAAAATCAATAATGTAGTACATTAAAAGACAATGAACCTTTCTATTTATACAGTAAATTTTGTAGAAATGTGTCATATATGTAAACTGAAAATATATAGTTGCATTTTTACACACTCGTTGAGTTGAACAGGGTTCAGTTCCTCTCCAGCAGAGCTGGTCCAGTCATGCTCACTGTCGCTGTTAGTGTGGAGCCACAGTGCTGTATATCCCTCCTCCTGCTGGAGGCTTCTGGAAGTGCGAGATCTTTGTCTCAATATACTGTCAGCAGTACAATAAACACATTAAATAATATATTTCGGTAAAACTTACTGCTTTTCTCCCAGGAGCTTCACCAATAGTAGAGTAGGTTATGTCTTTGTTGGGATCCTGTGGAGAAATGGATTGTAATTAAACATGATTTTGAAATCTTACTCTTAATATGCAACGCGTTAGTGGTGTCTGGTTTACTTACATGTGAGCGATTTACATTGCTGTATATCACAGGTTCTTTAGGTTCACAGTAGATCTGCATTTTACACAGAAAAACACAGAAAACAATAAGGAAAAAGATATCAACATGGCTAACCCAATGTATGAGAAGTAAGGTTGGAAAAAAACTAAAACGCTTTCAATTTTTTTTGATTGGTCTGGAGATTAATGACCCCTGTGGGTGGATTGTATCATTTGTTAACCCGTGTAAACCAGAAGACGGAAACAAAGACTTTGGCAATTCTATTCTATTCTAATTCAACTTTACCCATTAAGTTATAAAAAATGTTATTTCTAAAGGTTTTCTGAAGTCTTTTAAGGGAGTACATTGCATTTTGTCATTATGTACATTATTGGAACGTTAATTTTGAAAACAAATAGTACCATTTAAGAACAGTTTTATAAATAAAGCTTTCAATGAACGATGTATAAATAATGGTTTTGTGCTAACATTTTGAAAACGTTATTAACTCTGAACGAATGTTCTATTAACATTATTGTAAGAATGTTTGTTTATAACTGAGAGAAGCTTGCCAGAATGTTAGCCACAGTTCTGAGAACGTTCCTTGTTAGCAGGGATATTTTTAGTGCGCTACATTGATAAATAACCGTTTACTGTTGAAATCTGCATCTAAAATGCTCAGTGTGAATACAATTCAGCTGAACAGAACTGATATCATTGCATAGTGTAGGCTAGTAAGAAGTCAGTGTCAACGAAAAAAAAGCAGGTTAAAAAGGAAATTTGTATATTACAAACATTCCAGTGTTGACTGACATGGTGAAAAAACATCTAAATGTTTTGACTGTTACGGCTCACACAATGGGAAATAATTTCTTAATTTTGGTGGCACTGGCCAATTTACTGACACAATAGTTTTGAAGAATGAATTGAATGTTTTGGGCAAGTTACAACATTTTGCAGACATGCAGGTTGTGGTTTCCCACAAAAACATAATGGTAAGACTAAATTTGAGCCATAGCTATTGGGAAAACTGTATAAATACACAGATATTGTCATACTGTCACGGGTTGTGAGGGAGAGACTAAACACACAACGAAGATTAATGATGAAATCAAATCAGTGACCAAGATGACAAACAAGGCAGGGAGAAAACAGAGTCTTTGATGGTGTGACACATACAGTATAACATTTTCATAACATTTTCATAACCCATAATTTAAAGGACTTACTGTGTCAACGGTTCTGCTGTCGTTTCTCTCTCTGTTTTGGTGTTTATCTTGCTCTTTATTTTAAAAAGTGGGAACAATAAAATGATATTAACATAATTTATGTATATGTTCTGTTGAAATAAATGATAACATGGTATGAAATGAACTTTAAAAAGAATTAAGAAAAGAGTGCAGGTCAAACTGACTGGGTCTCCGTCTCCGTCTCCAGGTGAAAACAGCGAGCAGAATCAACAGCAGCAGAAGTGCAGCTGAAACTGGAAGCCACACAGTCAGAAGACCTTTATCTCTGTGGGAAATAAGAAAACACGTTTAAATCTGTCCATTCAAAAAGCTCAAAAGAAAAGGTGTGTGATTAAGTCACCTGCGTTTATTCAGCTGACTTAATCACACACCTTTTCTTCTGAGCTTTTTGAATGAACAGATTCAAAATAATTCAGATAAGGCGTATCTGAATTAAAACTTTCATCAGATCTTTATTAAACGTTGTTAATGCACTTCAGCATAGAATTAGCCAGTTTAAAGCTTTATTTCATTTTTAAACAATACAGGAGAAGTACATATTTGGTTCTTCTGTGGCATTATTATTGTTGTTTTTCTGTTTCGCTTCTGCAAAGATAGAAAAAAGCAAGAAAAAACAGGGCAATAAGGAAATGATTACAAGAAAGACAAATGAATTGGGGAAATAGTGAAAATGTGTTACTTGTCCTTCTCAGTGCAGGTGTCTGTGGTCACAAATGTCAAAATAACAAAATAACAATTATGGATTGAGTTTTACCTTTTCAGTTTTTAAATACAGTATTAATATGTTTTACCAGATTCTGCCTCGGTTACAGTGAGTTGAACAGGATTCAGTGCCTCTCCAGCAGAGCAGAAGTACCATCCAGAATCACTGAGTCTCAGTCCAGTCATCAACACAGTGAAGGAGCTTCTCCCATCATCACTGATCTGGACTGATGGATTCTGGGATGTGTCAGTCCTCTTCTCAGTGTAACACCTCTGATCTTTAATTCTGCACCACTGTTTGAGATTATTCTGATATCCAGAAGTGTAGAAACACTGGACACTGACATTATCACCTTCATGTCCAGATACACTGCTGCTCTTCACAGACACATCAGGAGCTGAACACACAGACACAAGTCATCTGATTACAAAAGATTATAAAATACATGTGTGTGAAGTCAGAGAATTATTGATTAGCATGTGATTAAAACCATTATAAAAATCTCATACCAGACTGAACCTGGATATAAAGTTCAAATCTAGCACTCGACTGTCCATCAGTCTCCACTAAACAATAATAGAGTCCAGTGTGTTTGTGCTGTAGGTTTCTCATAGTCACAGTAAAGAGACTCTGATCAGGATGATCAATTACAGACAGATTCTCCTCTGTTGTGTTTGTGTATATATTAGATTGATCGATATCTGAGTGCCAGTATTTCTTCCGCGGTGGGTTTTTCTCATCATAATGACATGGGATGGTGACAGATCCTCCAGTCTTAATAGTTACGATATGATTTGACCCACTGAAGCATTCAACACCTAAACAACACACAAACCATTATAATATCCAGGATTTACAATAATCAACTCCTTAATTTGTTTTATCTTCAGATAGAACACATTAAAAGCATGAACAGCTGAGCATAAAATCTGTCATTCCAAAATGATAAACAGGATCCATTAGAAACAAAGACAGCACAACATTTAATACTCACCTAAAATGAGCCAAAACCCGACTGAAATGTAGATCATGTTTTCCTTTGCGTATGATGTGGCCATTGTGAAAGTCTCTATTCCTGTATCTTGAGTTGTCTAACTGTGTGACTGCTGCACTTCCCTTGTCTCCCTTCATAACACTCAAACGTCTTGCGCCATCTGACTAAATGCAATAAGGATAGACTCTAGATTTCAAGTTTTTTCTCGTCACACATTCATTTGTTCTGCATCTGTTTCAATAGGGTGTCTGGGCCTGGGGGGCAATCGTAACACAATACATTTCAATCACAAATAATCTATGATGACACTCCCAGCTAACAAAAATATGTTCTAACGTCATTCTGCTAATGTTCCCATTAAGTAATGAAAATGTTATTCCTGAATGTTCTCTAAACTTTCACAACTTTAAGTGTTAAGGGAGCATTCAATTTAACCATTTTGCAACCATAATTTTGTAATATTCTCTGAACATTCTGAAACGAGTAGTAACTGATTTTGAGATACAAATTTTGCATATATCCAACATTCTTCTCATGCTGTCAGCAGTTCTTCTTTGCAATAAACAGTTTGTTTGAATGTCATGCTACTAGTTATAGCTACAGCTATGCATCTCCTTAGTCATTGGTTAACTCCCGCCTATGCTTGCCTGCTATGAGCCAAAGAAAGAAAAAATAGAATGCATGATGGTTTGGTCGTGATAGTGCGTCATCTGCACAATAATCTGATGTCAACTTCCTCTTGTCTTCTGTGAATTATGACATCCCACACAAAGGTCTTAAAGAAATATCAGTCTATTACAGGCCTATTTGCATTACTGCTTTGAAGTAAAGGCTGGCCACCACAGAGACTATGTATGCCATAAAATATGTACTTTCAATATTTTCATGTTGTTAAAATATGTGTGTGTGTGTGTGTGTGGGGGGGGTATATATATTATGGGGTATATTTTATACCCCATAAAATATTTGAATTCCTCACCATCATCTTCATCTGGACATATTCGTGACAGAGCACCAGACCTCAAAAGAATGGAGATTGCCTCTGGCCCTCAGGGGCTACAACTTTTATTTTTCGAAACGGCAGAGACATGGAGGAATACGTGGAGGAGTTTCTGAGCGTCTGCCATTGTGCCACCTGATCTTCTTTTACAGTGGGCGAGGTAGAAGAGGATCATGCCGCCAGTGTCTAGCCCCACTTTACATCAATCACCACCCCAAAACCAGACCCAGTGCCCACGCCCACTAAGGAGAAAGAGCCAGATCCCACCGCACACCAAGAGACCCAGCCAATGCCCGTTACGGAGCCTGAGCCAGAAGCCTTGTCCATTTGGGAAGAGAAGCCTGAGGTCCCAGCTGACCAGGTGTGTGAGCCGGCCATCGCATCCGAGCCAGTGGGAGTGTAAATGAAGCTAAAGGGGAATGATTGGCTTTTAGACTGGAGTGCAGAGGTAACGCTTCCCACCCTAATACCAGCCCACTTTCTCTTCTGCCATTTAAAATTCTACCCATTAATGAATGAATTTTCATAGCTGGAATCCCTATCTAGCACATTATTGTCTTTGCCGCTGCCATCCCTGCCTCTGCCTCCGCTCCCAACCTTTCTCTCCAATATGTTTCAACGCCAGCCATTCCTTCGACCCCGCCTCCGCTGGCTCCCCTCAGCCCTTCGGCTCATCCAGTGGCTCCACCATTCAACTGAATCCACCTTGGGACTTCGGGTCACCAGCTCCGCTGTGGCATGGGGATTTCCTGACTCTGCTTCGTCCCTCTGAGCCCTCAGCTCCACCTCGGACCTTTGACCAATCTGCTTTTTCCATCATCTTCATCTGAACCAGATCGTGACAGGTAGCTGATTTTAAGATTCATTTTATGGAGATTGTGCTCACAAACAAATGTTGGGTCAATTATTTTAGACCAGAGCATAAATAGAAACATTTATATTATATTTATTAAGTCAAGGCACCTTCATTTATATAGCGCTTTTAACAATATAGATTGTTTCAAAGCAGCTTTACAGTGATAATAGGAAATTAAAGTAACAGAGATTGTTTTGGCTTTACAGCAGCTCTAGAATAAAGTCATTGTCCAGCTAAAGTTAGTTTTGATTGATTCATTTCCGTTGCAAAGATCATTAGTTATTACTGTAACTTAATGCTAACACGACACCGTTCTCACAGAAAACCCTTAACGCGGTCCGGCTGCTCATTCACACAACAACA
This sequence comes from Rhinichthys klamathensis goyatoka, assembly GCF_029890125.1. Lineage (NCBI taxonomy): Eukaryota > Metazoa > Chordata > Actinopteri > Cypriniformes > Leuciscidae > Rhinichthys > Rhinichthys klamathensis. The sequence continues at coordinate 351,730 of NW_026606839.1, forward strand.
TTGCCTGGTGGCTCGAGAATGCAAACCTTGAAATAGGTTCCTAAACTTCAAAAACGTGAATCTGTTAAAACGCTGACAATGTGCACATGCATATTACGTGTTTAGTCTACAGGTATGCGCGTTTGAATATATGTGCACAGTAGGGCTGGGTATCGATTCAGATGTTCAAATTCGATTCGATTTCGATTCACAAGCTCACAGTTCGATTCGATTTCGATTCGATTTCGATTCTCGATTCGACTATAATGAATATAGATGTAATACAAATCTCAGTCTAAATATCAGTTATCATTTTTTAGACAATTTTCTTTTACATTGATCTCACAATGTTTGTTTTTACAATGGGGTAATTTTTTTGTTAAGAGTTTATGCAACACATGGAAGCTTGATTTCAATCTTTGAATTAAATTGAAAAAAGTAGCACAAATAAATACAATAGAATAGGCCTAAAGACACAAATAAAGAGACATAAAAAGAAAAGTTTTTGGGTAGGTCAGAAATACTACAGAAACTGAATAAAGTAATCCAATGTAAAATAACACTGGATAGTCTTTTAGTCCTGACTGAATTAAATACATAGGCTATTAATTCTGATTCCTTACAATTAATGCTATATTTTGTTGTTTTGACAACAAAATGAACGACAGACACATATGGCTGCGTTCACTTAAAGTAACACTATGTAGTTTTTCAACCTTCATAATATATTTCCAAGACCCTTGTGATGGTACATCGACTTAAAATAAGTTAAATGACACGTCTGCCATAGCCTGACGTGGTCTGTATCGCTTTTACTGGCACTATGTAACTTCGGGTTTCGGGTAGGAACCCGTGCACAAAAAGAACTACAAAATTCGACTGCTTTACGGCATACGTCACTTCCCCCACCACTTCCTCAAATTGTCTGTGGCCATTGCAGACATCCCAAGTCTCTCGGGAGTCTCCTGCGTCTCCCTGATGCCCGCAAATTAGTTCAGATCTGCCGGAATCTAGAGCGCGCATGCGAGACAGAACATACTGCGCGCATAACATACATAGCGCGAGCACGGCTGAGAGAGAGAGAGCGAGAGACCTTGCGAGTGTGCCTCACGAAAGCTAGTCAACCCGCCACCAGCCACATTTTAAAAAACGATTAATCGAAAAATCTATTTTTTTTTGCCCAGCCCTAGTGCACAGGCGTGTAGTCTTTCTTTACAAATTGACCTCAACCAATTACTTGTCTGGCCTTAAAAATTCATAATACAGAATATTTTGTTGCTTCCGCATATCCATGTGAACTGGAATCATTTTCACAACATTTTATCTCTACAGAGATTAAGGGAAGCAAACGTTCACAGGGGAGAGACAAAGTATAGAAATTGCTTTATATTTCCAGGTAAATTGCATCTTAATCTATTTTTAAGATCTTGGGCTTTACTATAGTCCAGAAGACTCAGCAACCCCCACTGCTCTCTCTAGGAAGTTCTCTTTCTCTCACACCCCTCATCAGTCAGTTGCTTTTATCATAACCACTTGATTTACAATGGTGCTGTGGTATTTGATTGCAAATGTTGCATAGGCCTACATAGGAAGTGACAAATTTGCCATTTGGTTGAAGTCTAAAATTTACATTTTGAATGAGCGTTATTTGTGATGTAGTCAATGTCAAACCGGTTCCTTCTGGTGTTTGTGGTATTGTCATGTTCCCTTTTGTAGTTTTGCAATATAAGCTAGGACTACTGCAATTAGTTATTTTGGGTCTGTTTTACACATGTAAGGAAAGAAATAGCCTACAGGCTTAAAGGCACACTATGCAAGACTTGTACCTTAATATAACAGCTTCAAAGTCATTTCGGTAAACAAACTCATAGTAGGGCGAATCATCCTGGTAGTAAAGTTTGGGGGGGACGCCGATGGAAAAACCAGCAATGCAAGTTTGAGAGGAGCGCCCACGACAAATCTCGCGAGAATCACAACATGCTTTACGGCAACGACGTCACACACATCAACAACAAAATATGAAGCATGAAGACACTTTTTTCTTCGCTATTGTCTCCTTTATTGTTTTGGTTGATATTATGTGATGTACGTATGCTTTCTCTTTTGTATGTTCCCATTCTCAGCATTAATAAAAACAAACAAAAAATAAATAAAAAAAAGCATGAAAACACTTGCGCGCATTTCAGACGTGATACTCGACGATGGAAAAAGCAAAGAAAATGCGGTCGGAAGAGACTAGGAAAAGGAAAAGATAATCTGACCGCGTGAGGAACCAGACAAGAGTCCCACTCGGTTTTGAAAAAAAGGTTTGAAATTCATTATCTTTTATTATAGGCTATGTAGTCTAATATCATAGGCCTACCCATAAACACCCCCTAGATCTCTTATTTAAAGGCACACTATGCAAGATTTGTACTTTAATATAACAGCTTCAAAGGGGCATCAGGCCGTCAGTGCAGAGACGCTCTGCGTGAGTGGTATTTACGACAGTAACATTAAATACAAGTACTCCACAGCGACTCTAGGGGTCGCTGTTTGACAAAAACGGAATTCCTGCAGTGTGAAAAAAAAAAAAAACGTATCTACAGATTTTATTATGAAATCTCTATAGCCCTCATTTGCAGAATCTGTTATTTACTGTATTGAGACACCATGGAGGTATGCCGGTCATTATGGTGGCCTGATTTTTGCTATATCTTGTATCAGGGTATGTAAATATTGCAAGCCAGCGCAGGAAAAACGTTTTTTGACAAACTTTGAAATAGGTTCCTAAACTTCCAAAAACGCGAACGCTGACAACGTACACGTGCATATTACGTGTTTAGTCTGCAGGTATGTGCGTTTGAATATGTGCACAGGCGTGAAGTCTTTCTTTACAAATTGACTTCAACCAATTACTAGTTTGACCTTAAAAATTCATAATACAGAATATTTTGTTGCTTCCGCATATCCATGTGAACTGGAATCATTTTCACAATGTTTTATCTGCAGAGGTAAAGGAAAGGGAAGGGAAGGGAAGGGAAGGAAGCGTATTTTTAAGATCTTGGGCTTTACTAGTCCAGAAGACTCAGCAACCCCCACTGCTCTCTCTAGGAAGTTCTCTTTCTCTCACACCCCTCATCAGTCAGTTGCTTTTATCATAACCACTTGATTTACAATGGTGCTGTGGTATTTGATTGTAAATGTTGCATAGGCCTACATAGGAAGTGACAAATGTGCCATTTGGTTGAGAAGTCTAAAATAATTATTAATTTACATTTTGAATGAGAATTATTTGTGATGTAGTCAATGTCAAACCGGTTCCTTCTGGTGTGGTATTGTCATGTTCCCCTTTGTAGTTTTGCAATATAGGACTACTACAGAAATTAGTTATTTTGGGTCTGTTTTACACATGCAAGCAAAGAAATAATTGGCAAAAAAACCAACCTTATCTACAGATTTTATTACAAAATCTCTATAGCCCTCTATCGCAGAATCTGTTATTTACTGTATTGAGACACCATGGAGGTATGCCGGTCATTATGATGGCCTGATTTTTGCTATATCTTGTATCAGGGTATGTGAATATTGCTAGCCAGCACAGGAAAAACTAAAGTTTTTTGACAAGTTAGAGTGACAAATAAACATGCATAAAAACGAATTAAAGTCCGGGACGTGCTTTAGGCTAAAAGGAGTTATAGAGCGCAACAAGCCTCGAAAAATAATGCAATGTGGTACTTTTGTCATCCTGACTCAAACCTGAAGTGAACGCTGCCAAGAAAGCACAGAAAGCCGCCGAGCTCTTTCAGACAGCATGCGATCCCAACATCAGTTCTCTTGCGCTTAAACGGTCAAATGCCAGTGCAACTTTTCTATTTATCTGACATATTTCTGGAGTTTGGCCAAAGTTTTCAAGTGCACATGAAGACCGCATATGTTTTAAGATTTTTATTTTCTCAATGGGACACACTTAATCGCACCATGATTGTGCTGCTTCAGTTTCAAACGTTTTTCAAAATGATATAATTACAATCTCTGCAGTCTCTGCACCAATAAAATGTCCAACACTTTGCGTTTTACAACCAAATTGTATGTAACATAATTAATTTAACTTACGCTGGAATGTTTTCTTAGGCATGACGCGATTGGGGCATGTAAGTTCCTCAATGTAATGAATGACGGGACACGCTTAAAGGGTTAGTTCACCCAAAAATGTCGTTCCAAACCCGTAAGACCTTCATTCATCTTCAGAACACAAATTAAGATATTTTTGATGAATCCCTGCATAGACGTCTCAACGTTACAACCACTTTCAAGACCCAGAAAGGTAGTAAAGACATCGTTAAAATAGTCCTTGTGACTACAGTGGTTCAACCTTAATGTTATGAAGTGATGAGAATACTTTTTGCGCGCAAAAAGCTAAATAAAAATAACGCCTTTATTCAACTATTTCTTCTCTTCCGTGTCAGTCTCTGACACTGTTCATGTGAGCACCATGAGTCATGTGTGTGATGCTGATGCAGGAGTCGGCCAATAATGAGCCGGTGTTCAGATGTAGAACCCGGAAGCGCTGCACTAGGTTTACGTTAACAGCACAGGAGAATAAAGCGGAAAAGAATAAATGGTTTAGTAAAGTCGTTATTTTTTTATTTTATTTTTTTTCACAAAAACGAAACTTTTTCATCCAAAAATGAAAATTCTGTCAGTAATTACTCACCCTCATGTTGTTCCAACCTCGTAAGACTTTCGTTCATCTTCGGAACACAAATTAAGATATTTTTGATTAAATCTGAGAGTTGGATCACTCCTCCATAGGCTTCTAAGGGATCGAAACTTGCCGGCCCAGAAAAGTTAGTAAAGACATCGTTAAAATAGTCCGAGTGACTACAGTGGCTCAATCTTAAGTTTATCATTATTTATTATTTTGTGCGCAAAAAATAAACAACAATTACGACTTTATTCAACTATTCATTTTCTTCTGCGTGGGCCTGAGTGAGTTTGCGTAGTGTAACAGCGCAGCGCTTCTGTGTTGTACGTCACCATCAGTGGTGGCCAGTAACGAAGTAAATGTAATTCGTTACTGTACTTTAGCAGTTTTTTTGCGTATCTGTAGCCTACTTTACTCAAGTATTTAAATTTTGGGAGACTTTTACTTTAACTCCACTACATTTCAAAGTCAAATATCTTACTTTTTTTGCGGAGAGTTTGGGTTACGGAGAGTTGTGAGATTATGGTTTTCTAACACCTACTCCCGTGTAATGGAAATCATTATGAACATCAGCTATGCTAATTATTTCCCATCTGCCTTTCTGCTGTTATCTCGGGACGCTTGTCCCGAGAAAAATGGCGTTCGTAGGCTCCAGTTTGGTATCCTGCCTCTCACGGGGATTTCGGATGCCTCAACGCCTGTGATGAGAAGACCAACGCCTGTGAAGAGACGACTCAACGCCTGCGAAGAGACGACTCAACGCCGGCGATATGTTATCCCCTAAATATTACATGATTAACTAAATGTATTTTTTCCAGGTACTCTCTGATATGGACTTACTGTAAAGCTATGATTGTTAGCCAGAGGAGAACTGGCCCCTGACTAGCCTGGGTTCTCCCAAGGTTTTTTTCTCCATCCAATCTGATGGAGTTTTGGTTCCTTGCCACTGTCGCCTTGCTTTTGGCTTGCTTAGTTGGGGATATTTAATATTCAACAATATTATTGAACTGTGTTGTACTACTTTCATGTTATCACTGTGAAGCTGCTTTGATGCAATCTGTATTGTGAAAAGCGCTATATAAATAAATGTGACTTGACTTGACTTGACTTGACTTTTTACTCTACTACATTTTCAAAATCAGTCGTTCCTTTTTATTTATGAGTGGATAAAAGCGTAACTGGTCGAACGAGCCACCAATCACAGTACAGCGCGTGCGCTTTGTTTTGAACTTGCCTTGGCGGTATCTACTAAGCGCGAACCAGAGCCGTTAAATATGAGAGTTGCAAACAGATGGTTGTGACAGTGATCTCGCCGCCGTGCGGTCACGTTATTCGTGTAGTTCTCAATAGTTCCAAACAAATTGCGTTGACAATGATTTTAAGCGGGACAGAGAGAGCAGCAGCTATTATTGCAGCAATTATTGGTAAGTATTGACGCATAATGTACATTGCTTACGTTGCCACTAAAATTACTTGCATGTAATAGCTTTTTTTTTTGGGGGGGGGGGGAGTAGCCAAGCAGAAACACTGCATTAATAGGTTTTTGTGTTTAATTTTGGTGGGAAATTGGCTGCTCCCATAACATAGATTATATGTGTGTGTGTGTGTGTATTTGCGTGTGTGTGTGCGCGCGCGCGCGTGTGAATATATATGTGTGTGTGTGTGTGTGTGTATGTGTATGTGTGTATATATATATATATATTTAATGGTGTTGTGCAGGTTTATGTGAATGTATCATTACATTAAGATGTTAATAATTATGACCATAGGCTCTGAAGAAAAATATATACAGTTAATACTCTAAATGTTTTATACCTTATTGGAACAGTCCCCTTCCCTCCAAAATTAAACACACAAAAAATAATTTAATTAAAATATATATATATATATACATACAGTATATATATATATATATATATCAGACTAATTAATGTCATTTCATTAATAGATTGGTGTGCCAAGAGTGACATTAGTCTTCACTTAGACTGAGTTAAGCAAGAGTCTTGTGACAAATTGTAATTGGACATTATAGCCATAAAAAAATTCAAAGTACTTGGATACTTAAGTACATTTGAAGGCAAATACTGTTGTACTTTTACTCAAGTGAATGTTTAAAGGCAGCACTTCTACTTTTACTTGAGTAATATTTTACCTTGAGTATCTTTACTTTTACTCAAGTACATGGTATGTGTACTTCGTCCACCACTGGTCACCATGTAGGCTCGCTATTGGCCGACGCTGGTCATGTTTATGATGCGTGATCCTACGTGAACTATCCCTTTAAGGTTGAACCACTGGAGTCACATGGACTATTTTAATAATGTCTTTACTATCTTTATGGGGCTTGAAAGTGGTTATAACGTTTCTGTCTATGGGGGGATCAGAAAGCTTTCGGATTTCATCAAAAATATCTTAATTTGTGTTCCGAAGATGAACGAAGGTCTTACGGGCTTGGAACGACATGAGGGTGAGTAATTACTGACAAAGTTCATAGATAGTGTGGAATTAGTGTGGGTTAAGCATACGGCGCATGGCATTTTTCAGACCAGGGACGGTCTTGCACACTAACTTCCTGTCGCGCACACGCACTATCAAGTGGCCAAGACCACAAGTGTGGGTATTTGTACATCTTGACATGGGGCCTGTCCAAATAATCAACAATAACCCACCACCATAATATAGGCCTATGCTTTAGTCATTCATTTTTTTTTTTAATCTTAAAAACCTATTTCTACAATAAGATATTACCCTTATTAGACTGGCTAGACTACTTGCTAATTGCAAAACACACATTAAGGAACAATAGCCATATAGCAAATATAATATGCCAAAGTTTTGTTTATTTTATTGTCACACTTAAAGCAAGCACATTACAAATTTGCAAATATATTATGAATGCTTTATGCTTTTTACAATGAACAATTTACACACCTATTCCTAAATAACGCTTACGGTGAAATCCTTTAACTGAATTTTTATAGACAAGTTGCATTAACATGTATTTACATTGTGCCACCACAAGTGACTGTACATTATAAAGCATGATATAGTTATATTAATATCATTTTATCATGAATTGAGACTTTGCTTGCTTTGCATTGTAATGATGCATGGAAAATGTTAGCTTGTTTCAAGTTGGTGTGTTCATATTTGCTCAGGAACATGCACCTGTGATAAAGAAATTAAACAATGAGATTCACATGTTCAGTGTCTGTGTAAAACATCCTGTGATCATTAACATCAACAAACCTGTAACTTCTCACTGTTTGTGCACAGAGCTGTAGGTCACCTCGTCCTCCACTGATACTGGGCTAAACTGGAGATATGAAAGATGATTAAGAAGAATACTGACAATTACATTACAGGACAAATCTCTGTGCATGTTCTTGTGAATTCACTCACTGCTTTAGTTTTAGGTCGTACTGTCACAGAGCTGTAAGTCACGTCATTCTCTGCAACCGCTGATGATGAACAGACACCGTTTCCCTGTGAATAATTATAAACATTTCTGATTGTTCTGAGTCTCTCAGTTATGAGTTTGAACTCAAATCGGTTGTCAGCTCAAACCTACTGCGTCACTGTCTCCATCTCGGTTCACCTCTGTAATGTTGGTGTTATTTATGTCTGTTAGTGAGAAAACAAATGATGCTATCAGTCTTTCCATTGCACAGTTCTTGGACATCAGCATAAAGTTTATAAGCGCTCAATGGGGTACTTTTTTAAATAAGTCTCGTATTCTACCAATGCTGCATTCATTTAATGAAAAATACAGTAAAAACTATACTGCGACCCTTCATAAATCATTGCTGATCTGCTGCTCAAGACACATTTCTGATTATTATCAGTGTTGAGAACAGTTGTGTTGCTTCATATTTTGTGGAAACTCTGATAACAAATTTTTTTTTTTTTATTAAAAAAATTAGAAATTAATATTTTGTGTCATTATAAAAGTTTTAAACTGACTTCTGATTAATTTCAATTTTTCAATTCATTTTTGCAGGAGAAAAAAAATATTCATATCTTAAAAAAAAAAAAGGACTGCAAACTTTTGAACAATAGTGTGCAAAACTGATCAAACACTGAATGGCTGATGGAAAATGTCATATAATAAGAAAGGTAAATCAATACTGACTGTTCTTCTTTCTCAGTTTTACAGCTGACACGACAGTCACCAACAGCAGAAACAACACGACCGTCGGAATCCACACCTCCAGATACCCATAATGCCTGTGAGAATAAACAATACAAATGGTTCATATTATATATGCATACAAAATTACCACGTTTTTGCTGTCATTGTCATGACAATAGCTGAAACTAAATTTATGATGCATTTTTCCAACTTTTTAAAAACTTTTTATTCTTAGTTGTATAGTGAACTCTGTCACTCGCAAACATATTACTTCATCAGTTCTGTTGACATTTATTTTGTGATCGTGGGATTCGTTCTGTTGACATCAAATTGGATATTTAGTTCAAAATGCTGCCATTATTATTGGTTTCAATTTATTTCAAATGTTTGTTTTTTGCTGTTCAAATTCTAAAATTCTGTAAATGATGACAGAATTTTCATTTCTGGGTGAACCATCCCTTTTAACAACCATTTAGTTTTAGTTTTATACCATTTCACAAGTGCCATGTTGCAAAACTAAAATAGACGTAGGTTACAGTGCATGAAAAAGAGGAAGATGGCCTCACTGATGCAGTTGCTGTTTTACTGTACACACCAGTTACAGTCATAAAATGAAAATAAATTATGTTGCATACAATTAACCTTAAAAACTTAAAATCACACTTGCATACATTTTGGTTACTTAAAAGTTATATTCTGTTTGCATGTTTTAATATGAGTATTAATACTTATTCTGCTGATCTTCAGTGCTTGATGTTGGATTGTTGTTGCTAAAGAAGAGAAAGAAATAATATAAAGTTCAATAATTAACTCGAACAGATCTAATTAGAAAACCAAAAGGCAAAAAAGACTACACAGAGAAATAGACTAAATGTTAAAGGGTTAGTTCACCCCAAAATGATGTCATTAATGACTCTCCCTCATGTCGTCCCAAGCCCGTAAGACCTCCGTTCATCTTCGGAACACAGTTTAAGGTATTTTAGATTTAGTCCGAGAGCGTTCTGTCCCTCCATTGGAAATGTATGTACGGTATACTGTCCTTGTCCAGAAAGGAAATAAAGACATCATCAAAGTAGTCCATGTGACATCAGTGGGTTAGTTAGAATGTGTTGAAGCATCGAAAATACATTTTGGTCCAAAAATAACAAAAACTACGACTTTATTCAGTATTGTATTCTTGGCCGGTTCTGTTGTGGATCCGCGTTCAGTGCCGCCGCTGACGTAAGACGCTGCTGACGTGTGTCTGGTGTGTGTGTGTGTGTGTGTATTCTGGTTCTGTTGTGGATCCGCGTTCAGTGCCGCCGCTGACGTAAGACGCTGCTGACGTGTGTCTGGTGTGTATGTGTGTGTGTGTGTGTGTGTGTGTGACGTAAGACGCTGCTGACGTGTGTCTGGTGCGCCCGAGCTTCGTTTACAGTCTGAGGGAGACGCACGCTGGAAACAAAACAATCTTCGCAAACATGTCTAAGGATTTCCACACAGAGGAAGACTTGCATTTTTTTGCCCAGCCATATTTATTTGAACCCGAACACACGAACACACCAGACACACGTCAGCAGCGTCACTGAACGCGGATCCACAACAGAACCAGAATACACACACACACCAGACACACGTCAGCAGCGTCTTACGTCAGCGGCGGCACTGAACGCGGATCCACAACAGAACCAGAATACACACACACACACACCAGACACACGTCAGCAGCGTCTTACGTCAGCGGCGGCACTGAACGCGGATCCACAACAGAACCAGAATACACACACACACACACCAGACACACGTCAGCAGCGTCTTACGTCAGCGGCGGCACTGAACGCGGATCCACAACAGAACCAGAATACACACACACACACACCAGACACACGTCAGCAGCGTCTTACGTCAGCGGCGTCACTGAACGCGGATCCACAACAGAACCAGAATACACACACACACACACACCAGACACACGTCAGCAGCGTCTTACGTCAGCGGCGGCACTGAACGCGGATCCACAACAGAACCAGAATACACACACACACACACACCAGACACACGTCAGCAGCGTCTTACGTCAGCGGCGGCACTGAACGCGGATCCACAACAGAACCAGAATACACACACACACACACCAGACACACGTCAGCAGCGTCTTACGTCAGCGGCGGCACTGAATGCGGATCCACAACAGAACCAGAATACACACACACACACACCAGACACACGTCAGCAGCGTCTTACGTCAGCGGCGTCACTGAACGCGGATCCACAACAGAACCAGAATACACACACACACACACACCAGACACACGTCAGCAGCGTCTTACGTCAGCGGCGGCACTGAACGCGGATCCACAACAGAACCAGAATACACACACACACACACACCAGACACACGTCAGCAGCGTCTTACGTCAGCGGCGGCACTGAACGCGGATCCACAACAGAACCAGAATACACACACACACACACCAGACACACGTCAGCAGCGTCTTACGTCAGCGGCGGCACTGAATGCGGATCCACAACAGAACCAGAATACACACACACACACCAGACACACGTCAGGAGCGTCTTACGTCAGCGGCGGCACTGAATGCGGATCCACAACAGAACCAGAATACACACACACACACACACACACACCAGACACACGTCAGCAGCGTCTTACGTCAGCGGCGGCACTGAACGCGGATCCACAACAGAACCAGAATACACACACACACACCAGACACACGTCAGCAGCGTCTTACGTCAGCGGCGGCACTGAACGCGGATCCACAACAGAACCAGAATACACACACACACACACACACACCAGACACACGTCAGCAGCGTCTTACGTCAGCGGCGGCACTGAACGCGGATCCACAACAGAACCAGAATACACACACACACACACCAGACACACGTCAGCAGCGTCTTACGTCAGCGGCGGCACTGAATGCGGATCCACAACAGAACCAGAATACACACACACACACACCAGACACACGTCAGCAGCGTCTTACGTCAGCGGCGGCACTGAACGCGGATCCACAACAGAACCAGAATACACACACACACACACACACACACCAGACACACGTCAGCAGCGTCTTACGTCAGCGGCGGCACTGAACGCGGATCCACAACAGAACCAGAATACACACACACACACACCAGACACACGTCAGCAGCGTCTTACGTCAGCGGCGTCACTGAACGCGGATCCACAACAGAACCAGAATACACACACACACACACACCAGACACACGTCAGCAGCGTCTTACGTCAGCGGCGGCACTGAACGCGGATCCACAACAGAACCAGAATACACACACACACACACACCAGACACACGTCAGCAGCGTCTTACGTCAGCGGCGGCACTGAACGCGGATCCACAACAGAACCAGAATACACACACACACACACCAGACACACGTCAGCAGCGTCTTACGTCAGCGGCGGCACTGAATGCGGATCCACAACAGAACCAGAATACACACACACACACACCAGACACACGTCAGCAGCGTCTTACGTCAGCGGCGTCACTGAACGCGGATCCACAACAGAACCAGAATACACACACACACACACACCAGACACACGTCAGCAGCGTCTTACGTCAGCGGCGGCACTGAACGCGGATCCACAACAGAACCAGAATACACACACACACACACACCAGACACACGTCAGCAGCGTCTTACGTCAGCGGCGGCACTGAACGCGGATCCACAACAGAACCAGAATACACACACACACACACCAGACACACGTCAGCAGCGTCTTACGTCAGCGGCGGCACTGAATGCGGATCCACAACAGAACCAGAATACACACACACACACCAGACACACGTCAGGAGCGTCTTACGTCAGCGGCGGCACTGAACGCGGATCCACAACAGAACCAGAATACACACACACACACACACACACACCAGACACACGTCAGCAGCGTCTTACGTCAGCGGCGGCACTGAACGCGGATCCACAACAGAACCAGAATACACACACACACACCAGACACACGTCAGCAGCGTCTTACGTCAGCGGCGGCACTGAACGCGGATCCACAACAGAACCAGAATACACACACACACACACACCAGACACACGTCAGCAGCGTCTTACGTCAGCGGCGGCACTGAACGCGGATCCACAACAGAACCAGAATACACACACACACACACCAGACACACGTCAGCAGCGTCTTACGTCAGCGGCGGCACTGAATGCGGATCCACAACAGAACCAGAATACACACACACACACACCAGACACACGTCAGCAGCGTCTTACGTCAGCGGCGGCACTGAACGCGGATCCACAACAGAACCAGAATACACACACACACACACACCAGACACACGTCAGCAGCGTCTTACGTCAGCGGCGGCACTGAACGCGGATCCACAACAGAACCAGAATACACACACACACACACCAGACACACGTCAGCAGCGTCTTACGTCAGCGGCGGCACTGAATGCGGATCCACAACAGAACCAGAATACACACACACACACACCAGACACACGTCAGCAGCGTCTTACGTCAGCGGCGGCACTGAACGCGGATCCACAACAGAACCAGAATACACACACACACACACACACACACCAGACACACGTCAGCAGCGTCTTACATCAGCAGCGGCACTGAACGCGGATCCACAACAGAACCAGAATACACACACACACACACACCAGACACACGTCAGCAGCGTCTTACATCAGCAGCGGCACTGAACGCGGATCCACAACAGAACCAGAATACACACACACACACACACACACCAGACACACGTCAGCAGCGTCTTACATCAGCAGCGGCACTGAACGCGGATCCACAACAGAACCAGAATACACACACACACACACACACACACACACACACCAGACACACGTCAGCAGCGTCTTACGTCAGCGGCGGCACTGAACGCGGATCCACAACAGAACTGGAAGACAATACAATGCTGAATAAAGTCGTAGTTTTTGTTATTTTTGGACCAAAATGTATTTTCGATGCTTCAACACATTCTAACTAACCCACTGATGTCACATGGACTACTTTGATGATGTCTTTATTTCCTTTCTGGACAAGGACAGTATACCGTACATACATTTACAATGGAGGGACAGAAAGCTCTCGGACTAAATCTAAAATACCTTAAACTGTGTTCCGAAGATGAACGGAGGTCTTACGGCTTGGGACGACATGAGGGAAAGTCATTAATGACATAATTTTCATTTTTGGGTGAACTAACCCTTTAAGAAAGAAAATTAAAAACCATATTGTAATGATGCAGAGCAGAAAGCAGGATCCAAGTGCAGAAGTGTTTTTATTAAGCCTAGACTTAAACTTTAACAACGACTCAGACTATGGAACAGGACTCAGGAACAGAACAAACATTACAAAGTCAAGAACCCACAAACACTGATACAAGACACAGGGTTTAAATACAGAGATTAACAAGCTAAACAAGATAACAAGGGGGCGTGGCTAATCAGAAACACCTGGGGAGCCTAATAAACAAGAACAACAAGGGACTACAAAACATGGCACAGGACAGGAAATTACAAAAGTCCACACAAGACAAGGGGAACATAAGACAGGAATCATAACACATATACTAGTAACATAAGCATCTTATTAGGTCCATGATACAATATCAATCTTATATTCAAGCAATATTTGAGATTGATTCATATTTGAATTAGCTACTAACCTATTTTTGTTAAATTCTTCTGTGGTCACAACTGCTGTTGAATAAAATTGCAGAAAAATTTACATTTTTTATTATAATTTTGTCACCATACGATTTTAAAATCACAACCAAAACTTGTCTTGTCACTCACATCAGATCCACCAATAGCAAACCACAACCATACAATCAATTCCCGTATTAAAAGAAATCAAGTCCCGCCCTACATTTATTCTTGTTTGAGAAGCCGTTTCACTTGGATATACGTGGTAATAGGGAAGGAAAGGCTATTGTAACTTCTGTTTGATCCCCATTTTAATCTATTTAATCTATATTACTTTACTTTTTTTGGTTCAGAAAACAGTGACAACAGGAACGTGTGGAGACATACTGAACACAGAAAAAAATGAAAACAACTTTTTGTTTTTTTCTTATCAAAAACTCCTGTAGGTCTAAGTAGTGAATGGGTTTTACCAGTGACCGTGAGTTGAACAGAAGCCTGTTGATATCCAGCAGAGCAGAAGTACCATCCAGAATCACTGAGTCTCAGTCCAGTCATCAACACAGTGAAGGAGCTTCTCCCATCATCACTGATCTGGACTGATGCATTCTGGGATGTGTCAGTCCTCCCCACTGTGTAACAGCTCTGATCTTTATATCTGCACCACTGTTTGAGTTTATTCTGATATCCAGAAGTGTAGAAACACTGGACACTGACATTATCACCTTCATGTCCAGATACACTGCTGTTCTTCACAGACACATCAGGAGCTGAACACACAGACACAAGTCATTAAGATTAATTAGGAATAGGATCAGAATTATTCATCTGAATGTGAAACTCATCTCAAACCTGATTGAACTGTGAGATGAAGCTGCTCTGTTTCATCTTTTTGAAATATTCCTCCAATCTCCTCAACACACCAGTAAGATCCAGTGTCTTCACGCTGCAGGTTTCTCATAGTCACAGTAAAGAAACTCTGATCTGGATGATCCATTACTGACACTTTTCCTTTGGTTTCATTAGCATATGCCAGAATAGAGCAGTAATTATATGCAGATTTTGCATGAAAGCACCAGTATTTCTTGTGTTTTGTGTAATTCCTGTCATAATAACATGGAATAACGACAGATCCTCCAGTCTGAACCGTTAACTCTCTGCTTGCTGATCCTGTTGTGCATTCAGGACCTGAGCGAAGAAAAGATCAACTTTAGTTTGACTTTTATGTAGCGGCAGGGCCGGCGCTAGCCATTTGGGTGCCCTAAGCACAAATGCTTGGTGGTGCCCCCCCACCCCACTCACCCCCTCACCCACCCAAGGAATAACAACCATTCAGAATTTCTTAGTCTGATGAAGCACAATATAATAATTCTGTACATAATTTGTAGGGCTGGGAAAAGATTAATCG
Source organism: Rhinichthys klamathensis goyatoka (assembly GCF_029890125.1). Taxonomy (NCBI): domain Eukaryota; kingdom Metazoa; phylum Chordata; class Actinopteri; order Cypriniformes; family Leuciscidae; genus Rhinichthys; species Rhinichthys klamathensis. The sequence goes on from NW_026606839.1 coordinate 367,617, forward strand.
CGATTAATCGCATCCAAAATAAAAGTTTGTGTCTACATGAATGATATATGTGTGTGTACTGTGTATAATTATTTTGTATATACACTACCGTTCAAAAGTTTGGGGTCGGTACGATTTTAAATACTTTTAAAATAATTCTCTTCTGCTAACCATGGCTGCGCTTATTTGATTAAAAATACAACAAAAATCAGTTATAGTATTAAATATTATTCCAGTGTAAATCAGCTGTTTTCTGTGTGAATATATAGTAAAGTGTAATTTATTCCTGTGATCAAAGCTGAATTTTCAGCATCACCAGTGTCAGTGTCTTCAGTGTCAAATGATCCTTCACAAATCAGTATAATATGAGGATTTGATGCTCAAGAAACATTAATTATTATTATCAAATTTTGAAACAGTTGTTGGTCTGTCAGTTGTAGTTTTTTTTTTTTTTTTTTTTAGGATTCTTTGATGAATAGGAAGTTCAAAAGACTTTTGTAACATTATAAATGTCTTTACTGTCACTTTCAATCAAATTAACTATTCCTTGATAAATAAAAGTATTGATTTCTTTCCTCCAAAAAATAAAAATAAAATTCTCACTGACACCAAACTTTCGAACGGTAGTGTATATAAATACACATTTGCATGTATGTATTTAAGAAATATTTGTTATTTATATATAAAATATTTAAATTTATATATAATATAAATTATATATAAATATATACAGTATATACATGCAAATATTTCTTAAATATATACGTGCATATGTGTGTGTATTTATATATACAAAATAATTATACACAGTACACACACATATATCATGTAGACACAAACTTTTATTTTGGATGCGATTAATCTTTTCCCAGCCCTAATAATTTGACAACTCTGTGAATATGAAAATATACAAACACTGAGATTGTGGTTTTTTTTTTTTCTAATTGCAGTTTCACCAACAGATGTCGCCCTTGGGCCTTGGCCTCTTGAAAATGAACGCATTATCCGCATAAAACAACAACGAAAAAACGTATCTAAGCGGTCTTCCTTTTCTTCTCAAACAAACTAACTGCATCTTAAACAGCCCAAGTTTAAAAAATTTCCGGGGGAGAAAGCCCCGGACCCCCGTTAAAATAAAAGATTCAACATGCAGGGCTAAAAAAGCCCCGGATCATTTGCACTACTAGCGACGCCCCCTGGACATGCATACACGACGCAAGGGCGCCCGCGCTACAAAACTAACATTTTTATTTAAAACATTGTCTTACCTGCAAAGCGACGCGCGAGTATCATCCCGCTGTCTATTCTTTTTCCTTTTTTCGCCCCCGACTCTTGGTGCCTTTCCGAGGCCATGTCTGAGGTCGGTGTCTGCCAAATTTGACATTGATTGAGGCATAATCGAACAGACCACTGGGAGGTGGGGAAGGGGGGGCACCAGAGGGAGACGAAAAATGAGATTCACCTTTTTCTCGACTAATTTGGTCTAGGCCTATATTACTTTTGTATTGCTTTTGTAGATTAACATGCTTTAGACATATTTTATTTGTTATTTATACTAGTAGCCTATTGTGATGATTTTTCACGACCCAGATTTTTTGGTGCCCCCCCAAGCACTTGGTGCCCTACGCGCAGCGCGTGATGTGCGTGTGCGGAGCGCCGGCCCTGTGTAGCGGTAAATGTATAAAAGAATTACAAAATGCATGTCATACAGCAAGATATGTAAACTTGTGTAAAATTAATTGTAAGCAAACAGAGAACACTTGCCTGTTATGAGCCAAAGGGAAAATACAATGAACTTCTTCAAACTGACTGTCGGTCTGTCGAAAAGTTGCAATGTTTCTTCTTTCTCTATCTTCATCATTTCCATGCAAGTTTAAATTTTTAGGTTAATACTATAGACACAGCTTCTCACTCAAGGAGACGAGCATAAAGTCTAAAGTCATCATAGATTTCTACAGTCTTTCTCACTTCCTGCATTCGTTCTTTCTTGTTGCTTGTCAAAAAGCCTCTCTGTGAATGTTGCATCGGAAGTTACAAATGTGTCACCTGGTGAAATGAGAAGTATTAATGTGCAATGCAGTGAATGTCAAAGCTGTTCCGCTCCTGGATTCACATGCTTCCTTCTCTAGTTCTCATTTTGCAATTATAGGTACAGTATGTCACCTCAGAAACGGGTTATTTTTGGTCTGTTTTGTGGTTGGGTCAAAGAAATATATGACCAAGAAAAACATATCTACAGAATTTAATATGACTTGAAAACAAGATGTGAAAGTATAGAAATGGAGCACTTTTCTGTATAGAAGTCAATAGAGAAAAAGCTTCTATTGTTTTTTGTATGCTGATCAAATGCAAGACGTAACAGCCTCAGATATGGTAAAAGGAGAAACAAGGGTATTCTCAGTGCTTCTGTTATTGTAAACATTCACACATATTTCACACATCGTCTGCAGTGTTAGTTGAGAATAACTGAGTGGGAACACATCCAACAAGGCTTGCATAGGCAGATGACATGATACGTGGCATACAAATATTCAGTATTAGCTGAGGAAATTGGGCACTTCATTTTTTTGGGTGAATATGTTTGACTTAAGGTTATTTTTAAGTATGTTCAAAACAATTCACATTTGGAAGATTTATGCATTTAAAAGTTATAGTTTCTCTCTACAACCAACAATTCTAATGACATCATTCTGCACTTCAGCTTCTCCTCAGATTGTCTGTCCAATCAAATGCTGATTTTTAACATTATTCTCTCAACAGACATTTACATCGATAGTCTGGTGTTATAATTGATCTGCTTTTGGTGTACTGTGGACTGGGTAAAACTGTTTTTAATGGCAGGCTAGCAGTTACCGTTGACTCGCGCTAGCCTAGCACCGGCGAACTATGCAACTGGAACGACTGGATGACATTTTTTGAAAACTGTCTCCACTGATAAATAACACTAAGGCTAACTTGGAAATGAGGCCCGATGCCCAAAATTCTGAACCACCCCTTTAACATGATGACATATGCAAATACTGTCACTGGCTAAAATTACATTACTGCATGCGGTCAGTACTATATCATATTTATAAAAAAAATGGCTAAATGGAAAACATTTATTTTTATTTTATAGTCGTATTTGGTATGTTCCTCATTTATAGTTTGCTTTTGATAAAAGAAAAAAAATACATTTGGAGAAAAATAGTGAATAAAAATACATTGCAGACAGGCATTTAGCAAATGTAGACGTCTAATACATTCAAGAAAATTCACAGTTCTAATGAGAAGACGAGCACTGGACTGCTGCAGATTAGTGGGGAAATATATTTATTTACCATCGAATGCTTGGAAAGAAAATGTATTTATAGGAACATTTCAGCAGGTTCAAGATAATTCATGTTAACGCATGCGCTGAATGCTGTTACCGGAAACTTCTGAGTTCTAATAATAAGTAAAGTAGTTGTCAAAGTCTTCTGATCTCTGCTCGAAAATTCTAATACATTCACAGATCTTTAATCTGATCTGAATGTGTAAAGCAAAAGCAGTTTTCTTTCAGCTCAATGTGGAGAAAACTCTAGTTTTGTGACAGACAGAAACGCCATCTGAAAAGATAAAGGACAATAGCACACTATCAAGAGATAGCTGAATATGTTTCTCTGTCACATTAACTTGGACACATTTAAGCCCTCACTTTACAGAAAATATTTTTATTCACATATATTTTTTCAGAAGGAAGACTGGAAATTGATTATGTAAAGTTATAGACATGTGAAGTATAGATATTGCAAAAGAATAAGCCACAATAATGAGAATTTGTTTCTTACTTGTCCTTCTCAGTGCCGGTGTCTGTGGTCAAAACAAAAGTTTTTTTTTCTCTAACAGCAAAAACTTTATTGTAATAATTATGGATTGAGTTTTAACTTTTCAGTTTTTAAATACAGTATGAAATAGGTTTTACCTGGTTCTGCCTCGGTTACAGTGAGTTGAACAGGATTCAGTGCCTCTCCAGCAGAGCAGAAGTACCATCCAGAATCACTGAGTCTCAGTCCAGTCATCAACACAGTGAAGGAGCTTCTCCCATCATCACTGATCTGGACTGATGAATTCTGGGATGTGTCATTCCTCCCCACTGTGTAACAGCTCTGATCTTTAATTCTGCACCACTGTTTGTGTTTATTCTGATATCCAGAATTGTAGAAACACTGGACACTGACATTATCACCTTCATGTCCAGATACACTGCTGCTCTTCACAGACACACCAGGAGCTGAAATCAGAGTCATTTGAGATTATTAAATACATACAGTACTGTATGTGTGAAGTCAGATTTGACATTAGAATGTGATTAAAACCATAATAAAAATCTCATACCAGACTGAACCTGGATATAAAGTTGAAATCTAGCACTCAGCTGTCCATCAGTCTCCACTAAACAATAATAGAATCCAGTGTGTTTGTTCTGTAGGTTTTTCATAGTCAGAGTAAAGAGACTCTGATCAGGATGATCAATTACTGACAGATTCTCCTCTGTTGTGTTTGTGTATGTATTAGATTGATCAATATCTGAGTGCCAGTATTTCTTCTGCGGTGGGTTTTTCTCATCATAATGACATGGGATGGTGACAGATCCTCCAGTCTTAATAGTTACAATATGATTTGACCAACCGCTAAAGCATTCAACACCTAAACAACACACAAACCATTATAATATCCAGGATTTACAATAAATATCACTAAACAAACACAGCACAACATAAAATATTCACCTAAAGTGAGCCAAAACCAGATTGAAATGTAGAATATGTTTGCCTTCTCGTACGCGGCCATTGCGTTTGCTCTGCTTATGTGTCCTGTATGAGGTTTTCACTGAAGCACAGCAGCTCAACTGCTCATCTTCTGCTTTCTGCCCTCATATTATCATAGACGGAGGAGGAAATGCTCTCAAATGTCTTGGACCACGTGTATAAGGGGTGCACAGATTATTCCACATTGCAAAATAAGGTGGAAAGTATCCGTCTCAGGAAACTGCTCAAAGGGGAAGTGCAGACGGAGAGTGTGTAAAGCTGGCTTTCAATTATGGCCACTATTTAATTATTGCAGTCATTGATTTCAGATAACCCCGCCCCTAAATGACACTTAATCAAACTGAACTGTGGTTGGTCACTTGTGGTTGGTGTGTCAATCAGACCGTCTCTTCCTGTCTGCGTCGCTGGATCCTGGCTACTAGAATAGCCGACTTGCACAACTTTTTTTTTAATGCTTTATTTACAACAAATGCCATGTACAAGGGTAACTTCAATATTACATCAGAAGACTTTGACAACTTCTTCAACATTCTACTATTAGAACTCAGAAGTTTCCGGTAACAGCATTCAGCGCATGCGTTAACATGAATTATCTTGAACCTGCTGAAATGTTCCTATAAATACATTTTCTTTCCAAGCATTCGATAGTAAATAAATATATTTCCCCACTAACCTGCAGCAGTCCAGTGCTCGTCTTCTCATTAACAGTGTTTTTATCTCTACCGATATTATTTAATTCCTGTTGAGTTTACATTTTTAAATTAATTTTATTTGACTGATAAAAAGGACTGCTTGTGTGTGATGGTGTGCAGTACGTGCCATAAATTTAATGATGTTAAATATTTAATTAGCTAATCTCAATCTAATAATTCAGCATTTTGGGCATAAACATGTACATTACATATAACAATATTTAATTAAAATATATAAATGTTTGTACTGATGTTATTCATCAGGTCTCACACACTTTAGCATCGCAGTCACTAGTTTAGACGAGCATTGACACCATGTGGTGAAATAATCGCATGTTTAACATATGCTTTCAATTATACTTTCTAAGCTCAGTGCAAGTAGTCCATGAGGACTTCCTACCGCAAAACAAAAGTCTGCTAACTGCTAACAGTAGCAAATACAAATCTAATGAGTTTCACAAAACCTGTTATTTATCTAGACACACACAAAAAATGTCTTCTGGTCAATGTGGAGAAGAGTCTGATCTGTGACAGACAGAAACGCTCCATCATGTGCCATCTGAAAGAGATAATAGATAGAAAGATATGACAACATTAGGGCACATTTAAAAAAAAATTTAAACTCTGTTTACTGTTTATAAAGCACATTTTATTAAATATTTGATGCACTTATACTACCTGGTTTTAGAAAACTAAAGAAAACACCACGTGCAAAAATAGACAAAATGTTTAACAATGAATTCAACTCTTTTACACAGATAAACATTTTATTTTGATAGTCCACTTTAGACATTCTACTAACTATGAGTGCCTTCAGTACATGTCAACCTATGCTCATTTGAGTAGTACTATGTTTAGGGTTATGATTATAGGATTATGAGGAGTAGAATAAGTTGACATAGTTGCAAAGTTACTTATAGTCAGTATAATGTCTGTTAGGGAAAAACTAAGAGAAATCAAGAAAAGATTATAATTATTAATAATAATAATAGTATTATAGTACTATGCCAGTTTAATTGATATTAAAATGAATATTAAAAAATTGAAAAGTTAATGATCTTAATCACAAACGTCCGTCCCGTGCCACCATCACCCATTGCCTCCTGTCATGGTTGAGGACAAGGATCTTATTCAACGTGTGCATCCATCAAAGCTTTCTTGTCCTTGGAGGAACTCACAGAAGAGTCAACTGCTGATTCCACCCACTCTTCTGTCCGCCAGTATATCCTAAATGCCTGGCCAGCTCAAGCAGAGCCGGCCCGGGCCTTTTGGGGGCCCTAAGCAGAATTTGATTTGGGGGCCCCTCCCACTACACGGAGTCACCTGTGCTTGACGATTATTGACACAAATGTCACGCAATAATGATACATTATAAATTAATACAGTGAGGTTATGTATAAATACAAAATAAATACTTATTTTGTATTTATGTATTAAATATAAATATTAAATTTATATTAAATTTATATTATATTAAATTTGTATGAAATATTTTTTTTAACTTTTACTTTACTCTTTTACTAACTCTTGAGAAAACTGAGAAATCAAAAACATAATAAGAGCAAGGGTTCAACAATGACAATTATTGTTGGAAACTGTAAAAATATTATTATTTCTCAACTGTCTCAATACAGTGTAACTGTCCACAAAATCTTTTTTATTTTAATTATTATTATTGTAACAGACTTTGTTAGATTGTACATAGTCTCGCGTAGCCAGACCTTCAGACTGACGGCTGAAGGTCTGGAACTCATAGCAGCTTTCTTTGGCCAAGGCCCGCCCATAAGGCCGTTTGACCGACATGTCAAACAACCAATTACAGTTCGTTTCGTTCAGCGTCACGTGGAAATGTCCCCACAACAACAGACCGGCGTGCAACAAGTCAGTCAGCAAGACTCAGCATAGAAAATCAAAGGAGGAGAAGAAAACCGAACACAATACTGAATCGGCCTGCTGCGATGTCAGCGTCTGTTGTTTCATGTTTGCCCGCAAACGCGGCTGATATCCCCTTCACAGTTAGGTATTTCACTTGATCTTCCATAATAGATCATAGCTGTCAACATTGAACATTGAATATAAGGGAGATTTCCCGGAATCCATCCCCAAAATAAGGGAATTTTTTTACACGATTCTTACCCACCACAAACTTTAAAAATAAAGCACTAATCATTAAAAGTCTAAAGAGTTTATAACTACAAATGAGTGAGAGAGAGAAAGAGACAGTGTGTGTGTGTGTGTGTATTAGAGAAAGTGTGTCATTTTTTAAACATTTTTTATCAGAGAATGTTTAAATACTAATATCAGCTTACGAGGGAAACGGTACGTGGTGCTTCGGGGGCTGCTGGAGATGATTAGGGAGAGGTCTGTGCTCCTTTACCGATCAAAGCGCGCGCTGACACACGGAGTATAATTGTTTATACTTGACGCGTCCGCACGAGCGCGGCAAAGATTACGCGTTGGGTGCGCAAGACCGGCAAGACCCCATTTCGCTTGGCTGTGTGCACAGCTTTTTTTGTAACAGCGCGCGCGGCGCCGCATCCGAGGATGAACGACTTCAAGCCGAATCTGCCCGAGCATGTACGTCTCACACAATCAGAGCGTAAAAATACGGGATATTTTACGGGAAAATAATAAAACGGGAAGACAGCGGGAAAAGAGCTAAAATACGTGAGAAACCCGGAAAAAACGGGAGGGTTGACAGCTATGTGGAGGGGACACACAACTAGTAAAGTTGGATCTGCTGGGAATCCTTATAAATGCTGACAAAGGGTCGGCCAGGCTTGGAAAATAATACTCTTCCCAAATCCCGTCGGCAAACAGGCTAAAATATCTCTTTTTGTCTCCACTAAGTGCCTCAAACAAAACTCCTGGACATCTCTTAAAGAGTCTACGCCGTGAACCTCGCATACTTTTGAGAATCCTACGTTTAGCTGATCTTGATAAATGCTCATTGTCACTCATGTAAACACAACAGTTTTTCTTCCGCAATCACACGTCTGCGCTTTGTTTCCCGGCAGACCGAAAATAAACGCGACACTCGCACCCCCCGGAAATCCGATAAAATTCAACCAATCAGATGACGACTTCGACATTCCTGAAGTGTTTCCAGTTAAGTGTACCATATGCATCAGACGTTTAGCCAACGTTCCGTGGGCGTGACGTCTGAGGCTGAGACTAGATTGTACATGACAGAATCCAACAAAGTCTGTTACTATAACACCGGTTACGATGTACTGGCGCTCGTTGTATATGTGTATGCAATGTATTTTTCCCCTCGGGGCTTGCCGTAGATAGGAATGGGTCAATTGCTGCACAAAACATACCGTTAGTAATCATGCAAACATACTTTTATCTTGCTCTTTTTTTCTCCTCCTGTGTCATTTTCTTAGTTCTATTTTCGGCACCAGAGGGATACCTCCTTTTTTGTGACATGCCTTAACATTACCGCGAGTCCGCGACTATGCGCAGTTGCGCACGAATTGTCTATGCATGCGCGAGGTGTCTAGATTATGCGCATGACTTAAAGGGGTCATATAATGGTACATGCACTTTTACAAGTTGATTGTACTGAAATGTGTGTTGGCAGTGCCTGTACACAGCCATCATAAAATGATAAAAATCCATCCAGTGGTTTTGTTTTAATCTCCTTATATGTTTTCCCCTGCCTCAAATCGAGTCGTTCGACCGTGTGACGTCACAAGCTCGCACGCCCCTCCCACGATTGTTGAATGACAGCCACGTTTCAACACAGACCCGCCCTCGCTCGTGAGCCAGCTGTCAATCATAGTCCGCGCGGACCGGCGCGGTCATTGTTGATATGCTGGAGCACTGTCTATGAGCAGAATGGCGTCTAAGCGATTGTGGTGTTCTGTTCTTGGGTGTAATAACGAACACAGTCATTTTGATGTTCCTAAATCCGAACCGCCGAAGACGCAGTGGCTGAGTTTTGTTTTCGAAGGGAATATTCCCCACGAGCAACGTCAATGCTCTCATGTTTGCGCGAATCATTTCACACACCAGACTGCTTGTAAACGAGGAGGTATAAAGCTGGTTTTGCTAAGAAGCTGCAGCTGCTCCTCTCATGTTTTCTATGTATGACGTTCTCAATATAATGCATAATCCCACGTTTATACTGAACAACGTGTTATGGTTATTATTGTGTTATTGTGTTACAAACGGTGTACGCACAGCACAGAGAGGCGGGGTGAGCAAAGCTCATGATCATTTAAAGTCATATGCACTGAAACGGCGTGCTGAAAACAGAGCTGTTTTTGACCAGGTAAAATAAGTGTTTTCTTACAATACTAATGAGAATTTTTAATTAAAGTATATTACAAACTTTTAATTTAGACCCTAAAGAATCATATTAGCTTGTACAAAAATGGCATTATATGACCCCTTTAAACGCTGGCAGACACAGCAGCAGTTGTAGGGAGGTAGGCTATATATTGATCATGAAATCAGATTTTTTTTCTTTAATTATTCATTCATTCATATTAATTCATTCATTTATGTCACTTGTTTAAGTTATCTAAAAAATAGATTTTTCGACTCGATTGGGGGGCCCCAAGCAGCTGCTTAGTTCGCTTATGCCTCGGGCCGGCCCTGAGCTCAAGTCACAACAGATATCCAGCCGTATGACCGAGCAAAACATGATTTTTCATGCTGAAATGACACATGCTAGTCCCGTAGACACTGTCATTATCCCTGCTAAGCTCAGAGGACATGGCGCATGAGGGCCATTACGGCATAGTCAAACTGAAGCAGCGCTGTAGGGATCTTGTATGGTGGCCAGGGTTGGACAAAGACATTGAGCAGCTTGTTCCCGCCTCCACTGGAGTCTTTGCCTTGGCCAACTCAACCTTGGGGCCAAATAAAACTGGATTTCTTCATTGAACTCTATAATGTGCCCCATCATTTCTACACTCAAAGTGGCCAGAGATTGTGTAACCCCTCCAGTTCGAACGCCCGTTCTAAGCGGGAATCGAACCCGGGCCTGTTGCACGGGAGACTATTGGCCGACGCTGGTCATGTGAGCGATGCGTGTGATGCTGGCCAATAGTGAGCCTAAAGACGTTCCAAGAACCTCAACGTTTTTTCTCAACATCATGAGAATGCATATCAAATAATGTTAAAAGACCATTCTATAAAAGTTATTTAAAGACATTTACAAAATGTAAGTGAAAGTTGTGGGAACATCTCTGTTAGTTGTGCAGGTAGACAGAAACAGACATTTTGCAGTTACACTGGTTCTGCTAAATGTCTCTCAAGATTAACATACAAAATTCATACGGTGTTCATTTGAAGTCCTGCAGCGAACCCAACCGTATCCCCTGTGTCTTTAACGGAAGTGCGCAGCTTGTAAATTGAATGTGTTTAAGCTTATGGGTGTCATCCAAGTCTAGTCATTTGAGCTGTACAAAAATAGCCAATGCTGCTTAAAATTGCAAACTGTTATCATATTATTTCATTATTGTAATCAGAAATGCACTGATTTATAGCGCAAAGAGTTTTACTGTTTACTGCACTTTGTCATTCTTATAGTTATTTAGCAGCTAATGAATCAGAAGTCTTGCACATTCAGAAAACAGATTATTCCGCAATGCAAAATAAGGTGGACAGCTTCAGGCTATGACAACTGCACACAAAAGGGCAAGACAGGCAGAACTTGTGTAAAGCTGGGACTAAAGCCACATTTTTATTTTTTTTATTTTTTATTAGTCCACCTGTAGTCCACCTGAAGTCCACACCAGTGCACTAGATTAACTATATATTCACAAGGTTACTGTCACAGAGTTTAGTTGGAGTCAGTAAACTAGAAAAACTCTACATTCCACTTGGGTTTGTAAAATAACCAGTGCTTAATTATTTTCTATAAGTTAGTCTGTCATGCCATTATTTAATTATTGCAGTAACTGGTTTATGATAACCACGGGCCTAAATGACACTTAAAAACAAAATGAACTGTGGTTGGTCACTTTATATGTCAATCAGACCATCACTTCCTGCTGGCCAAAATAAACTGCAATAGGGCTTGGGCGCCGCGTTGCATTCTGGGACGTGGCGGCCATGTTGACAGCTTCGCGAATGTAAACATGCAGCAAGTCGAACGAGGAAAAGCAGCAGAGTTGGGAGAAAGAAAAGAAAAAAAGATGTTAAAATCCCTAAAAGGAGGTGGAATTTACCGGGATAGGGAAGCCAGGGACCGGTATGTGGACAAAATCGGCACTTTTAAAGGTTTGGATCCATATGAAATTTCCAACAAACAGTGGGAGCACAGTAACTTAATCCGGACAAAGGTAAGCTGCGCTCCACCTAGCTGCTAGTTTAGTAAATAGTTAGTGCTAACAACCATTCACACATGTAACATACTTTTAACTATGTGTTTCAAAAGTGTAGTTAGTAGCTGTTTTAAGCAAAACTTAAGTTAGTAAGCAAAACGATGCTTAGGGCAAGGGGGTAGCAACAGGACAACAGTACAGAGACTGACAGGTCCGATGGAAGGGCTAACGTTAATGTTATTAGAGTATTAAAATACGGGATATTTTACAGGAAAATACTAAAACGGGAAGACAGCGGGAAAAGAGCTCAAATACATGAGAAACCCGGAAAAAACGGGAGGGTTGACAGCTAACGTTACTAACTACAGTTTTGAAACACATAGTACATGTGTCAATGGTTGTTAGCAGTAACGATTACTAAACTAGCAGCTAGGTGGAGCGCATCTTAAAGATACCTTTGTCCGGATCACTGTGTTCCCACTGTTTGCCGACTCTTTGTTGGAAATTTCATATGGATCCAAACCGTTAAAAGTGCCGATTTTGTCCACATACCGGTCCCTGGCTTCCCTATTTAACGTATCCCGGTAAATTCCACCTCCTTTTAGGGATTTTAACATCTTTTTTTCTTTTCTTTCTCCCAACTCTGCTGCTTCTCCTCGTTCGACTTGCTGCATGTTTACATTCGCGAAGCTGTCAACATGGCCGCCACGCCAAGTAATGACGTCACGACGCCCAAGCCTGAGGACTTCCTACTGCAGAACAAAAGTCTTCTAACTGCTAACCTTAACCTTAACAGTCAGTAACAAATACAATTCTAATGAGTTTCACAAAACCTGTTATTTATCTACACACAAAAGTCCTTCTGGTCAATGTAGAGAACAGCCTGTGATCTATAATTCTACCAGAAAGACTCGGGAGATATAACGATGTAACAAAGCATTCATTTATTGACAGCCCAGCAAGCAATTATTTACAAAGTTCTTTGGCGTTCATAATCCGAGGGTAGCGGATCTGCATTTCCTGCCTGAAGACGAAGGCAGGGACGCAGCCGACCCCTCCGGGAGGTATGGACAGGACCGTCCTGGTGGTGATGGGGGAGGGTGGAGGTAATTGTCGCGTCAGCATCTGCGAACTCAAACATGTGTAAGTACTGATCTTTTATACAGCGAGTATATGGACATGATTGGATAGATGTGAAGGTAATAAGGGACGTAGTAATTAAGTCTTCCTGGCAGAACTTAAAGCTTTCCTTTCTGTGACAGACAGAAACGCTCCATCACGTGCCTTCTGAAAGAGAGAATATAGAAAGATATGACAGCAGCACAAAGATGAACATATAAGGGCTAAACAAGACGCATCATGTAGATTTAATCACATTTATTTTAATTTTACATTGCTCATATTGTATTTCAATAATTGAATAATGAAACCATCTTAATACTAACGTGCTCCTCTCTGTGTCTGTGCTTACAGTTTCTGTCAGAAAAAAGTGGGAATAAAGCAAATTTTTATTTATTATCTGATCACTTATATTACCTGGTTTCGGAAAAGGAAAGAAAAGTCAACAACACTTGCTAAAAATAGACAAAATGTTTAGAAATACAAAGAATTCAACTGTTATGTAAATAAATTGGTTACACTTATTTCGATAGTCCACTTTAGACATTCTACTAACTATGAGTAACTTTGCAACTTGTCAACTAACTCTCAGAGTATTAGTAGACTGTATGGTTAGGGTTATGATTAGGGTTAGGGTGAGTAGAATAAGTTGACATGAAGTTGCAAAGTTATTTATAGTCAGTAGAACGTCTGTTGGGGGAAAAATAAAGTGTTAGCAGATCTTAAGCAGAGAGAGAGAGTCTACTAATACTCTAATAATGATTGCTAGTTGACATGTAGTTGCAATGTAAGAATGTCTAAAGTGGAGAATCAAAAGTGTTACATACATTTCTAATCAATCAGGCCATGACAGAAAATATTAATCCTGATTAATATTTTACTTAGCTAACTGGTTGCTCTCAAATATTTATGTGATCACGCCGTCAAAGAATAAAATAATACAATTATTTATTATGAATTTATCATAACCACAAATAAGAGTCTGTATTACCTGGTATTAGTTCAGTGAGAACAGGAACATGTGGATCTTCAAGAGAGAAGTCTGAATGCAGAAAAAGATGCAAATGTATTTTAGCATTTTTTCCTTAATTGTCCTGCAGGGATACCTATATAGATTTGATTAGTGAATGAGTTTTACCAGTGACCGTGAGTTGAACAGAAACCTGTTGATCTCCAGCAGAGCAGAAGTACCATCCAGAATCACTGAGTCTCAGTCCAGTCATCAACACAGTGAAGGAGCTTCTCCCGTCATCACTGATCTGGACTGATGAATTCTGGGATGTGTCATTCCTCCCCACTGTGTAACAGCTCTGGTCTTTAATTCTGCACCACTGTTTGAGTTTATTCTGATATCCAGAAGTGTAGAAACACTGGACACTGACATTATCACCTTCATGTCCAGATACACTGCTGTTCTTCACAGACACATCAGGAGCTGAACACACAGACACAAGTCATTGAGATTTATTAGGAATCAGGATCAGAATTATTCATCTGAATGTGAAACTCATCTCAAACCTGATTGAACTGTGAGATGAAGCTGCTCTGTTTCATCTTTTTGAAATATTCCTCCAATCTCCTCAACACACCAGTAAGATCCAGTGTCTTCACGCTGCAGGTTTCTCATAGTCACAGTAAAGAAACTCTGATCTGGATGATCCATTACTGACACTTTTCCTTTGGTTTCATTAGCATATGCCAGAATAGAGCAGTAATTAAATGCCGATTTTGCATGAAAGCACCAGTATTTCTTGTGTTCTGTGTGTTTCCTGTCATAATAACATGGAATAACGACAGATCCTCCAGTCTGAACCGTTAACTCTCTGCTTGCTGATCCTGTTGTGCATTCAGGACCTGAGCGAAGAAAAGATCAACTTTAGTTTGACTTGTCAATGTTAATGACATAAAATATTTATATTTACATGCACCACACCATTTTTTTTAAGGATCAGTAAAAATGCAATATATAGGCAACACCAAACATGCGCTTGGGCTTTTTTAAAATCAAGATCAAGTCAAAATCAATATGAATGTATAAGGTAAAATGCAGTATTTAGTCACCATTTCTTTCAAAGGCACTTTTTATCTTCACTAGGTTAATCTTAAATAGTCCAGTGGCATGACAAAGTAATTTCTCTATTATTAAAAGTCTGTAATTATAAAATAAATATTGTAAAATGCTGTTTGAAAAAGTTTTAGATGGAGTACAGCATGTCATGCAGCAGAACTAACCGTATGAATGAATAAACACTTGCCTGTTATAAACCAAAGGAAAAACACAATGAACTTCTTCAAACTGACATTCCTTCTGGCAAAAAGTTGCAATGTTTCTTCTCTCTGCATCATCTTTGCGTACGTCTTTTCCTTGTTTGTATACTACAGAAAGCTTATCACATAGGGTGTGCCTATGATTCCATGCTCTAGCTGTATTAGACTCTCACTTCCTGCATCCGTGCTCTTTAGTTGCTTGTCATAAAACTTGATTTACAATAAAATGTCATAATGCTTGATTGCAAATGTTACAAAAATCACAAATGCATCACTTGGACGAGAAGCCTAAAATTATTCTGAAAAATAATTATTTACTTTACGTGCAATGCGGTCAATATAAAAGCGTTTCCATCTGGTATTACTGGGTAGTATAGCGATGTTTCCCAGACTGTAGTTCTCATTTTACAATTATAGAACTACTGCATTGGGTCACTGCAGAAATGGGTTGTTTGTGGTTAACACTTGTAAGCAAAAGAATAGACAGCAGGTGACAAAACAACCTCAAATAAACATTTCAATACAGCTTGAAACTAAATGTGAATGAAGCACTTTTTCTGTACAGAAGTTAATAATGGAAAAATGCTGATAAAAAACATGACCATACAAAAATAACAAGATTGAGACACTCAGTAGGCTTCTAAAATCATTCACACATTTCGTTCACTGTGTTTAATAAACAGCTCTTAGTAAGAAAACATCCATAGTTGTCCATGGGAACACAGTTCCCAGTATGCATACGGTTAGAAGATGGCTTTTTTTTTTTATCAAATTTTTATTGAGTAGAGAATGTTATGTACAAAACCAAAAGTAAAATAAACATCATTCTGAACACATTCTCTTTTCTTTTTTCCCTCCCAAATTCCCAAGGCGACCGTATCAACCCCACCCCCATCTCCCAAGGTTACATTCAGAGGATACATAGTCTAAGAGCAGTATAGATCAAAAACCAAATACAATAAATAAAAAGAAGAACATGAGATATATATTTTAAAGACGCTCCTTCATTTTTTAAATGACACCTGACCATGATGAAATAGTCCTCTGAGAAGCTCCATGCAATCTTGCCACTGAGAGCTCCATGTTCGCAATGTCCAAGAAAGAATGCATCCGGTGACTCCACGCTAGAGAATGTGGGGGTTTCCAGCGCAAGGCAAGCATTTTCTTAGCGGCAGTAAGTCCACAAAAAAGTGACTTTTTCTGAGTTAAAGAGAGAGTATAAGAGGAGTCCTCATTTAGAAGCAAGAGTTTCGGACAGCATGATATATCCAACTCCAAAATGTCCTTCAACGTAATGGAGACCTGTCTCCAAAATTCATTAACTTCAGGGCAATCCCAAAACATATGCATATATGTCCCTATGCACCCACTAGAGCACAAGTCACATTTAGGGGAGGTGGAAAGCTTCATTGAATGACGCTTCCTGGGAGTGAGATACATCCTCTGAATCATCTTGAAATGAATCAATTGATGATTAGGATTCTTAGAAATATGTTTGAGGTTAGCCCATATTGAGTCCCAACATATTTCAATATTGTCCTCTGAATCAGTCCCATAAATATCTCTGTGCCAAATGTCTACCACCGGTAACCTTTTATAAGAAGCTTCCAAAAACAACAGGTACAGTGAAGAAACCATCCCCCTTGTGTTTCCAAATGAAGCGGTTAGAAGATGGCTGTGTCTCATGTGACCTTGTTATTTGTAAACGCTGTGACTATACAAATCACAACATGTAAATAGGAAAGTGTTATTTTGTCACTTATTGGGAGCAGTATGCTAGCTGGAGCCGATTACCTCGTCTTTGTGCTAAGCTAGGCTAGCGGTCCCTTATAGCACACGTACATCACAGAGAAGTCTATTTGATGTGTGTGTTTACATCTGGAAGACGTATTTTTTAGAGTGTTTGCTCATCTGCAATACGTCCGTTTCCTGTCAGATGTCAAATAGACGTTTAGAAGATGTCTTTAAGATGTAATGATTTAGAATGAATGTTAAACTGACATCTTACAGATGTCTATCAGATGTTAGTAAACAGCAGATGCTTTCCAGATGAAGGGATCTTTAACAGACATCTTGCAGACGTACGTGTGCTATCTGGGGTGGGGGCGTCAGACAGAGTTACAGCACACACGGAGATGGACTTATCTAACTCTGGGGGATACGGTGAATAAGCTAAAGTCCCAAAAAGTCGGCGTGTTCCTTTAACGGACACGCGCACACGGCAACCATTGTAAGTCCACAAGACCGTAAGTGCATATGTGTGCCATTTGGGACAGGGCCTAAGTTAATAACTAATGATCGTCTTTGTTCATAATGCATACACTCACTGGCCACTTTATTAGGTACCCCATGCTAGTAACGGGTTGGACCCCCTTTTGCCTTCAGAACTGCCTCAATTCTTCGTGGCATAGATTCAACAAGGTGCTGGAAGCATTCCTCAGGGAGTTTGGTCCATATTGACATGATGGCATCACACAGTTGCCGCAGATTTGTCGGCTGCACATCCATGATGCGAATCTCCCGTTCCACCACATCCCAAAGATGCTCTATTGGGTTGAGATCTGGTGACTGTGGAGGCCATTTTAGTACAGTGAACTCATTGTCATGTTCAAGAAACCAATTTGAAATGATTAGAGCTTTGTGACATGGTGGAAGTAGCCATCAGAGGATGGGTACATGGTGGCCATAAAGGGATGGACATGGTCAGAAACAATGCTCAGGTAGGCCGTGGCATTTAAACGATGCCCAATTGGCACTAAGGGGCCTACAGTGTGCCAGGAAAACATCCCCCACACCATTACACCACCACCACCAGCCTGCACAGTGGTAACAAGGCATGATGGTTCCATGTTCTCATTCTGTTTACGCCAAATTCTGACTCTAACATCTGAATGTCTCAACAGAAATCGAGACTCATCAGACCAGGCAACATTTTTCCAGTCTTCAACTGTTCAATTTTGGTGAGCTCTTGCAAATTGTAGCCTCTTTTTCCTATTTGTAGTGGAGATGAGTGGTACCCGGTGGACTTCTGCTGTTGTAGCCCATCCGCCTCAAGGTTGTGCGTGTTGTGGCTTCACAAATGCTTTGCTGCATACCTCGGTTGTAACGAGTGGTTATTTCAGTCACTGTTGCCCTTCTATCAGCTCGAACCAGTCTGGCCATTCTCCTCTGACCTCTGGCATCAACAAGGCATTTCCGCCCACAGAACTGCCGCTCACTGGATGTTTTTTTCTTTTTCGGACCATTCTCTGTAAACCCTAGAGATGGTTGTGCGTGAAAATCCCAGTAGATTAGCAGTTTCTGAAATACTCAGACCAGCCCTTCTGGCACCAACAATCATGCCACGTTCAAAGTCACTCAAATCACCTTTCTTCCCCATACTGATGCTCGGTTTGAACTGCAGGAGATTGTCTTGACCATGTCTACATGCCTAAATGCACTGAGTTGCCGCCATGTGATTGGCTGCTTAGAAATTAAGTGTTAACGAGCAGTTGGACAGGTGTACCTAATAAAGTGGCCGGTGAGTGTATATTTGAACGTAAAATAAGACGATTAAAGGCAAGACGGAGGCTCACTGACATACTTTAAAATATATTTCAGCATTTTGTTAATCGACGGCCTACTAACGTTACCCCTGAATAACTTTACCCCAATCCGATCGCGGCTCTCCCGGTTGATTAGATTGATGGATAAGCTGTTTGATTTGTAATTATTAGATTATTTTCACATTTCACTTACTCTGCTGTGCATGAACATAGCTAGCTGTTCCTCAATTTGTGTGTTTCCCATGTGAATGGTCTGCTAAGGAGGCGCTAGTGCTGCTAGCTAGGTGCTAGGCTGCTAGTGCTTGCGCTGGGACCACGTTATAGGCTTTAGCTTCAATTTTGATGAAATTATTCTCTAATCGGTTGCATATTATGTCGTGGATATATCCCTCAAAAGCATACTGCGGTCCCTTTTGTCTAGATCTCTCAGATATTTCACCTGTTCGGCAAAAATGACTAATTATCTCCTTGGGAATGTCTGACACCGGTGCATTCACACTGTAATAGACGTGGCAGCCACGAAAGCTTGACAGGCGTAGCAACAGTAACTAAGGAGGGCGGGGCTTAGCGAAGGGTCAATCACTAGATGACAATCCGTGGCGTTCCACTCAAAGCTGTTCTCGTGGACTCGGATTTATGTGTTTCTATGGCAACACTATCAACGCCAAAAATGTATCTGCAGCAGTCAGGTGGTACAGCAGACACATGGTACAAGTAAGAGCTTTCAGAAAATTCTGAGTATACAAGTTGGAATCTCGTAATTACGATATTTCCAACATGCCATGAATCCACTTTTATTTACAGACAGATAAACATGAACAGTACACAACATGAAAAATGCATTGAAATGAAAGATTATGCTCTATTTAACTGTTAAATGTGAAGAAATGTCAAACATAACCCTAGTTTCTCGATTCTGTGGGTCTTTCATTGAGTTGTTAAAAAAAACTTGAGTCATAAGTGTCCATCAGTTCACTTTAAATTCTCCATCATCAGAATGTCCATGAGTTGTTTCCCATAAGGCTCCTGTTAGAGCATTTGGACCTGCTGAGCTGGTGTGTTTAGGAAAATCACTGATGTGTTCTTGTAGTCTCCTTCTGTCCATGGACACATCTGCAAACAAGTAGAATACTATCAAATAACACATCCGGAAGAACTTGTCATCACCATTTGCATCATTAAACCTACACTGGTCACCATAGATATCCATAATAAAGGCTAGATGTGTCATCCGCGCTGCTGGCCAATGGAGGTCGACGTCTGCACCTGGCGGCCATCTTGTCACAGGCAGCTCGCTCACTCGTAACATTGTTTTAAGGGTGCATGTACTTTTTAAATAACCATAACTTGCTCAATTTTCTACCGATTATCAAACGGTTTGGTTTGTTATAAACGTCAGAGATGCAGTTATGACACTGCACACTTATGAATAATAAGTGTATCAATAAATAATCATCCAGAAGTATAGCCACGTTAATAACGTTTGTAATAAACCAAACCGTTTGTAAATCCGTCAAGATTTCAACGAGATAAGAGTATTTGTGTTCGTGCTGATCACTCATCTTACATCAGGTACCACAGAGCCCGCCAGAAAGCTTGCCTGTGACAAGATGGCCGCCGGTGATGACGATAGAGACTCCGCCGTAAGACATCTAGCCTTTATTATGGAGATCTATGCTGGTCACCACAAAATCTTTATAAAAAGCTTTATAACCTCCATTACACCAGTGCAGCTGTGATTAGTAAGCAGTCAAGTGTTCTGATTGGTGCAGGAGGAGTGGGCGGAGACTAAAGTAATCAATAAGAGAGAGATCAAGGCTGTGGCAGTTTTGAATGAAAGATAAGGATCCAGATTTGCTTCCAAGACACTATAATGTCATATTTAATGGTCTGTCTGGAACCAATTGAAACCTTCTTTATTTATAAACAAGCAAATATTTAATAACTACAATACTTATTTCAAGCTAAATAATTAAGGGAAAAGCATGCTCCATCAGATGCCAATTTTATTCTCCACAAATCACCAAACTGACACATTTTTGGGATAACATATTGGCCTATGGAAGATTGTTTCCACCATGGAATAAAAAGTAAAAAAAAGATCATTGCGACTTTTTATCTCACAACTCTCAGAAATATAAATAAATCAGAATTGCGAGTTCGCATGCGAGAAAAGTCGGAATTGTCAGTTTATACCTTTTGAATTATTTTATTCTCAGAATTGTGAGATATAAACTCGAAATTGTGAGGAAAAAAGTAGCAATAACCCTTTTTTGATTGCTTGTTTATATCTCACAATTCTGAGGGAAAAAAGTAAACATTTTTAATTTCTTATTCCGTTTTCATAATAACGTGCACAAATGTATCATCCTCAAAGAGAGGTTACACACATGAAGAAAGTAAATTGGGTAATTTGTCTGTTAGATAACAGAGATAAATTGCACTGACTGTGAGATTCTCGTTCGTTTGTCCGATTATCGTTGTCCTTTGATGCTTCTGCTTTTTCTCTGCAAAATGAAACCAAAAAATAGTTGTGAAGCATTATTCACAGAAAAATGAGAACACAACCTCAAACTAAATGAGGTTAATTGATGGAAAACAGGTAGTCTACAAATCCAGAGACATTGTTTAAGCTTAGAAATCAGAATGGACTAAAGTTCCAGATGAGTTTGTAAGTAACCAATAACATTTTAAGCCACTAAAAACAAAAAAACGTACTATACTGTTTCCGCAACTTCCAAAGTGCCAGAGACACAGTCATGACCAGAAGTACTACCCCACACACCACGAGAGGAGACTCCCAAACAGGACGACTGAAAACAGACATGATGTGTTAGTCGAATACCAATGTTAGTGTTGGTCAAAATCGGGTTCACTTTATTTCGATGGTCCCTTTAACACATTCTGTTGACTATAAGTAACGTTGAGTAACTCTCATTAGTGTTAGTAAATTATTAGTAGACTGGTATAGGGTTAGAATAAGTAGTTGCAAACTTATCACAATAAACAATTATCACATCACAAAAAAGAGATAGCAGATATTAAGCAGACAGTCTACTAATACTCTAACGAGAGTTAGTTGACATGTAGTTGCATAGTTACTTGTAGCCAAAAGATTGTTCAAAAGGAACCATCAAAATAAGGTGTTACCCAAATATCAACTAATGGTAAAAGAATATTCATACATTATAAAAAATAAAGGTTCCAAAATGGGTTTTTCACAGCGATGCCATAGAAGAACCTTTCAGTAATCAGTTCTTAAAAGAAACGTTATTTTCATAGTGTGAAGAACATTTTAAAAATCTAAAGAAAATTCTTCCACTGTATAGAAGCATTAAGCATTTCTGTGGATTGGAGCATTTCCATAGATGTTAACGGTTCTTCATGGAACCATCAATGTCAATAGACAACAGTTATTTTTAAGAGTGTATGTGACACAGATCTCAGCATCGCTCATTGCTGAAAGCATTGCTGTGAAAACAGTCATGAGGAAATATACAGAGGTCACCTGTGAGGGTCATTTGTGCCCATTACAGACGGAGCCCGGACTGTTGTCTCCAGATACTGGACAGGAGACACTGTGGCCCCTGGCACAAGGACACAGAACAAATGGGACAAAATTCAGTAGAGTTTAACTTCAGATCAGTGATGTATGGAAGCCTGTTTCCACCACGTTAAACAAAAGGTAGCTAATTGTGACCTTTTATCTCACAATTCTGACTTTTCGTCTGTAACTGCTGGACCAATTAGACATTATTATTTGTTATATTTAACAATCTTTAAAACACCTTAACCAAGAACAAAATGAGGCATGAATGAGGCGACTAACAGCCATTTACCAAAAAGAATGTGAAAGAGTCAAATCTCACTCCATACCTCTATTAAAACACACACACACACTGCCTATAATGCCTATCTTCCACATTCATTCATTCATAGAACATCTTTGAAGGAGCATATTTCTCCAGAACATTGTGTGTATGATTATTACTGTCCTATATAGTGTATTTTGCACTGTTTTATGCATGCTTTATAATGGAACCACCAGTTAATGTAACCTGACCATGTTTGGTATCTACGAATTTTTATTTTGATGATCTAATTGATTGTGTATATTATATGTTAATACATGTGCAACGTATTAGTATTACAAGAACAGTTGTTTTTAATGGTCTCTGCATCAACACCCAATCCAGTTACATATGCAAATGACCATGCTTGAAGACAGAGTCGTAAACTTTCCCTCCGAATTTAAAGGGTTAGTTCACCCAAAAATGATAATTAAGTAATTAATTACTCACCCCGAAGTATAATTACTCATTTGTGTTCCGAAGATGAACGAAGGTTTTACAGGGTTGGTACAGCATGGGGGTGAGTAATTAATGACTTCATTTTCATTTTTGGGTGAACTAACCCTTTAAGTTACCATTGGCTCACTGACACCTATGTATGAGGAGAGAGCATCCTCAGAGGTTAAAGACCCCAATACAGATCCCCTTCTTTTTTACATCTTCCTTTTGCTGTTCGACTAAGACCAGCTATGTTTAAACAGTCAGACTAACATCGCAAGTTCATTCAAATGTCTTCATTCAACACGGAAGAAATTGATTGCAACTTCAACACCATTGACTCACGACATGAGTGACTGCATCCGTACGCTTTTCAACAGCTAAGGCAAAGCAGGTATCGTACAATTAACTAACTAAACAGAGGTTTATTATTAGAGGTGATCCTGGACCTGGCCTGTAGACCCATTCGCAATTGGCTGTTGGGGGAATTTCTAACTTGAACTGAGTTAGTGGGTCCCTACACATGAAAAATCACAGAGGTGCTCGTCCGCCATAGTGCCACGAATTACCTAATGGTCAAATCAAATATGGCCAAATAATCAAACATTTCTGAACGTTTATACACATGTAATACCTCTATTTTGACTAATTATGGTATGTGGAATTAATTTCTGCCATTGATACGACCATATTGGGTTATTTCAACCTTGAAAGGGCATTCTTAACATGGTGCTTTGAACTAAGAAACTGATGGTTCTGTTCAGACGGTTAAATAACTCGTTTCATGGCTTCATTCCCTGTTTCTGGTTCCGGTTCCATTCACTTTCCATTTTTATCCAATCTTTATGCATGATTGTGTGTATGTGTTTGTTTAACTTTAGATAGTTATGTGTTAGTGATTTAGTTAAACAAAACTGTGTACATTCACGCGAGTTATTCTGGTCCCTTGCTTGTAAATCAACATCAATTTAACAATGAGATCACAGCTACATGCTAAGGAAAGTGTTAGAATAGAATAACTTAGAATTGCAAAAAGTCAGAATTGTGAGATAAAAAAAATATCATTAGAATTGAAAAACTTTTTTCTGACTTTTTTCTTGCAATTGCAAGTTTATATCTCGCAATTTTGACTTTAATTCTCACAACTGCAACTTTATCCTCAAAATTGAGAGGTTGTCTTGCAATTCTGAATTTACATCTAAACTCGTAACTAAAGTCAGAATTGCGAAATAAAAAGTTGCAATTACCTTTTTTTATTTTCTATTCCCAAACGAACGTTCATAGTAATGCAATGCGGCAGCAACCATACAGCACTTAAAACATCTTAGCAACTGTATTCAACATCCTGACAGCAAGTTTTGCACTTTCAACAAAAAATGTAAGAATGTAGTGATGTTAGCAATAGGCTTTTACTGTCTATGTGTGCAACATACGTGTTGTGGCTTGTGGTGTAACTAACACATGAACAAGCCCGTTCTTCTGACCGGAACCACACCAGTACCAGCCCGAGTCTCTCATCTCCAGCTGTGTTAGTGTCACAGTGAACATGCTGTTCTTGTCATCGTGGATGAGCACGTTTCTACTGCTGAATGTTCCTTCAGAATCCGTCACCATGCAGGACTTCCAGTTCCCACTGCGACACCACTGCTTCTCACTGGACCTGCAGTGCAAAATTTTTATTACACACACACACACACATATACATATATATATATATATATTATTAATGCATTGCAGCAATGAGAATTTAGTGCAAGATATGCCTCATGAAAATAAATGTAAAAAATAAATTTGTTGGCTGGGTAGCCTAGTTACCTGAGGTTCTTACTATAGAGACACTGAACAGTGACACTACTGCCTTCATCTGCACTCACCATACTGCTCACCACTGACACACCTGCAACAAAACCACCACGCTGACTACACCGCCATCATGACACCTTCACAAACGCTTCAGTGGTTTATAGATCTCATTTAGAGATGGACAACATATCAATATGAGAAACAATCGTTTTAAATCAATACAGTCAGCAGAAAAACTTGCATTTAAAAAGGGCACACACACACACTTAAACACATTTATATTACTACTGTTCAAAAGTTTGGTGTCTATAAGATTTTTGAATGTTTTTAAAAGTCTTTCACAACCTGGAAAATGTATTGTATTCAATCAAAAATACAGTAAAAACAGTAATATTTCAATTTATAATAACTTTTCTATTTGAATATATTTTAAAATGCAAATTATTCATGTGATCATTACTCCAGTCTTTAGTGTCACATGATCCTTCAGAAATCATTCTATGCTGATTTGCTGCTCAAGAAACATTTCTTATTACTATCAATG
Organism: Rhinichthys klamathensis goyatoka; assembly: GCF_029890125.1. Lineage (NCBI taxonomy): Eukaryota > Metazoa > Chordata > Actinopteri > Cypriniformes > Leuciscidae > Rhinichthys > Rhinichthys klamathensis. The sequence continues at coordinate 392,927 of NW_026606839.1, forward strand.
TTGGGGAAAAAACAGCTGTGCTTCTTCATGTTTTTTAGGAAATTAGGAAGTATTTTAGGAAAACCAGCATTTTTTTAATTCCCCTCCAAATCGTCAAATTTGACCTTATTTGAAATTACCATAAATTAAAAGGATGTACCCAGAAATATTAGAATGATGAATAAAATGTTAATATATAATTTATAAATATTTTAAATGTATAAATACATTTTTCCACTGTGCAGTAATGTGAATGAGATTGTTCTGTATTAATACAAATATAGAAGGAAATGTGGCATGAAAACAATAATCACAATGCAAACCTCTTAATGGTCTTATGTTTTTTGGAGTTTGGGTGTGGGGTGGGATGGGGGGGGGGGGACAACATTTTCAAGTTTTGTTGAATTCACTAGCATTAAAATAATTATCAGCTATTGTATAGGCAAACGTTTTATATATCACTATAACATAAAAAATGCCCAACTTCTGCTAATTAGCTAATTTTTATGATGTAATTTTGAGTAGTGTGCCGGATTTAGCATAGCCAAATCAAATGATTTTCTTAAAGCTGCAGTCCGTGCTTTTTTTGGGTTAAAAATTATCCAAAATACATATTTGAGAAAATACATAACCAGTGTTCAAATCTCTCTGCTTGCCGTAGCTCGATTCAAAGCGGTAAGCTTGTAATAATGTTTTTAATTCCAGTGGTACTGGTGGATTTCCGCGGGAGATTCGAGCATGTCTTTGCGTCATTACATCACATCTGTACACATAAAGAAGAGTCTCGGCTAGTGGGCTATATTGAGTCATTACGTCACATCTGTACACATAAAGAAGAGTCTCGGCTAGTGTAAGCTATATTGAGTCATTACGTCACATCTGTACACATAAAGAAGAGTCTCGGCTAGTAGGCTATATTGAGTCATTACACCACATCTGTACACATAAAGAAGAGTCTCGGCTAGTATAAGCTATATTGCGTGTGAGGATGCTGGAGGTGGAGATTTATAGCCTTTTCTCACAGCTCTTGATATAATCAAACTTATCAATTTAATGGCGGATCCAGAAAGGTTCAAACAACGATCACCAGTGACAACTAGAGATTCACCCGCTGTAAAATGCAAAAGACTTCGTTCGGACTTCGGAGTGGCTACAGAAAGAAGAGACTGCAACCGGACCCATGCGAAAACAAGGATACATATCGGAAGGAAATTACATGTAGTCACGCAATGCTGACGTTGTTAACATTAACAATTTGAGAACAAAGTATAATTTGCACGGTTTTGCGTGATATGATAACTTATAAGCGATTGTTGGATTTAATCAGCGCGATTTACTGCAATGTCAGAACCAGAACAAAAGTGGATGTTTCTCACTAGTTCAGACATTTTCCGGTGAAAATTATTATGTTGGTCATACTTCCAAAAAGTATAATCTGTGATTCTGAATGCCAGTATCCACACCGGCGCGGTGACTGACAGCCTCACAGTCTACTCAAACATTGTGTTCATCCGCGCTGTGCCGTGTCGAGGGTGTCGAAGTACAACCCACGTAAAGTTGATAATTCCGCGAATGACTGCAATTGCAGATTTTGAACAGAGATGGCGACAAAGAGGAAAAACTACGGACTGCAGCTTTAACTCACCTTGAATGACGCTGATATAAAGGGAGGCAGTGCTGTCAGCAACCCAGATCCCTCCGAGCTCCACCCCACACCGGTACCACCCCGAATCCCCCACCGTCAGGTCCTGCATGCTCACGGTGAACACATGCTGCGAGGGGTCATCCGCGATCGTCACCCTTCCCCTGGCGTTAGGGGCTGATGTGGGGTCATCGGTGCGTGCCAGGCTGGAGCAGAAGTCCTTCGTCCAGCCGTTGCACCAGTACTTCACATGGCTGATATACTGCGGGTTATAGTGACACGGGACAGTGACGGACTGACCCTCCAGCACAGCCAGGTCTCCTACAGTGGTCACGGTGCAGTAGGAACCTAAAAACAGATAACGGACAGATAATGAAAAGCTCCAAGATTTAATGATACCACTTGAATGGATGAATGTGAGCTTTTACAAGATAATGCTTTACAGTGAACTCTGTTGGAGAGCTACATGATGAAATTTACCAGTTAAAATGCCTTACAGGTTGAATAATACAAATGTAATCCCGTGTGTCACTGTCACTTCATTGCAAATCCCTCCAGGTTTTTTTTTGCCACCTCCGAAAAGCCAAGCCGATGTTGATTCTTGTTTTATTACAAGTTCTCGCGATCTTTTTTTTATGCCAGCAGACACTCCTCTTTAAATGAGTGACTCCCGAGGTTTGAGATTTAGCTGCTCCATCTCAACCTTTCTCACTCGTTGACAACTAACCTCTGCCACACCAGATACAGGTCAAAGTAGCTGGAGCAACTTTTCTCTATATATGACTTAATATACTGCCAAATTATTGAATGCACTGACACTATTGGATGAGAGCTGAACTGAGCTGGACGATGACATCATTGTTTTCTACAGACCCAAACTGAATCAACACTAAACAGATTTTAAACTGAATAATGAATGCTTACTATTGTCCTTTTAGAGCTGCTTTAAAACAGAATTGAATTCTGTTTGCATCATAGAATCATTATTTTCCTGTGTATCCCTGTATGGTTAATCTGTATTGTATATAAAGCGCTACATAAATAAAGGTGACGAGACACACATGGGCGAGACACCATTTCCTGTGAAAACCACCTAGGTCTAAAATATAACACTTATAGTAGGCTTCACCATAGTGGATCAGGGGCAAGACAAACACCTTTTGGAAGAAGTGACGATGATGCATTGACTCGTTCACATTTTGTTAATTTAAAAAAAAAAAATTGACCTTTAAATAATGTTAACAGATACAACTTTTGATCTTAAAATTGTATTAGTAAATGCAGAGATTGACTAGATTAATCAAAACTGTAGATTGTTTATTGTTAATGTTCACAATTGTAATTAACTGATCTTAAATTAAACCTTGTAAGTTGTAAAGTGTTACCAATATTACAAATAAAAGTATTATATAGGCTATAAACAGCAATAAATTACAAAAACGAGTTCATGGCAATTCAAATATATTCTTTAATATAAATATATCATATCATTTTGTTTCTTGACCTCAAAAGACTCAAAAAGTCTCTCCAGTGATACGCATACTTTCTCTGTCTATGAATGCAGATGAACAGAGTGAATGGCTTTTAAATCATTAGTACATATTCAAATTACTATTGCTTATTTAATCATTTATGTAATCTTGTAGATGGATTGCACAAAAAAATACATTGGTTCATTCTAACATTAATAATAATCCCAGAATGCTTCTGGTATTACACTCATAAAAGCAAAAAAGCATTGTAATTTCTATATAAAGCTAAAACTCTTTTTTAGGCATGTTAAATAATTGAAAACTGTAAATATCTTACAATGGCTGCATAAAATGGCCGTTTGTTACTGTGGCCAATAGGCCCGTTTTCAGTCCAGTTTTTTTTTTACTTTCATTTAACTTATGACATTCAAAACATCCAAAAGCTGTTGTCTGTCAATTTTTCCAAAAACTACAATCAAGCATAAAAAATAAATAAATAAAAAAAAATTCCACTTGTATTTTCAAAAGACTCTTTTGTAAAATGAAAACTTAAAAACATTGTGTTTGGAAAAGCTACTAGACGCACTTCCAAATACTTGGAATTTGGGTCACAGCTTTTTCCTTCATATGAAAGTTACTAGATAACTATAGGAACACTTTTCAATTCTGGGTTTTAAAACTGCTAACAGTTCAATATAATACTCCAAAGAGAGGAAGTTTAAACCCATGACCAATTTTAGCTGCAGAACGGCTTTCTAAACAAGTTTCCAAGCTCTCCTCTAATTAACAGTTTAGGAAAATGGTTTCAATGCCTTATCAATATTTGTTTTTGCAAAAGGAATGATTAAAGCTCACCTGGCAGTTCACCGAGAACAAGAATGGTTAGAAGTAGCGAAAGAGTCATCGCTGAGCTCGAGAGTGATAAACCGTCGGAGCCCCTCTTTCCTAATGACAGCTGTTGCGAGAAGGAATATCTGCGTTTACTTTCACTTCTGCCTAAACCATAACCAGATGTGGGAGTTTAACCTTTTGTGTTCCACACTGCAATTGTGTTCAGTACAAATTGTGCAATGCTAATATAGATTGTGGCCTGTAATCCTTACACAAAATGTGTTTTTTTCACACTGATGTCTGCAAAAATGAATTGCTTCATTGTTTGTAACTTTAACCATAATGTCAGAATGATTCTGGTTTCATTTAGACTCAAAATAAAAAAATACAACAAAAATAGGCTCGTTTAATTTTTATATACATTTTAAAACTATATCTTAAACACAAAGATTCAGATGTGAGTACCTATATGTTACCTAGAAACACCACAACAGGATCACTGCATTGTTTTTAAAGGCATTTATTTTCTTTCAGTAACTTTCAGAAAGTTTTACAAAAGTAGAAAAATTAAGGAACAGGACGAGAACTGATCATGATTGACAATTCTGTCAAAACATATATTAACATTGAGAGATCCACAGACTGTTGTGTTTGTAGTTGTTCTGCAGGATTTGGTCTTCATATCTGTGGAAAACAAATATAATTCATCAAAGGTGGTCCACCAGACCAGTTCATCTTGAGAAAACAAGTTACATGTAAAAAATTGTGCTGTCAAATCGATTAATCGCATCTGACATAAAATAACACAGACACAAACTTTTATGTTAGATAATCGATTTGACAGCACTAATAAAACATACATTTACAGACAATTAAAGAAAATATTTTGGGATGATTTCTTCCTAAAGCTCCAGTAATTTGTCATGTATCATGATGATAACTTTACATTGAACGTTTACATTTTTCTAAATTAACGTATGTTAATTGAAAGCCTCATCGAACGAACATGAACATTAAAAACTAAACATGGAATGAAAGATGGAATAAAGCAATGACAGTTTAAAAGGGACCCATGATGCCCCTTTTCACAAGATGTAATATAAGGCCCTGTCCCAAATGGCACACTCCGGACTTGAGGACTTCCTCAGAGTCCACACTTCGGTGACGTCATGTAGTGCAGACCTATAGGGCCCTTAGCGCGAGTCCGCATTGAGAGGTATTTTTGGGACAGACTCGATCGTCACGCCGGAAACAGGAAGACGGTCTGATTGTTGTTATGGACAGGAGCTACAGGTTCGGGGAAATATGCTGCCTATTGTTGTTGTGTTTACATATGACTCAGTAAAGCCCTGACATTCTGATCTATTTATTTAATGAATCATAATGCGATCCTATTATTCAGCTCGCTATTATTAGCCTATGTTTGAGACATCAACCACTGGTCGATGATCATAATGTTTGTATAAACTTGTCATAAAAACCGTAATGATAATTACACTTAAATATTTTCTTCTCAGCCATGTTAACAATTGTCCGTGAGCGAAATCTCCTCCCATCCGTTGTCTGATTGGCCTTTCGCAAGGATTCCTGGGTAGTTAAAGTGCGTGGAGCCTGCATCCAAAGCGGAAGACCGCTTCAAGTGTACAAAGGGGGCGCTGCTGAGCACACTTCAGAGCGTTAAAATGCTAAATGGGACGGCCTACGGAGCACGCACAATTTAAGTCCACGAGACCGAAAGTCCACATTAAGTGCGCCATTTGGGACAGGGCCTAAGTCTCTGGTGTCCCCAGAATGTGTCTGTGAAATCTCAGCTCAAAATACCCCACAGATCATTTATTATCGCTTGTCAAATTGGCCCCTATTTGGCCACAATTGTTGTATGTGTGCCTTTAAATGCAATGATACTCCAGCAACAACAAAACTGGAGAGCTTCACACAGCTAAAATGTCAGAAATGGTCAGTTGTGGTGTTCAGCCACATGTCGGACACTGATGGAGAGACTAAGGAAGAAGTTACAACGTTTCTGAAAAGTTAGTGAATTATTGAAAAAGTTAGTCAGCAAATGTATATAGTTGATGTGGAGTTAAGTTGATTCAACTCATCGACTAGCATGTACTGTCATATTAATCTAAAAATCTTTCAGAAACGACTTTTAGGGAAATCCAGCATGGCACTGGCCCTCGTGTGTGAAGTAGTCCGGCGTAAAATGATTTGCGCAAATATATAACACTTTAACGACTTTTTTCTGCACATTTTCTTCATAAATGAAATTCAACTACGGTGTCCTCAGTGGCTCAGATGCTGAGAGTCTATCGAGACTTATGTTCAGTAGTACATCCATTTGTAATTTTTTTTTGCATTACAATGCGCAGACATGATCTGTGCTAACACGGCAGATCATCAGCAGTCATGAGCGGGGCTTCTGGAAATCTGGAACCTCTTGTTTGGAGAGACTGTTTATGAATTATGGGGATTATAAAAAAGGGAGTGGGTGGATTTTACCATTATAGGCAGGTTGTTTACACACACTGCTGACACACATGTGTTTAAAGACTTTATAAAAGGGAATTTTGCATAATAGGTCCCATTTAAGGCACAGAAAAAAACAATGCATGACACAAAAAAGGAAGCATGTACTGCTGTATCAGGTCATTTTTCTATATAAGGCACCAGAGGGTTTATTATCTGTCAGCTAGAGAGTTTTTAGAGAAATTGGCTTAGCAAGCAAGCAGTCTATTTTAAAAGGATCAGGATACATATCTGCAATTTTGTTGCTTTGTTTTGTTTTCTGAGCTATGAGACGGTTCATCTGTGCACAACAGAACCTCGTATAGCAATGGAACTGAATCACACACAGATTTTACTAAATAGTTTACAAATTATACATATGAAAAGTGATTTTGAACCATTCTTAAAACGCAACCATCTGCTGTACACACACCTGGTGTAAGACGCTCTCATTCAGCCAACAAAGTTGACGACCACTAGATGCAGAACAGTGTGAGCGAAGAGGAAGTCAGCGAAAGCTCTCTCAGGAGAGACGGTCAGGAAATCTCCTTTATTCTGAGGGTTGATCTGGATGCGAAGACAGACTGAAGACAGAAGAACACGAAGACACTAATTATCAATGAATTATAATTTACTACTACAGCACTAAACACACATACAAGACCTGGATATATCAACATTGTTTGGTGTAGGTGGTTATTTAAGTGGTTAAGGATTAGAAAACATTGGGATGTTTTTATTTTGTGACCAATACCATTTTTTTATATATATATTTATCTGTCTGATTGCCTTTAATCTAATAATCTTAATAAATAATCTTTAAATAATCCCATTAAATAAATAAAGATAAAACAATGCAATATAATTAATAAATATTTATTTTATATTATAATATGCTATTATTTTTTAATAATAAGTTGTTTTACCATATAAATGGTTTGTGTGTGTGTATATATATATATATATATATATATATATAAACACTAAAAACTGAAATAATAGCTAAACAATTTCCATTTTAACATACATTAAAAAACATAAACAAGTTATTTTAAATTGCATGAATTTTTCACAATTGTACTGTTTTTTTATCAGATAGGCCTAAATTGTTGAGCATAATATACTTATTAAATATTGCAAACTTTATTGAACCCGTAGTATATGTATTTGTGCATAGATTATATACTGAAATTATAAAGACATTTAAAAAAAAAACTGGGGAAAAAATTAAGTTTTACATGACCGTTTGCCTTTTTGGTGCAAAAAATAATAATTAGCATTGTAAACACACATACATATATAAATTGGACAAATATACAATATAAGCCCTTTCAACAATAACTTTTGATTCTATTTATATATGATTAAATATGCGTAAATACCCGCCAGTATGAAGCATCCCACACATGAAATGAATCCAGATAAGAAGCTGTTGAAGGGAAACGTTCCCACCAGCACACAGTACAGGAACTGAAACACTCCTGTCAGCAAAATATACAGCATATAAGCGTCGATCATCTTCAGCTTATTCGGGGTGCTGCTCCTGTACTCCTCCACAAAACGCGACAAGACAGAAAATACCGAGTTAGACATAATTTCTCCTCAACACGAGCACAGTATCCCTAGAAATCAAGCTGGAAGGAAATGAATGACGTGTAAGCAGAGAGAGACAGATGTGCGTCCACTAAATGTTCCCCATTGAAACTGCAGGTGAATTTTAGTTCCGATGCTCGTGAAGCGTTCGTGTACAAGAAAACAAACAGGTACATTACATAATCATATTAATTAACAACAATAAACTATGAACATTGCTATTGATTAAAGAAAATAATGACGTTAAAACCCAATTCCTTTAACAGACTGACATAAAATACTGACATATGATTTGACATCCCTATATATCACATTAAAAATAGAAATATTATTTTTTTAATATAAAGCATAATACAATTTAGCCAAATGATCTGCTATACAATTTCCTTAGATTGTAAAATACATGTCTAAAACAAAATAACACATCAAATACATCAATTATAACTACAAAACCAAATTTTCTATCGTGGGCCTAATTTTCCAAATCCACTCTGAATAACCAGAGACAATTGTGAAACTAAAGAATTATTGGCTGATAGTTTAACATTTTCCAGAAAACATAATTATCCAGATAAATATGAAATTCCAAATACTGTCAGTCAAGAAAATGCTACAGGAAATGGATCAGAGCTAAGATTATTCCTTATCTTACAATCTCATTACTACAGTAATGTTTTGAAACATAAAAATGTCCAATATGTTCACGTATTAAGACAACAGTGCGTTTCATGCCATTTCACCCATTTATTTTATTTCTGTGATCCGGCTCCTTTAAATGCGCTGACGTCAGTGTTACAAAACACAAACACGGGCCTTTAAAGCGACTGTATGTGACAGATCCGGTAGTGAACATACACATCTGAAGTATAACAGTCTTTCGTCCTGGATTGTTCTTGTATTATGCTTCATAATGTCTCCTGCAAACGCCACAATGCAAGACGAGACTGACACAGAGTAAGTACCCTATATGTTTTAATAATACAATCATATTACACAACAATGAGTCGCTCATGTAACAACATGAAGTGCCCTTCTATTATGTAACACTGTATGTTTAACATTTCACTATTTTCAGGATCCCTGCCGTGAATGTCTGAAATGAAGTAATAGAATAAATCATACATGCTGGTATGACTTGTGTTGGATGATTTCATAAGGTTATGCAAAGTCATGCTGAGTTATTAGCCTACGTCACAGTACATGGCTCAGTTTTTCAACCAGCTAACAATATAGAATAATTTACAGCGTATTTTTTTGTTGTATTATCTCATAAGCATATACATTTTTAAATTTAAGACTTAAAATGTAAATGTTAGCATCACCTTTTATTCATATGATGTACAGTGCAGACTATAAATAGAAAATATTGAATAATGAAGTGATGCTACTAACATAATTAATATCTTAACTTTTCTGTCTGTAAGACTAAAAATTTAAATGCAAATGTTAATGGCACATTTTATTTATATGATAGACCAATAAAAAAGTAGACCATTAAAAAAATATTTCATAATAAAGTGATGCTTCTAAACTTCTAAAGTTTTTAGTCTTATTATTGGTATATGAATATTAATGTTTAAATGTAAGAGGAAAATGTAAATGTTAATTGGACCTTTTATTCATATGATGTACAGTTCAGAGCAAACCATAAATACAAGTATTGAATATTAAAGTGATACTCCTAACATAATAACTTAACTTTTCTGTCTTATTTGCTCATAGGAGTATTATTTTTAAATGTAAGACTAAAATTAAAATGGTAATGGTACCTTTTATTTATATGATGTACAGAACAGAACATAAATACAAATATTTTATAATAATGTAATGTTCCTAAAATAATTTACTTCTAAAGTTTTCTGTCTTATTATTTTTTATAGGAGTATTAATGTTTAAATGTAAGATGAACATTTTATTTACATGACAATTCAGAGTAGACCATAAATACAAATATTTAATAATAATTCATTGTTTATTTAAAACATTTTTTTTTCTTCTTTTGTGTGCTTGCGAATGAATTGTGGCCACAAAGCATTATTAATACTGGGTTTATTGCCAGCAGGGGACAGGCTTGTACTGTGTATAAAGGCAGATGACGTAACGCTGTATGTACACAGGCGTGGACAGTCTCATAGACCTTCTATTGCTCTCACCCCTCCAGTGACTTTACATGTGTCTGTCTTTCTAGGCCGACCTCTGGGAACTGGTCCTGGTGGCCCTCTTGGAGACCCACATCCATGTCCTTATTGAAAAGTGCAGAGGCAAAAATTATTGCCTGTAAGATCCTCACCGTTCCCTTTTAATATTTAGAATTTGTATAGGATACATTGGTAACACTTAACAATAAGGTTCATTAGTTAACATTAGTTAATGTATTAATTTGTTACAGTATGTATTAATCTTTGCTAATGTTAGTTAATACAAATACAGCTGTTCATTGTTTGTTAATGTTAACAAATACAACCTTTGATTTTAATCTAATTTTTAATCTAACCTTCGATTTTAATTAAAGGTATTAGTAAATGTTTAAATTCATTTTAACTAAGATTAATGAGTGCTGAAGAAGTATTGTTCATTCTAAGTTCATGTATGTTACCGATACATTTTTTATTCCAGGTATCAAGAATAACGTTTGGTCCAGATTTGTGACTTTGCCCAATCAAAACAGAATATGGACCCTTAAAGTCACCAATAAGACCGCACTCAAACATAAAGACCAAGGTAGAGTTTCTAATTTTCGTCTATAGTTGCTGCAAAAGTATTTAGCACACTTAAAAAAGTCTGACTGTGTCCCGTTCTCTCTCTCTAGCCGCTCAGACGCCCCTAGTGATGATCCACGGGTTTGGAGGGGGGGTCGGCCTCTGGATCCGTAACTTGGACGCATTGTGTCATTCTCGACCCGTCTACGCCATTGACCTGCTGGGCTTCGGGCGCAGTTCTCGCCCGGCATTCCCATCTGAAGCCTCATTGGCCGAAGAGCAGTTCGTTAATTCAATAGAGCAATGGAGACAATCACTGGGGCTGGAACGCATGATCCTATTGGGCCACAGCCTGGGTGGTTACCTAGCAACGTCCTATACCATTCAATATCCAGAAAGGTATCAAAGAAAGCTTATGTAGTCAATTATAGCGCAATAATAGTAAAAGTTTACAATAAGAGCTGTCAGCTACTCACTATTATTTCATTTTAAACCCATATTCTATTTTATGGAACACAAATGTTACTGATCCTTTTTATAGTCGCTTTAAAATATTTATACATGTTATGAAAAAAAATGTTTTGTATGAAAGTGAAGTTTGAAATGAAAGCACTTTTCAATATATATATATATATATAATAAAACAACGTATAAATTTTATATAAATATTGCATCAGCACATATGGATTAATTTTACTCTTTTGAACTTTTTGAGGCGTCAAAGTGGTAGTTGCGTAGCTGTCAATGGAGGGACAGAAAGCTCTCAGATTTCATCAAAAAGATCTTCATTTGTGTTCGGAAGATGAACGGGTTTGGAACGACATGAGTCTGAGTAATTAATGCCAGAATTTTAATTTGTGGGTGAAGGAAACCTTTAATATACTGAACTACACGACCCTGAGACCAGTTGTGTTTTTGTCCACTAGAGTCAGTCACCTGATCCTGGTGGACGCGTGGGGTTTCCCTGAGAGACCCCAGCCTCAGTCACAGGACTCAGGAGGTCAAGGGTCAGAGCTGAAAAGGGTATCGCCACCTCGCTGGGTGAAGGCTCTTGCTTCAGTGTTCAGCCTGTTCAACCCACTGGCCGTCATCAGAGCAGCTGGACCCTGGGGTGAGTGTGAGAACCGTGACCATGATGCTCTGCTCCAAAGCCTAGGAACCTGCAGTGATGTCTCTAGCTCCTACAGAGGCACCCACTAAAAAATTAATATCATGTTACTGATCTGGAACTATGCAGACGCATTGTTGTTTATCACACGAATATTCAAACACACCATTTTGTTTTTCATAATAAATTAATAATAATGAACAATTTGTAACTGATACTTTTCAGTATTAAAGCTGCAGCAGGGAGTTTTGAGAAAACGTTGACTTAGCCTGAAAATTTGAACAAGCACAACTTCCAGGTCCCACCCCCTTGCTCTCTGCTGCGCTACAGCCCTCCCTCCACAGCTCGTCCTCCACAGCGGAGCCTGTCGTGAACGCGCAGGCTAGTAAACAGGGCCACCGATAACAGCGGATAAAAAGTTATGGCTCATTCACTAGGGACTAAACGTCAACAATATGCTTTACATTGACCATGGCCTGCCCATACTTTAACTATAAACTTGGTCCTCAAATCATTATGTATTTTGCAATAGCCTACATGTAACTTTAGTGAATTAGCAGGTTTCAATTGTTGCTTAGCAGAGTGCGTGACATTTTATCTACATGTTATGCGGCTAGAGTTTTGACACCGAGTCAATGGGCTCTGTGTAATTCTTTCTTTTTCGCTTGTTTATCGTCATCGGTCTTTTTCCTTTTACCTCTTTGTTTTATGAGCAGGTGTCACTCGAGAATTGGCAGTTTAGGTTGTTTCTCCGTCATAAGCACAGCTGCAGCACGCCGGCAATCTTGAGTTTGAACGACGGCTCGCGCTGTGCAAGAGAGGGGTGTGATCAGCGCGTACACGAGCGTGATTGACACTGCTAAGACATTCCTCCTGGCTCTGATTGGTTGTTTCTGACCGGCAGCGTGTATTTCTTGCAAATGGCAATAGGACCACTGGGAGGAGCCAGAGTAGCTTGATTTTTACACAGATTATCTGTCTCATATTCTACTGTCAGGACATAATGACAGTTTTAGCAAATAAATTTTTTCAAAAGTTACCTACAGCAGCTTTAAATGACTTATAATTATAATCAACGTTTCTCTTGCTTCTTCTGCATTCTTTTTTTTTTTTTTTTTACTGTGCTGATCACAATGCATCATGAGATTAACATCTTTGTTATTCAAATATACTGGCCTAAAACTTGCCCTGCTTAAAATGCTGTCTAGGCTTTTGACAAAAGCCAAGTTGCTTTAATTCAAGTTGATGTTTATCTGTTAATCAAGAAAACACTAAAGGACTTCATTTCCACTTAGAAAAAATACACATTTGCTCACATCACATCTTCATCTGCAGGTCCGGGGCTGGTGAACCGATTCCGTCCTGACTTCAAGAGGAAGTTTGAGGGTCTGTTTGATGACGACACCATGACACAATACATTTACCACTGTAACGCCCAGAGCCCGAGGTACAGTCGTATTAAAGAATACCTATTATGCTTTTTCACATTTTTAGCTTTCTTTAGGCAAGGCAAGGCAAGGCAAGGCAAGGCAAGGCAAGGGAAGTTTATTTATTTAGCACATTTCATACACAATTGTAATTCAAAGTGCTTTACATAGAAGAAATTAAAATAATCAAAACAAATAAGAAAAATTAAAACAGTTTAGAATAAAAAATAAAATAAAGTACAGTACAGTAAAAACAGTCGGACGAACAGTGGCACAGTGCTCATTCAGTAAATGCATAGCTAAACAGATGTGTCTTGAGTCTGGCTTTGAATGTGACTACTGTAGGAGCACATCTGATCTCCTCTGGAAGCTGGTTCCAGCTGCGGCTGGCATAATAGCTAAAAGCAGACTCTCCATGCTTAGAGCGAACCCTTGGTATTTCTAGCTGATGTGATCCTAATGATCTGAGTGATCTGTTAGGTTTATATTCAGTGAGCATATCTGCAATATATTGAGGTCCTAGCCCATTAAAAGATACCAGTAATAACACTTTAAAGTCAATCCTAAATGTAACTGGGACCCAGTGTAAAGACCTAAGGACTGGTGTGATGTGTTCACATGTTCTGGTTCTGCTCAGCGTTCTGTATGAGCTGCAACTGTCTTATGGTCTTTTTAGGAAGGCCAGTGAGGAGTCCATTACAATAATCCACCCTGCTGGTGATGAAAGCATGCACAAGTTTCTCTAAGTCTTGACTTGAAACAAAGCATCTAATTCTTGCAATATTTTTCAGATGATAGTATGCTGATTTAGTTATTGCTTTGACATGACTACTGAAACTAAGGTCTGACTCTAGAGACACACCAAGATTCCTAACTTGATTTTTAGTTGTTAGACCCCTAGCGTCAAGGTATGCATTCACCTTGAGAACTTCATCTTTGTTTCCAAACGCAATGACTTCAGTTTTGTATTTGTTTAACTGAAGAAAGTTTTGGCATATCCAACCGTTGACTTCACCAATGCATTGGCACAGGGAGTCAATGGGGCTGTAGTCGTTAGGTGATAGGGCTAAGTAGATCTGTGTGTCGTCTGCATAGCTGTGGTAAGAGATTCGGTTCTTTCTCATTATTTGGCTCATTGGGAGCATGTACAGGTTGAATAGGAGTGGCGCAAGAATTGAGCCTTGAGGGACTCCGCATGTCATGGATGTCCACTCAGTGTGTGATGTTGCTATTTGAGCATGAAAATGTCTGCAAAGTTGCAAAGCACAGAGTCTCTCCAGCGGGAGTTATTCTCTATACAGTGTCACTGTTTCTGAACTCCCTGAAGCGCCTCCATTGTAGTCTTGAGTTTTCTTCCGGGAACGAACACGTCATATAGTATTCCTCATTTAAATAATTCCTGTACAAGGCATACGCAAAATAAAGAGGTGGGGCCTGGTTGAGTTAGTTAGTAGTGTGTTGAAACTCGTTATGGTAAGGGGCGGGGCATTTCCCAAACACTCTCGAAGCGCTTGACCAATCACAACATACTGCTCCAGCCAACCAATCAGAGCACATGCGCTTTCTGAAGGAGGGATTCATAGAGACAGGAACTAAACAGAGTGTTACTGACAGACTGGGAAGAGAGGTGCTGCAACAATGTCAAATATGTGAAAATTTTTGTTTTTTAAACATTTAAGCTTGAAACATATTGTGGTAGACCCCAGAAACAAAATCAAGACTTTGTAAAAGGGTATAACATGGCCTCTTTTACATTGACTTTCTAGAGATGCATTTCTTTACAGATGTAGAAGCAATAGTGTATTTTATTCTCTTTCCCTGTCAGTGGTGAGGTGGGTTTCAAAGCCATGTCTGAGTCTCTCGGCTGGGCCAAAAGGCCTATGGTTCAGCGTGTGAACCTGCTGCCACCATCGACACCTGTCAGCATGCTCTACGGATCGCTCTCATGGGTGGACAGCTCGACTGGAGACACTGTCACTCAGATCAGAGGCAAAAGCCTCACCAGTGTCACGGTGAGTAAGAAAGGACAGCGTTTGCACGTTTTAAATTCATGGAAAAACAAAAATGTGTAAATGTTGTTGGCTTTTCTCTGCAGATGATTGAAGATGCTTCCCATCACGTCTACGCCGATCAGCCGGACGAGTTCAACCGAGTCGTTGAGAATATCTGTAATACGGTAGACTGAATATGGTCAGACAGGATGGACATTGATTTGTGTGTTGGCATTTCTATCTTTGAAAGAGGTCTGTCCTGTGTTTGTGGGATGATCAGATTGATAGAAACATGTAAAGGCAAAGCTGTTCTCAGACCTTGTCACTTCATAATCAAATTGTATTGTTTGTGGCCTTTAACGTGGAAAAGCTCAATGACTGTACTGCAGAATTTAATGTAAGCTGGTTGTATTTGTATTTTCTAACCTATATTTTATTCAGTTTTCTTGTTTAGCATGCACTGAGACAGTCGTGCTACCTGTGCCATGAATGCATTGACAATGTTTGGACGGTCATATTGACTAAGAGATGTTTCATAATTATTTCATTCTGCATTATAAACGGTTGTCTGTATTTTATAACGTGCATATCTCAATACAAGGCTGTACCTTTAATACAGTGTGTCTGCATTTGTTTCTCTTTATTTATTTTTAAACGTGTTTCTGGAAGCAGTTCTCATTCCTCTTGTGATTACAATTAAGTAACACTAAGAGGTGCTAGATTCAAAGTTTAGCTTTTCCGGGTAGAATAATGCAGCTGATTTCATCAGAGCATTCCCATTAAAACTAACTCATTGCATACTATATACTGTATATTTCCTGCTATTGTAAAAATAGCATGTGAATCAGTATGCAGTATGCAACGATAAACAGCTAGCATGATCTCACAAATATGATTTTGTATTTTAATCCAATTTAAAATAAATGCAAATAAAAAAATTATACATTCGGCATGCTTTCATTGTGTGACCTACCAGCATCGGTTGCGTCATGTCACTGCCATTCATAAATCCTCTTCTATGGCCTCATGGGATAGTAAAAAATAAAAACTCACCGGAAGTAGTTTTGCCTATTCTTTTAAACTGTGAATTTGGACATGCTTCTTTTGTCACATACGGTGTTTGCAGAAAATATTTATTAAATATATAATAAACAATTGTAGCAGCAGTATTATGAAGCTGTGAGAAACAATAATTACAAAAGGTCAAATGCGTCTGAGAGTATTGTGGCCCACTGACCAGTGATTGTAAAGTCAGGGGATTTCCATCAAACAGATGACTACCAAAGAATATATCAAACCATTATTAAAGAAGTGTAAAATAAATGTGTCTTTCAGAGGCATATTGACTCTGGGAAAGAGTTGATTGTCTACTGGCAGAATTCCAGTATTTTAGAGGAAGACGAGAGATTTATTTGTGGGAAACAGCAGGTGGGGTGAATCTTAAAAAAATAAAGTTGCATGGTCATTGCCAAACAGCAGACAAGAAATATAGATGCGAGCAGCAATTATCGAGGTTCAAGCACTTTAAGTCCTTTAAAGGTGGGGTATGTGATTTTCTTTTTTGACCATTTTTCACTTGAAATCCTATTCCTAACCCACTTACAGCCACTGAGTTAGAAGCACTGAAATGAAAATTAAGCAATTTAATCATCTGTGGAACGGGCAGGACTCGAAAAACTCCAGCCAATCATTTCCAAGACCACCTAGAATCATTGGACAGTCAGTGCGTCAATCAAACGGTCGTACCATACGTCCCCTTCGTGCGAATACTCAAAGCTCGTGACCCAGTCACAGTAAGTGCAAGTCGCCCCGGTACAGAGAGAGAGAGAGATAGTAAGTGCAATCTCGGGCATCTGAGTTTTGCAGATGCATGATTGCGCGTCCATGTTCTTCGAATGGGTGGAGTCAGGGCCAGCGTTGGAGGAAAGAAGGTACGACATTTTGAGTTGTGTATTCTCAAAATCTGCCGGCCGTTTTGCAAATCCCATACCCTACCTTTAAGCACTTTTGTAAGGTATTATGTTATATTTAGCAACCATGTAACCACTTAGCTCATAGATGGAAAATACCATTTACAGCCAATACAGGCATTTTACCAAGGAAATATAGTAGTTTTAAAGCTTTTAACAGTTATCGAGGTTGAGCTAAAAACCTAGGACTAGTTCGCGAAAGTAATTTTTTTAAATAATATTTTATATTTAACGAACAATTCGTTTTACAACGGTGGTCTGTTGCTCAGAATGAGGAGTTCTACCATATGGTATGAATGTCGTGGGCATGTGCGAAAAATCTTGTGATACAGGCCTACAATCCTTTACGCACGTGGAAAACACAAAGGGCTCCCATGTTGGCAATGTCTTTTGAATTTATCACAGGCCTCTAGGGCCGTGAGTCAAACAGGCCCAGTGAGTTTCGTTCCCATCGGCCTCCGTTAACCTTGTCTGACAGCCGCTCGAAATTCATTGGCCGACGGCGCCAGTGTTTTTTGAGATCCGTGAGTGTCCTCGTAGAGAATCACGGGACCTTGGACAAAGACACCACATGCCAGTTTTCAAGTCAATCAGACTGACTGTTGCGTAACTGTAGCCATTTTGTGGGGGTTTTTTCACACGACCACAGACCTAACCCGTACATAAGTTTACCGAGTTTGGTGAAATGATCTCATTAGGGATAGACGTTTTAGTAAAAGTGGCCACAAACGTTTTGGCGTGCATCGCGGAAAACCTAGGACTAGTTCGCAAAAGTAGGTTTTTCGAAAAATTCAAAATATCCCAAAAATTTGCCGGTGACTATCAAATCAGAGATCCATTAAAGAGCAATAAAGAGCCATTACAGACTTTCGATCGTTGTAGCGCCACCATCAGGCCGATTGGAGCGAGCCTTGGTGACGTTGTAGACAGGTGGGTACTACCATCCCTCAAAGTTTCTATGACTTTTATGGTTTGGTCTGCCCGATCACTTTTAGGGAAAAATGCTGATCCTTGGAAATTCCGGCTGTCATCTCGGCTTTGTCCAATAAAGTCTTATTTTAATTTCTGGAACTTTGCCTCTTGAGCTTCATTTACAAAAAAGGGAATTCTCCACGTTTTCCGCCCACTATATTGTAGAGAAGTGTGCGATTTCGATGCAGCCACTGTCTACATCCCCAAATGCATTGAGTTGCCATGTGACTGGCTGATTTGATATTTTTCGTTGAACAGGTGATGCACAAGTGTTTGGTGTTATTGTATTGTTTAATAAAACTCTTCAACAGGTTATCTCAAGAAGACAGATGACATTTGTTAAAGTGCAAACACTAAAGGGAGTGTTTTACTTCATCTTTCCAAATCAAACACACACGTCTTGTCTTGTTCAAGCAGGCCAAACATGTTCAAAAACAACTACAGAGATCAAAATATGCTGTTAATAAAATGTCATGTGTTAAAGAAAAATACATTACATAGATAAATAATACAAACGTACATAAAACTTTAAATCCTTCTTAAAAACCTAATATATCATGAAGTATAAGTAACTTCATATGTCTTCATAGTTTAAGTGTACATGAATAGTGTTAGTTTACAGTCTTTGCAGTATTACCATAAGTGAAGATACAACAGCATTTTGCATAAGATTATTTATGCAAAATAAATCATATTTACTTTATATAATATTATAACTCAGTTATTAACTCAATATGAATACAATATTAACTCAGTTCCTTGAAGGCACATTCAATGAATTCATAATAGCCATTATTGTGAACAATATCCAATATAAGGCAGCAGAAAGGCAAAAAAATTAAAAATGAAACTACATGTGTTTGGCTACAAATATTTTTTTTAGATTAAGATTCATAAGTAAAATTATAATACTCATATATGGTAATACGACAGGCCTTAGTTTTTTCAGTGGTGAACAGAAACATTTGATCATCTAAACTGAACCAACAAACAGTTAATATATACAGTGAAGCAAAGCAAAAAAAACATTTTTAAAATAAATAATGTGTAAAATGAAATAAACTATATAAAATCAGGCACATACAGTAGGTATTTCATAAAATAGTGTGTTGAAAAAGAGGGTTATTTCTTTAAGATGTCTAACCTTAAAGAAATAATCGTGTGGCTCAGTGTAAAGCACTTAAGAATGGTTAATACAGTTCATTAATAGACAGTTATGACCAATGTTGGGGGTAACTCATTACAAGTAACTTGAGTTATGTAATCAGATTACTTTTTCAAGTAACCAGTAAAGTAACGCATTACTTTTTCAATGAAAAAAGTTACTTTTTCAAATAAGTAACGCAAGTTACTTTTTCACATTTATTGACTGACAGCTCTCCTGTCCCCATGTTGAGGGAAATAAAGTGAGGAGGAGTTGTGTGTGTGCACTGTGTAAACATAATGGTTATTTTAGTTCTAGACTAAATGTAAACATGCATTTACTCATCTCACTTGCACGAAAACATTCAGTATTCCGCAAAATGAATAAAAACAGTAAAATGCAATCTCAGAATTGTACGCAAAACTTTTATAATTAACTATATTGAATTACACAAATATACTTTATGTATTTAATCTCACTTTATTAACCAATGTCTTTGCTGCTGACCTTCAAGATCTAATTCAACCACCACACTAATACGCAAAAATGACTTTAGATTAGATTTAGAAATAAGAGTTTTGAACTTCCTTCTCCTGTATCCCATTGTTCTTTAATCCAGAATGGCAGCACAGCTGAAAGGTTTGTTTGAGCGGCGTCCTCTACTGTACAGGCGTAAATATGCATTTCCTTCAGCCTGAGGCTTATTCATTTCACTTTTGGTGTGTAAGGGCCTTTACATATGCCAAAAATAGAACTTTTTTTGTTGTCATTAAAAAACAAACAAGCAAGCTCAGCCCAGGTGAGAAAAAGTAACGCAAAAGTAATGTAACGCATTACTTTTCATAAAAAAAAACTAAGTAACGCAATTAGTTACTTTTTTGGGGAGTAACGCAATATTGTAAAGCATTACTTTTAAAAGTAACTGTCCCCAACACTGGTTATGACATATACAGGATCTGATGATACTGAAATAACACCGTGAAGGGATACAGTCCATTACAGCAGACTGAATTCACTGGCTTTCGTGAACGTTGATGTCGGCTACGCCGTGCACCTGCGAGAGCTGTTTGCAGTCCAGAGATGCCACAAGCTTCCTCTGGCCGGCGATCGTCGGGATAAAGTGCTCCGTCACAGTAACATTGGCATGCTTGCCTACATCACTGAGAAAACATGGAAGAGAGAGAGAGAAAGTCAACGCATTCATTGGTGGGAGAAAAGCGAGGACTTCTATATGTGTGACTATTGAAACAAAAAGACACAAGAGCAATAAACTGAATCAGTCAAAAAGATATAGGCCTAGTTTCACAGACAGGGCTTAGATTAAGCCAGGTTTAGGCCTTAGTTCAATTATGCTCTATGGGATTTACTTCTTGTTGGGTTGCTATAAGAAAATTAGAATCCTTCAGAATTGTTTCCAAATGGTAAAATTCCGATGGAATCCTGCACATGTTCCATTCTAACTAGTCAGGATGAGCAATCTTGAATCATTTTGAGGTTCTTACCCCACTCTGATGGGATGGAGGTCTCTCAGCCCCAGTCCTTCCACTCGGACCACCACATTGCGCAGAGTACAGGGCAGAGGATTTGTGAATGTGATCTTCGCCGACGTCTCCTTGCCCACATACGCCTCTCCTATAGGCTACAACGAGAAGCAAAGCATATTTACAAACCCTCTCATTTGTTTTAGTATGAGACCAATTTTAATAAGCAATAAAATATTCTGCACAAATATTATTGTGGTCAAATTTGAGGGTAAACATCTGTAACGTGTTAAAATGCAGCTGAAGGTTCTGGGTGTCTCACCTCAATGCGGATATCAGGTGTTCGGAGCCTAAAGCTGGTCTGATTGGCCAAAACCTGTTGGGTCTCACTGACCCGTCCAGACAAGGTCAGCATGAGTGCGGCCTGGTCCACCAGTTGATTCTGATACTGCGTGTAAGGCAGTACCCACTCAATGATCTTTTCTAAAGGACAAAAATAAGAGGAATCAGCAATGATCATGAGCTTTATACATGAGAGTATATACTGTATACTGCCGAATGTTTTAACACGTTTAAATAAATAAATAAATCAAATATTTAATACAATTATAATGTATTATATAATGTATTATATATATAATATTTTAAAATCCATATAATAACATTATTTTTTCTTTGTTTATTTATCATTTGTATGAAATAAACATGTTTTTATTTATTAATAGTGTATTAATTATTTAATTTTAAGTGCTTTTCTAAAGGATGTAAAATAGACAGAAGGGTGAATTTCAGCAATGGTTATGAGCTTTACTCATGAGTGTCACAGTTTCTGTTGGTGTTCCCTGGGTGTCCACTAGAGGTATCTTCCCCTTACCTTCACCACCACATCAGGAACTGCATTTCCCATAACCCTTGTCTCTACTCAGTACTGTTCATTGCACACAGCTGTTCCCACTCACATTGTTTGTATTTCCCTATTTATACCCTGTCTGTTTCATTCACTGTTGTGAAATCCTTGTTCAATGTCAACTGCACTTCGGAGATCTGTTCCTGTTTGTTTTCTGTTTTGGACTGCCTTTGTATGGATTTTGACCATTTGCCTGGATGTTTTACGATTACGGATTACCCTATTTAAACTGCACTTGGATCCATCTGTTTGTGTGCGTGTCGTGACAGAAGGATTCCACCAAGAGGATGTACAGATCCAGCAGTATGGGTATTCGGATTCTTCCCCCTAGCACTGCAGAGGAGAGGAGGGGACAAGTCAGTAATCTGACGAATCTACGTCAGCAGGGTTAGTCGGTGGGTGGTCTATCTCAGCTATTTTGGACTCTCTCGAGAAGCCTGGGGTACAATGATGAAGTACTGAAGGACCTTCTTAATAACTGCCTTGATGAACTGCCTCAGTGGGAGATGAAGGGACTTGAAATCCTGGACTATTGGGGTTTCACTAGCAACCTACACCATCGCAGCCAATGGGCAACACCAGATACGCCCGTCTCTCCAGGTAAGATGGCCGCTACGGGGGTCTCAAGTCCGGTGGTCCAGGAGGACCCGACTACGGGGGTCTCAAGTCCGGTGGTCCGGGTGGACCCGACTTCGGGCGTCTCAAGTCCGGTGGTCCGGGAGGACCCGACTACGGGGTTCTCAAGTCCGGTGGTCCGGGAGGACCCGACTTCGGGGGTCTCAAGTCCGGTGGTCCGGGAGGACCTGACTTCAGTTGTCCCAGATCTGTCCACTCTCCCTATTGCACCCCCAGTGGTGGCCAAAGAGGCTGCAGCACCGCCGCACTCTCGTAAACGGAGGCGGAGGAAGGTGTCTTCGATCCCACTGGGCCTGGAGGCCATCCCCAAGTGCGTCACCCTGCCGGCACCACCCCAGCGCCTCGCTCTGCCGGCGTCGCCCCAGCGCCTTGCCCTGTCGGCTCCGCCCAAGCGCCTCGCCCATCCGGCTCCGGCGCCGCCCCAGCGCCTCAGCCTTCCTGCGCCGCCCCTCGCCTCGCCCTGTCGGCACCGCCCCAGTGTCTCGCCCAAACCGGCCCCACTGATGCAACCTACCAATCCAGTGTTTCACTTCGTGTCTGCCGAGCCAGAGACTGTTCACGTCACGTCTGCCGAGCCAGAGACTGTTCACGTCGCGTCTGCCGAGCCAGGGTCTCCGGACAGGATGGCCTCCACCACGGTGTCTGTTCCTGTTCCCGAGCCGGTGTCTGTTCCTGCCCATAACCCCATAGCCGCCCCCAAGGAAATTTTGGGGTGGGGCAGGAGGTCCCTTGATAGGACCATGGAGGCCGTGCCGCCATGGTCTCCTGAACTGTCTGGTCCACCCTGGCCACCTGAACTGTCTGGGCCACCTGAACTGTCTAGTCCGCCATGGCCGCCTGCACAGCCTGCGACGTCCTGGTCGTCTCCACCATGGGCCCTTAAACTGTCTGGTCCACCCTGGTCGTCTCCGCCATGGCCGCCCAAAGGACCTGCTCAGCCTTGGTCGCCGGCACAGCCTGCTACATCCTGGTCGTCTTCGCCATGGCTGCCCGATGGACCTGTTCCCCCCTGGTCGCCTGCACAGCCTGCGTCGCCCTGATCATCTCCACCATGGCCGCCCAAAGGACCTGCTCAGCCTGTTCTGCACTGGTCTCCCAAATGGCAGGTTCCGCCCTGGCCGTCAGCACAGTCTGCTCTGCCCTGGACTCCTGAACGCTCTGATCCGCCCCGGCCCAATGAATGATCTGTTCTACCACCCATTAAGCCATCATCTCCAGTTCTTGTTCCCCTCCATGGACCTGGCCCCCCATCCCTCCCCCTGTTCCTCCACCGTTCCACCTCCCTCCTGGACTTTTGTGTTTGTTTTCAAAGGAGCGTCTGGTAGCCGCATCCTTAGAGGGGGGAGGGGGGGGGTATGTCACAGTGTATGTTGGTGTTCCCTGGGTGTCCACTAGAGGTATCTTCCCCTTACCTTCACCACCACATCAGGAACTGCATTTCCCATAACCCTTGTCTCTACTCATTACTGTTCATTGCACACAGCTGTTCCCATTCACATTGTTTGTATTTCCCTATTTATACCCTGTCTGTTTCATTCACTGTCGTGGAATCCTTGTTCAATGTCAACTGCACTTCGGAGATCTGTTCCTGTTTATTTTCTGTTTTGGACTGCCTTTGTATGGATTTTGACCCTTTGCCTGGATGTTTTACGATTACGGATTACCCTATTTAAACTGCACTTGGATCCATCTGTTTGTGTGCGTGTCGTGACAATGAGATGTATATCATATATTTAACGTATTTTTTTAGCAGTCGCGAAGAAATCACTTAAAACTAACTGACCTTCCTGCGGCATGAGCTCCACGTTAAGTTTTTCCTTCTTCATTGTGTCCTTCAGCACGCCGGTGTAGTACATGACCGCCACCTGGCTGTGAAGGGTGGTTCTGCGGGGATGAGAGCTCGTGTTCTTCACCACGATCTTCAGCTGAGCGTCTCCTCCCATGCGTGGACCTTCTCCCTCCATCCTCACCTCCACCAGCACGTCCTCAGCAATGGGACTGGAGTAGACATCGGGTTTACTGCCGTAGCGGCAGGCCGTCTCCACAGCGATGCGCTCCTCCTCCGAGTCTGATGAGGGAAAGAAATTAGGCCTTAAATGAGGACTTTAAGCAGGGATCACAACACTTCCCATACTAAATGATATAAGCTGCTATATATATATATATATATATATATATATTAGGGGTGGAACGGTACACAGAAGTCACGGTTCGGTTCATACCTCGGTTCAGACATCACGGTTCGGTACGATTTCGGTACAATGGAGGGAAAAGCAAAACAAAAATGCAGAAGGCATTGTATTTTTTAAATAAGTTTTATTATATAAAGGCATAGAACCAGTTTATTTGTAGTGCACTGACAATAGTTTTATATAATTAGTTTATTAATTAAATTAATGAAAAGACAAAAAGACCTTGCGATATGTTTGGTAATTGTACCTGAATTAATTTAAAATTAATTTGCTATATTTCAGATCAATATATTTGTTTTCCTTAATTTTAATTAACATTATTAATTATTATATTAACTAACATTAAAAATTAACAACATAACTGTGTGTGTGTGTGTGTGTGTGTGTGTGTGTGTGTGTGTGTGTGTGTGTGTGTGTGTGTGTGTGTGTGTGTGTGTGTGTGTGTGTGTGTGTGTGTGTGTGTGTGTGTGTGTGTGTGTGTGTGTGTGTGTGTGTGTGTGTGTGTGTGTGTGTGTGTGTGTGTGTGTGTGTGTGTGTGTGTGTGTGTGTGTGTGTGTGTGTGTGTGTGTGTGTGTGTGTGTGTGTGTGTGTGTGTGTGTGTGTGTGTGTGTGTGTGTGTGTGTGTGTGTGTGTGTGTGTGTGTGTGTGTGTGTGTGTGTGTGTGTGTGTGTGTGTGTGTGTGTGTGTGTGTGTGTGTGTGTGTGTGTGTGTGTGATTTTGGTTGAGTGACAGTTGTAGGTTACAGTTTGACAAGAGTTTACAGTGTGCACAATGTTGTGTTTTATTGCGAGTGTACACAAATACAAGTAAACACTTTGCAGGTTTAATGATCTGTATGAACAAAATTACGGAGTATGTTTTTTTTATGTTTCCACTGTTCGGTCGCGCGCCTCTCTCTCTCTCTCTCTCTCTCTCACACACACACAGTTCGATCTCGCCTCTCTCTCTCGCGCGCGCGCGCACACACACACACACACACACACAGTCCAGCATTGCATCTTGACATCGCAGCCTTCATTATGTGGTCACACCAAACCCGAATAGAGCGTCAAAATCGCGTCTAGTTCGACGCTAGTCCAAAGCGAATAGGACGCGCGTTAAAAGCCAACGTTTGAAGTGAACGCGCGTTCAGAGCTAAGCCGATGGTACAGATTATGTGTCCCTAAAGAACCCGCGTATCTAACGGTAGTTCCGCATTACATTAATTAATTTGCACGCGAGTTTTACTTATTTTTATACCGTGTATTCTCCGTGTAAATTCGTGCACCGAACCGTGACGCCCGTACCGTTTCGGTTCGATACGAATATGTACCGTTCCACCCCTAATATATATATATGTATATATAGACTTAAAGGAAGAGTAAAGAGCTGTGAGATTGATATGGATATATATATATATTATTAGGGCTGTCAAATGATTAATCACGATTAATCACATCCAAAATAAAAGTTTTTTTTACATAATATATGTGGGTGCACTGTGTATAATTATTTTGTATATATATAAATACACACATATGCATGTATATTTAAGAAAAAAATATAATTTATATATAAAATATTTATATTTATATATAATATAAATTATATATAAATCTATATACAGTATATACTTGAAAATATTTCTTAAATATATACAAGCATGTTTGTGTATTTATATATATAAAATAATTATACACAATGCACCCACATATATTATGTAAAAAAAACTTTTATTTTGGATGTGATTAATCACGATTAATCATTTGACAGCCCTAATATATATATATATATCCATATCCATATCCATCTCACAGCTCTTTACTCTTACTTTAAGTCTACTCCTACTTTTAAGTCTGTTTAATTGTTTCATTTGTTTATATTTTCTCTAACTGAGACAATGATGCCATTGTTTCCTGTGGGTGGATCACCGTTAAATTTAAACTACCCGTTTGGAGATAATGACAGGTATTTTGGTGTGAAGGCAGTGGAATGTTAAGCCAGTTAAACTGGGCATTGTGTGTTCTTGGCTGCATCTGTCCTGGCTTTTGCCAGTAACTCATGCTCTGTATTGTAGGTTGCTCTAAGACAGCATTGGCAAAGAATATGAATTTACAGTATGGATAAAACTCTGTGAAGTTGGCACCCCATAAAATGAAATAATCCCCAAAACTATGCCATTCGTTTATGCTACATTTGTGCCACAAAACGAACGTTTGTGCTGGTTTTGGAGATATTGAACATAATTCTTTTTGGTTGTGTGACGTCGCTCTCCACCCCATGTCGGTTAAATCGCTCCAAACCAGTGCCATTTGTTTGTGCTCGGTTTGTGCCATTAAAATGTATAAACTGTATCTATTTCCCCTCCTTAGAAATGACCAATATAATTCTGAATCTGTGACGTCACACTCCATCCCATGTCGTCCAAATCGCCATTCGTTTGTGCTCAATTTGTGCCGGTTTACGCCATTAAAAAAATAATAATTACAACCGTGTCTTAAATATATCGGAAAAATTGCGAGTTTGTACCATCAAAAAGAACAATACAATAAATAAATTAAATATGTATATATACACACACATTTATTAATATGAACACATTTTCTACTGCATGTATGTACCTACAATGATAAAATCTATATTTATCATTTACGTTAAATAAAAAAAAAATGTTTTTGATTTAATATAAATAATACATATGAAGAAATAATAGTAAGATTCTGAATATATTTATAGTAATACATTTATAGTATCAAATGTGTATGTATAAATGTATTTACTGTAGTAATACAAATTTGGGTGCTTTATTTTCATTAAAATTATGTAACGATTTAAAGATAAGACAAAATAGGCTTCATTTCTTTAAGCAAAATACATTTTACTCTGTTTTCTTTTGATTTTAAAATGTAATATTCCATAATATGACTTCTTTTTCGATCGACATTTTGATCTAATACAATTTTCTCTGGGAAACTGTTCCAATACAAATGCAATAATTATTATATATCATAATTTTAATACCACATTATTTCATCATTATGTACTGTTTTACAGCCTGCTGTTGTCTTTTCATGTGGGCACACGCAGGGCGAGTCATTGAGATTGATTTGTCTGAAAGTGTGCATGTATGTGTGTCTCACCTTCAGGATATTTGTAAATGTTTGTGATGTCAACACGCTCATCAGAGCCAACAGCCTTCGTGCTGATGCAGTGACCGACGGCTTTCTTCTCACTGTGGATCTGACTGAAGCTCCCGTCGAGGTTCCTCTGCCAGTAGATCTTATCACTGTTCACCTGCACCAAAACAACAGCACAGGTTTAGAGCTGAGAATCCTTTAAAGAGACATGCCTGTCAGGATAAATGCAGGTTTCAAACAGGATTTTATGGAGGGTATAAAGAAAATATTTAACATGGATGCCAACACGTCAGGGCCAGCCCGTCCTCTAGCACAGGAGTGAAATGAGAGAAGAACTTGATTCAATTTAGGATTTGAAAATGTTATATTTTAGTTGTAACTAAAATTATTCAAAATAATTTCTGAGTCATTTAAATACAAACAAACAAGCAACAAAAAATAAATATTAGATGGAAAGTTGCCATTGCAACCACTGTAACTGTAAAGAAGTTTGTGTAAGTTTAAAATTGAAAAAAAAACTTAAAATGTAAGTTAAAGCTAAATAGAAATATAAAAAAACTATTTAAAAATGACTAAAATGAAAAATATAAAAAATAAAAGCTCATTTAAAATATTAATAAATAATAAAATAGTACACAAATAATACTAAAACAACACTGGTGATGTTAGCCAAAAAAGTAGGCTTTTTAAGAATTAAGCTGGAGGAAGTTATTATATTTTAATAAATGAAAAACAAGCACGAATAAATCATGCACAATTGCAATAACCCTATTTTCCAGAAAATAAGTTGCACCTGTGTTAAACATAAGTGCACATAAGTGTCAAAATTGCATTGTTGAAAAAAAAATCATTGATGCGACTAATACTATATGTGTGTAAGTCACTTTTTATGATTGCATTCAGAAATAAGGTAAATTGCCGGTAATAATATTCTAGTAAAATGTTAACATTCCATAAAATGTGGTAAAAGAAAATCATAACCAATTTTCAAGTAATTGTCTTTGAATGTGCACTTTTATTTGTTTGCAGTCAATTTGACCTAACTAATGAGCACTTTTGTAGACAGAAAGGACGTGGATGACTGCTCTATGGATATAATGATAATTTCATGAGTCTGGACTCACCTCAGCGAACACAAAAGGTGTGTCGTATTTCAAATAGACCTGTCCGGAGCGCACAGCGGCCAGTGATGCCGGCCCACAGCGGAACGTCCCATGACTGGTTTCCTGCGGTGTGGAGTCCACGGCCTGCCAGCCACCCATTCCAGGGGGCAGATCCGGACGGGCCATCCAGCAATCATTCCAGACATGGAAGTTCCTGTAGGAACAGAAGAAACAGAGGAAATCAGGGATACAGAAAGAGAAATAAGAGAATGTGTAGTATTTATGTGTAGTTATATATATGTCAGTATAAAATGATCAAATCCATTATCACTGCTGCATCGTTGGAACACTGACCGACCGATACAACAGCAGTATTGGATTTTATCATTTTATACTGACCCACACCTAATATTAATTCTTCCATAAAAAAACACAAATGCTCACCATACAGAGTCAGAGTTAAGGTCATGGATCGGTTCCATTTTCTCATCGAAATACACATCTGTTGTCAAGGAGACATCCGTATCATGGGCAGACTGGAAATTCGTTACGGAGCGCGCAGGAATACCTAGACATCTCAACACTGGGACAGATGTATATATAGAGAGAGTTATTTATCTGTAGAGATTCAATATAGTAATATACACTATTGTTCAAATGCTTGGGGTCAGTACGATACTATTATACTTTGATACTATTATTCAAAAGTTGCACAAATTTCTATTTCAAATAAACATTTTTCTTGTAAACTTTCTATTCATCAAAGAATCCTGAAACAAATGCATCATGGTTCCTACAAAAATATTAAGCAGCATAACTTTTTTCAACATTGATAATAATCATAAATGTTTCTTGAGCATCAAATCAGCATATTGGAATGATTTTTTGGAGGATCATGTGACACTGAAGACTGGAGTAATGATGCTTTTGAATGGTAGAGTGAATTATGTCAAACTAGGAAGAGGAAAGAATGAGAGAAACCTGAGGCAATTCACTGAAGACGAGTAGTAATGAGTGCAAGAGTCAAACACTTTAATGTCTGTGTGTGGAATGAACAGTGTGCAGGCGAGAGTATTTGAAGCTGAAGTTCACCACTGTTAAACGGGGTCAGCTATGAATGTCACAGCACTCGCACTGCTGTAAAGATGGTGTGTGACTGGAGACTCCTGATTCCGATGGTTATTTCAATTTGTAAACAATACCATTTTTTTTTTGTCCTATGACATCATATACCCTCCTGAAATCCACTGATATTACAATGTGACCCTGTACTTTTGATTTGCAAAACATCATAATATAATTGCTGGAAACATAATTTCAATAAATTAGCCTGTTTTAGGAAATTTTCAGGACTTATTTTTGTCTTTCAGTTGTTTGTGAATTGTGAAGTTACTAGTTTTTTAGGAATTGCAACCCAAAAAAAAAAGCAGATTTTTTTTGTATCATTCATAGAATGTCCTCACTACCTGACAGATATCACTGAAATAAGTGTCTTGACAAATCAGTTTTTATGAAAACAAATGTTTTTGAAATGTGGA
The DNA here is from genome assembly GCF_029890125.1 of Rhinichthys klamathensis goyatoka. Classification (NCBI taxonomy): domain Eukaryota; kingdom Metazoa; phylum Chordata; class Actinopteri; order Cypriniformes; family Leuciscidae; genus Rhinichthys; species Rhinichthys klamathensis. The sequence continues at coordinate 423,236 of NW_026606839.1, forward strand.
ATGAAATGCATTGATCATTTGTACACAATAACACCAAAAACATGCTATAGAAAAGACTATGATGTACATTTTCGTTTTGTGTTGACTAAGAATAACACATTTAATTTGACTTATGCATTATTATTTTTTCCACATTACTGTAAGTAATTTTCACTGAATATTTATGGAACATTTGTTTAATTACAGTAAATCTGATTTTCTGTACTGCCACTAGAATCTATAAACAGAAAAAAGACAAAGAGTAAAAATAAAACTTATTTTTAGCTAATCACAAATGTTCAGTTTTATGTTCAGGTTACAGTTTCGTGTTAGGTCAAATATTTATGGCTGTTATATTCTCAGTTTATCTGCCATTGGCAGGTGTGGTGAAAAGTTAAGTTTGGACTTAATGCGTCTAATATGGTTTGCAATGTGCAACATTTTTTTCCCCAGAGAAAATCTTTGATTAGAGGACAGCAATTTAACTTGATCTCTGATCAAACATTTAGATTTTGTGTAGACTTTAAGATTAATACATTTATGTATACATTACTATTTTATTTAGTCATTTGTATTAAATAATTGCACATTTTAGGGGTCATTCACACAGAGCGTTTTTGCGGTTAAAAATGTGTGACGCAGGGCAGTGAAATGAAAAAAACGTTTTATCTAAAAGTTGAACTTCTTTAAGCTTGAACGTTTAAGAATGCAAAAGACAAAAGTCGCGAACGCATGTCTGTCTAGCGCATGTTGTTTACATAGAAAAACATGGCAAATTATCATAGTGCAATGGAAAACTGTGTGAACGGACCCTTACAAAGCTAATCACAAACGTTGATATCGGATTGGCCGATGTGTCTTTGGAGGGAGGGGTTTTGGTGAGAGCGTTACATACATATGCTTACATGTGATTTTTCACAGTCAAAGTTTTTTATGTTAGAAGCTGGAATCCTGAATCACTAACCACAAGGATGTGGCTGTTATCTCCACACATACACACACACACACACACACACACACACACACACAAACCTGTGGTCGTGACTCCAGAAAACACCCAGCACTGCCCGTATTTGACGGGCGCTCCTCCTTCTTTGTGGTATTGCCTGAGGATTTCTACACTGCTGCTCCAGGCCGTGGGACTCGTTCCACCCGCGTAATTCCCAGACCAGTTTCCCTCCAGAACGCCAAGGTCATCCGGAGCATTGATCTAGAAAAGGTTCATTCAAGGGTCTCTTGAGGTCAAGCGGGTAAAGGGTCTTTGTAAAGAAAGAGTCGTTTTCATAGAGAGATCATAAGCTGTGATTCATAAGGCACAAGTTTCTACTATAGAGGCTTGGGATAAAGCTACTTGTTATTGCACAGATTTAGCATATCACTTAAGGCCCCGATATACTTTAAGCCAGTTTGAAGTACGAATTGATGTGACGACATTTCGAACTAAATCAGGCCAAAACAAAGTTCGTTTCGGTAGTTCGGAACAGTTTGCTGAAGCTAAGTTACTGGAAAACACCTTTGAATTGATTGGTCCATTTTGATTAAATAATAGGTGGGTGTGGCTCTGAGGCTCCGCCTTCTTTGACGCAGAACCTACTCTGGATCATTTCTTCTGTTCAGTCCGTTGAAGTCAGATCTGAGTTATACATGAACACACTGGAGAGCTGCGTCAGAGTAGAAATTGAAGTTGTAATTCTTAAGGGGTTTTCATTCTTAATACTGTAAAGCTGCTTGCTTTAAATAAACAATGAAAATAAACGTGACTTGACTGGAGTGATGAATTGCAGAGCTGTGATCAATCGCTATGATCAGATGCTTTCTTAACTGCTGTTTTCTCACCGCTGTGTTTTTGTTCATGAGAGGAAAGCGCACATCACATATTTATATATTCATTTAAATGCCGCTCTCAGCAGTGTGTGCAACATTGGGATGTTTGCTAACAGTATATCGCTTTTTTTTGCTCCTAACCGAACAACGTAAACGAACTCGGCGTGAGTATATTGGGGCCTTTAAACAGGTCTTCACACTCATGCTTCTGTGAAAAAAAGCAATCGTAAATAGATTGTGTTAAGTATTGTTATTGTTTTTCATAAATATATATTATATGCCTAAATATACATGTATGTTACTTTGCACATAATAAAACTGTGTGCGGTTTATCTTAAAACTGAATAAAAAGTTGATAACAAAAAGAATAATACGGCACTTTTTACTAGATGTGTTCCATTAATATTGTCAGGCGAGGTGGGACTCACCATGGCAGAAATGACCCGGACCACACTGATAGGATTTCCTCTACCTGAAGGAGGAACCTCGCTGTTATCCAGCACAAACAGACAGGCCTCCAGAACTCCTTCATCGAACTGTGAGAGAGACAATCCCGAGAGACAACTTTCAATGGTCTAAACATGGTCCAAAATTAACACTCCCTAATATTAGCTTTGTCGTGTAAACAAATTCTGGTTGCAAAGTCGACACACATTTTCTGCTAATTTCCCAGTTAATGTTTCCCCGTTGTTTTTTCAATGCAATCTATAATTGTGGTATAATTGATGTCAGATTTACCATAAATGTCACATAAGACAATACAAACTGTGGTTTGGTGCTTTATGTGTTGATAAGATGTTTTTTTCCTGTCTAAGTGGGCGATTTTTGCGAGAATAAGTTGAAAATACTTATTTTTTTTGTGATACAACAACAACAACAAAAAAACGAACTAGTATCAGTGTTGTTATTATTAAACTAAAGGTATTAAAAATTGTTTTTGAAATGAAAACCTAAACTTAAATTAATTTTATTAATTTAATTAAATGAAAATTGTTGCCTTGAAGTTGAAGATGAACTAAAACTGAAATAAAAATAAATTAAATAGAAATATAAAAAAACTAATAAAATTGACAAAAGCACATAACAAAATTACTAAATCTTAAACTAAAATAAAAAAAATAACAACAGCTAATTCAAACAGAATCCTAATAAATACTATAATAGTGTATTAATAATACTAAAATAACACTGACTGTTATAAATGCTGTGGAAAGGGGAAATTACTAAAACAATTCACCCTGACAAAAATATATATATTTTACAAAAACAATGCAAAACACGGTTTCACGGCAGGTAATTTCTTCATGGCCAGTAAGTTCTAAGTTCACCCGCCATTGGCATTTGTGGTCAAATTTTTATTTGAGACTCCATGTGTCAATTATGATTTGCTTCGTGCTTTCTTGATTGTATAAGATAGGTTTTCACAAGAAATTTTCATTAACATGTTTTTATTTCCCCAGAGAAAGTGCTCTGTTCTGGTCTCCACACCTGGCCGAAGTTCCACGTGCGAGCTCCGATCTGCTTCTCAGTGCCGTAGTAGATTCTCCCAGTATCACTTAAGACGTACTCCTTCAGCTCTTTCTCACTCTCCATATACACCGTGTCCTCTGAGAAGAAAGAGAGAGAGGATGAAAACACAGTTCCAGGATTTGATACGGTGGTTTGGTTCATTTTAAAGGAAAGCAGTGACATCATCAACGTCTGGAATCTGTTGGAGTGTTCCCTGTTTCTGCACCAGGGCGTGAACACAAGTGAGGTGCAATCGGACGGGAAAAGGGAGAGAATGGAGGCACTATAAAGTAACGGAAATGATAGTAGAGGAAAGATTACGAAATGAATGGAAAAGAATCACTCAGACATGCTGGAGAAAAGAGCAGTGTAATGGAAAGAGGCCTGGGAGAGTGGAGCAGTGAGACAGAAGAAGATCAGAAGGACAGAAAAAAAAATCTCTTTTTTTTAAGATGTAAATCCTATTAGTTTTCCTCTAACACAATATCACAATTACCTGAACATAGGGCATGCTTTTCAAACTTCTAAAACAGTGGTCTAAAACTAAAAATATTAAAAATGGTTCTCATGAAAAACCTAAACTTGAAAGCCTTGACAACTAAATAAAATAAGTTTAGTACTAAAGTACTAAAGTACTAAATTTACTAAAACCTGAAATAAATGAATTAAATTAAATAAATTAAACCTAAATGGAAATGGAAACCTTAAAATTGTGATTCGCTGTTTCGGATATTTATGTGGTTAATGCGAGTGTTCCCGGATACGGAAGAAAGCATGTAGAAAACACTTTTGTTATTGATCTAAGCCATTCGCTGAATAAATTAAAAGCTTCGGTCAGCAACATTTCAGTCATTAGTTTTTTACTTTATCGAAAAAGATGAACTAATAGCTTATAAGAATGGCAAATGATATATCAGTAGATTCAATCATAATTCCGTTTACATGAAACAACGTAAGTTATCATTTATCAACTATAACTGTGGTAACTCCAAGTACTTAAACTGTATTTGTCACAACCAAGACTTATAAAGCATATTTAATACGCAAAAATGTTTCACGTTGTTGGCAAATGTTTCAACTATGTAACTATGTTTTCAAAACAATTCCACACATGTAATGGCTGGGACATTGAAAATTATTTTAATATGCAAAACTGTTAAGCAATCATAGCAGTGGGCGTCTTGAATGCCCATTAAAACAAAGAGAGGGTCAAAGACAGGATAGACTATTACTTCGCCTATTTTGATGTTTTTGGATTTTCTCTTTGACCTGAGAGAAAATTATGCAGTTCATGATCCCTTTAATTGGTCACTTATTCCATTTGTCCAAGCTTTTATTTAATGTTTTGTAAAAATTGGGCTGATAAAAGAATACTCCCTAAATTGTAGCATTGTGCCCTTGTAGTTAAGTTATAATGAATAAAGAGTCTGAGCTTGACCGGACATTTATCTGAAACTCAGCTACACCCTGTTATTGAAGTACTTCCTTAAATTAAACATTACATTCAGAGTTACAGAGTTCAGCATGTTCTGAAGAACAAGAATGAGCCACATGTAGTGTTATAAAACAAGCCGTGCTGAAAGAACCCAGTAAAGAATGACAGGAAGGGCCTGGAGTGAAAGAGCGGCCAAGGAGGGAGAGAATGAGAGCGGGAGAGGGGAAAATATATTTGACATGTGGAATGCCAGATGAGGTGGGACTGTAGAAGAAACATCAGAAAAAAATGCAGAGAGAGGGGGAAAAAAAGAAAGAGAGAGAAACGATTACAGTGTCAGCAGTGAAAGGTGATTTGGCAGACCTCTCTCTTTCCTTAACAATCATCTCTGGTATTCAAGCGCAGGAAAGAGTGCACAGCCCGAACCACCCTACAAAACAAGCTTTAAAGAGGAACTATTATCTGGATTTTGTTTTTGGGCTCTACTAGAGTAATTTTTTCATCCTCAAATGTTCAAAAAGAACATAATTTTTCCAATATTTAACATTGTTGCAGCTCCTCTCTTCCCAGTCTTTCAATAACGCTCTGTTTAGTTCTTGTCTCTATGAAGCCCCTCCTTCTGAAAAGCGCAATGTGCTCTGATTGGTCGGCTGGAGGAGTGTGTCGTGATTGGTCAAGCGTTTTGAGCGTTTGGGAAATGTCCCGCCCCTTACTTTAACCCCAAGTTTCAACACACTACTAACTCAACCAGGCCACGCCCCTTTATGTCCTTATAAATATTGGGATATTATGTTTCCTTAATCGATTTGTATTTGCTTCACCAAGTAATCATTGATCATAAGATATAAGATTAAGATCATAATATAATATATAAGATCATAAGTGATCATAAGATTTTCATTCCTTATCACAAACAAAATTTTCCAACTTTTATTATCTTTTATTAGTGATTGTAAACAAAACTGTAATTCTATGGAAGAGAATCTTAAGTTGTTCAAAAGCTTAAGCAGCCATATCCACATTTGCTGAATTTTATTTATTTTCCCCCATCAGCCCATTTATAAATTTTGTTTCTTTTCTTAATGTAGTTTACATACATATTAACGGTTAACAGTTCTCACGTTTGCATTTTATCACATATGCAGATGTAATATTGCACTAAAATACAGTGATTTCTGTGAAATATTAGAATTAGTTTAGCCCGTGAGTTATAGCCAGTAGTTGCAGTGAAGCCAAAGTAGTTGTTAATCCAAACTTCTGCAACACAAATGGAGAGCAAGAACACATTCAATCCTCCTGAAGACTGATGTAAGTCACTGGGCTACAAGAGGAAACTTGCACCTTCATGTTATATTGTGTTGACAGTTGCCTGTGCAATATTTTAGACTAAATATATCAGCGTTTCTCAGACAAGCTTCAGTGGAGGTGTAGTTTGGCTTCTCGTCAATGGATGAGTAGTTTGGTAGAGTCATCCTCGCTGCATTCCGACATGACGTAATTCATAAATGCATTACATTCTATGTGTTGATGAAAATGGTACTATGCCAATCATGAGCATAAAATATCTTCTTAAAGGATCATGAAACCTTTTTTGAGATGTTTACAGGGTTGAAACAATGATAGCACTCTTTTTTTTTTTATTAAAGGGCTATTATACAATTTAAAGGTTCCTAATTTTGTTGCGGAGGTCTACTACAATAATTTTACATTGCATTCAAGGTCAAAAAACATTTAATTTTCAGCATTTGCAGCATCAGCTCTTTTCTCACAGTGTCTGAAACGGTTCAATCAGGGATTCGGTCGCTCTAAACCCCTCCTTTCTGGGAGCCTACTGTGTTCTGATTGGTCAGATGGCTCAGTCTGTTGTGATTGGTTCACCGCTTACAGCGCGTGTCGGAAACAAAACGCTCATTACCATATCTGAATTTCAGATCCAAACCTTCCTCAGCACTTGTATACACACACAGTGATACGAACAGTAGCGATGGCGTCAGTTTTACAGTATAAATTCGAGCCCAACTCCTTATCCAAAGTGGATTTGCATTCGCAGCACAGAAGACAGCGTCTTCTCCACATGTTGACAACACAAACCAAACTCTTTCAGGCCTCAGCTACAACTACAGTGTGTTTGAGGGCGGGTCAAGTAGACGTTCATAGGGACCCAATGAAGTCTATATGCAAATTTAAAAACCAACATAGGTTCATGCAGATTTTCTGTTTTCAGAGCCGTTCTTTTGGTTTAAAAAGCAAAGTTAAACCAATGTCACGAAATGTGAGGTATAAATGTGAGTTTTTTTCTGATTCATTCAGAGCAGTGACACATCTACATCAGTGTATGAGCTTTTCTACACATTATTGATAAGAATGAACTTTCAATATGATCACTGCGCTGTATTACGGATAAGATCGCATATGTTGGAACAAAGTGTTTTTGTCTTACCTTCACACCAGGGATTGAAGAGCATGTAAATGTCTTTGTCAGGGTCGTGTGTGGTAGTTTCGCCCGTCTTCAGACATTGCGTTGCGACGGTCAGCTTGTACTTTCCGATGATAGCAGTGGTGGAGGAGTTGACGGACAGCTTGACTCGGTTGACGCTCTGCTCCACGATCTTGGCCTCCCAGCGTTCATCCTGGAGTTCTTCCACCAACGGTATGATGATGTGCGTGCCCTTTGACACTAGCGGAAGCGTTCCTGAATGATGACATGGACATGAAACACATGCTTTGAGAAGAACATGATTAATTGGGTTCTGAGTTTTGACATTTCTGGTAAATTATTACACGAGGGAGGATTTCAGCCAAATCCAAACAATCCAACTATGTTGAAATACTGAGTCAGTCACACAAGGTCAAAGACAGCCAAAGCAGTGAGCTAGTAATAAAACACATAAGGCTTGCACAAATGATGAAACCTGGTCCTTCCTTTTTCAATTCCTGTTCTTTAGGACATATGTGATTTATTAATAGTTAAATAAGTCATGCATTTAAATGTTTATGTGTCAGATGTGAAACATGAAAATAGCTGAGTAGGAAAAATAGTGCACATGATATCAGCAGAAAGGAAAAGTCAAGTTATACTTTTTGATGAAAAATTACTTTCATGATCCAATCAAATCCTGATTTTTTTTTCTTGACATTTTTTGGGAGTTGAATATCCTGTTTCACTCTGAAATTTGGAATAAAAATGGATTTGGAAAAATGAATATCAGTTAGTTTGACCAGTTGAGTTATCTTGTATCAGCATGAAGTGGATTTATTGTTAATATCTCACTCCTTAACTTCCTATCTCTTCAAAATAAGTGAGATGTATCATTGGGTGCGGCTTGAGAGAGAAATTTCAAAACCACAGATGTTTAAGCCCTAATCAGTGAGACGAGATGAGCACTCCACTCCTTTTCCAGTCCGAAAATAATCATTTCAAATATGTGACCCTGAACAAAACCAGTCACATGGATACATTTTTTTTAAATATTTTGATGTATACATCACATGAACATAAGCTTTCCATTGATGTATGGTTTGTTAGGATAGGACAATATTTGGCCGATACACAACTATTTGAAAATCTGGATTCTGTGGGTGCAACATTGAGAAAATCGCCTTTAAAGTTTTCCATTTATGTTCGCGATTGTGAACATTTTTGCACAGGATGACGATTTTTCTTATTTTGTTAAAATAAGTCTTAAAATTAGTCTATAAAAAAGAGCCCTTCGGAAGCAACAGAAGATACAAACATGTTACCCGGAAGACAAAGTACAAATGACCTTGATCTTCAAATTCAAAAAGTTTTCACCCCCAGGCTCTTAATGCATTTTGTTTCCTTCTGGAGCATCAGTGAATGTTTGAACCTTTTTTAATAGTTGTGTTTGAGTCCCTCAATGATCCTGAGTGAGAAAAGATGGATCTCAAAATCATACAGTCACTGCTGGAAAGGGTTTAAGTTTGCAAAAGATGCTGGAAAACGGAAGAATTTGAATCAATCGATCAATCAATCAATCTACCATCTATCTATCTATCCCATGGTTTTTACTTTATGTTTGAAACCAACATACAAAATAGATAAAGCACGTTTATTTATGTGACTTCTCTTCAGGCTCACCTGTCTTCAGTTCCAGGTGAAGTTTATCAGTGTTTGGGTTGAAAGGTCGTGAGAGCTCAAGCTCCATTTGAAACGTCTGTCCTCTGCGGATGATGAGCTGGTCACCATAGTATTGATCCGTGTGATGCTCCTTCTTGTTCCGATCAGTTTTCCGACTGAGCAGATCCACAGAACGCACTGCTAGAGACAGCTCTGATGGGAAAAGATGGAGAAAAAAGATTGAATTTGAGGAACTTCAGAAGAGGTTTGTTGTATTTGACTGTCTGAGACTGAGCTTCTCACCGTTTAGTTCTGTATCACCACCGCTAGGAGGAACTGGAGATGCCGGCTCTTCTTTTTCTCCATCCACAGCTTCCTTTTCAATGGTCAAATCATACAAGCTGCTCTGTTTCCGGAAGCAACATGGACAAGCCTTCCGTAACCAACGTCGACATCCGCTCTCGTCTTTCTTCACTTTGGCCTCGGTGTGTCTCTCAGGGACGGCCAGACCATTGCTTTCAGAAGCACCGTGGAAACGGCCGACAGCGGAGTTATCTCGGATCGACAGTCTTTCTCCTGGCATCCTGAAAGACATCGTACAAAGTAATTATTACATGGAAAATCAAAGACTCGATGCAAGTGAAATGAGCAGACAATATAAGTTTCAAAATGACATTTGTTGATAATGGTTAATCGGTGAAGCAAATTCAAAGAGGATACAAACAAGATCTCATTAATCAGAGAGCCAAGAGCGAAGTGAATATATCATTCGAAAACCAGCATATGGTTAAGCATTAAGCATTTGCATAATGCATCTGTCAAGATATAAAACAGTTCTTAACTTCGAAATGGAACAAAAACAAGTTAGAGATAGATATGGGCCTGGCTTGAGGAAATGTAAAGTGTTAAGTTTTTTTGTTTTTGAGGTTAACACAAGACTATTTCCCCTGCTTATGTTCTCTATCAATACGCATGTAACTGAGTGACAGTTTGCGTAGGTGAATAAGACTTTAACATTTGCACAAAACAAAATAAAAATGAAACCAAGGGTCATACATATGCATCCAGTATAAGATAAATGCATAATGCAATAATGCAATGTAATTGTTTCTTTGTGTATTTTCTCATTCGAGACTGAATTTAAATGCTGTTTAAAGATCATGCTGGAAGTAACACATTTGCACAAAATAAAAATCAGTACACAAAATTGGTTTAAAATGCAAAATATATGTTTTTATGATGATAACTGGATGCATCTCATGGAATGAAACATAGCAAAAATGTTGTGCATACTACCATTCGAAAAGTTCAAAAAGTGCATGAGTTAAAGCCACCATGCACAGGAATAGTCCACATACATCTGCGTTTCTCCAGTGTTGTTAAAGTAATTGCCTATTTGGTCATGAGCTGCAAACTTTAACATGTCACTTAAAGATACAGGAATTTCCCAGCGTTGCTTTCACCACCAGATACTATGTCTCAGATTGCCATTGCCAAATAAACATATTGTATATAACTATTAAGTGATCGGTAGTTTTTTGGTGCAAAATAGACTAATCAAGAAGAACAGAAATGTTGACGTTGCATGTGCGTTCTGTCCTAGTGACGCTGAGTAAACATTGAAAATGAGAACCATGTGTCTTCCTCCCAATGGCCTTGTGCTTTCCCTTAATCTCCACAACATGTTTTCTTCTGTTTTCTCAAGACATTTCTCACAATTACCAAATTCCAAACTCTCAACAACCAACCAGCAGCATTTCTGAGACTCATTCCCTTCAGTTTAACAAAACAGACTTCTGTACTTTCTCTTTAACATCTCAACGGTTTCTGCTCAACTGAAAAGAGATTGAATGGACAGCAAATTGAGACTTTTTGTAGTATTGTTCTCATCAAAACTCTAGAGGAGACTAAAGAGATAACAACTATAGATCAATAGCTATGTTTCCATCCATCTATTTTTATGTTCATTTTGGGATATTGCATTAAAAAAACTGGATGGAAACACCATGATGTGCATAAATGCAAAAAATGTGCATTAAAAATGTATGCGCTCAATGAGGCAGATACATTTTTTATTCGATTAGATGTGTATAAACTACAATTTTTATCCGATTAGATGTGCATAAACTACATTTTTTATCCGATTAGTCGTGCATAAACTACAATGGAAACACATTTACCAAATAAATCCCTCGATGAGAAAAAAATAAATCACATGACCTTTCCTCAACAGTGGATGTGATTGGATAAATGGACTTAACCAGTGGATCAAGTTCTCAACAGTTTGTTTAGTCATTCTGAAATGCCTGAGCCAAAGTCTGTTATCAAAATGATTTCGGTTTAATTCCCAGGAGACAGAAGCGCCTCAAATGATTGCGTCCCCAAACACCAGGCATCTGAACGCAAGATAACATGACAGCATTTATTGCGTTTCGTCAATTTATGATGTAGGAAGAAAGAGGCACAGTAGCTTCCCAGATTGCAGCAACTTCCATTTTTATTACAGATATGTTGCGCCAATATCCCAGGAAGTGATGATTTTGTTATCTTGAACACATGGGATGGAAACGCAGCTTTATTCGTTTTATGCGATATTCCAATTTTGCGCACAAGTTAAATTCGCAACTTTGAATGGAAACATAGCTAATGACATAAAAAATCTTCTATTTCTCTACATTCCTCCTCTTTTCTAGCTTGCTTGCTAATACTTTTCTAATAAATCTAGCATTATGAATACTGAATTATTGACTCTTTGAAGAATTGCTTTAGTTCCTCTTTTGAAAGTTGTTTTGGATAAAAGCTAAATGCATTAATGTAAAAGTACTGTAATAACTCAAACGGTGATAAGATTTGTAGAGATACTAACATCTGTAATCCAAAGTCAAAGATTTCAATGTGAAACTCCTAAACTCTACTGTATGACAACTATTGACTCATTTGAGTTTCTTTTTTCTTTCTCCAAATAAGTTTTAGCTGAAACATCTAAGACAAAGGTTATATGTCATCAAAACATAACTGAAAGCTTGATTAAGTCTCTTTAGCTATGAAAAACTTTACTCTAGGCACGTCATTGATCTGTTATCCTCTTATTTAAAAGTGTTGTAAGCAATTTCACCCATTTCACTGACTTAGCAGATTTAGCCACTGAATTAGACCACCTTTAAACACATCAGATAACATGTTTGCCTATGTTTACTATTGAGCTAAAAATGTCCTAAGGTTTACCAGTTTAATACAGCCAAACACACACAGTTCTGCTCATAAGTTTGCAGCTGTATATGTGGTCATGTGCAGCACAAGAATGTGTGCAATGCTGCTCTGGATGAGTGTAAGTCACTGATGCCTGCAGACTACGCCATTAACACTACAGTTACAGGACAGACTACAGAGGACAAATGTGAATCTGCTTTATTGTTTTATTCAATTAGGAAATATGTACTCATGACCTGAGAGATGAGACCTTTCACAAGGCGTGATGAGTCGCCTCCAGCTGAAAGATTCTCAAAAGAGCCATTGCTCATTCAAAGACTTTATTCAAGCAATTCTCTGTGTTCAACCAATTTCCTAAACACAAGCCTCAAGAGGTCACGACCTCTAGGGCCCTGCAGGCACAAAGTGAGACAACACTGAGAGGGTTATATCTGGAAGGAGAATCTGTGTAATGTGATTTATTTTTTAATAGATCTTAACACTGTAGTCTGACATGTAAAAAAATCAAATTTTTGGAATGGAACATTTCTTGAAATTACAAAATATCGTAAAAATTAAAAAGAATTGTATGTGTTTTTTTGTTGAGTATCATATTCGATAAATAAGGCTTTTATGGCCCATATATAATATGATATAGTGAGAATATGATGGAAAAAACACCTTATTTTCACCATTTTCAGAGGCCCAAACTGAGTAGAAATATGCAATTTGTTGCAGATGCTCATATTTATATGGCTAGAAAAAAAGTAAGAAATTCTGATTAATGAGATCTTCATTACTATATAGCAAGATTTCAATATTTCATAGCTAAAAGACACCTGATGGACACCATGGATTTTTTTTTTTTTTTTTTTTTTTTTTTACAATTGTACAAAAAAGCTTTTTACTTGCTAAAAAAAAAGTCTAAAATATCAGGCGACAGAAAGCATGTAGAATTGTGGACAATGTTTTTTTTCAGCAAAGTTTTGATTATGTTGATAGTTAAGGGGACTTATAAATTTGTGTATTAGATATGATAGGCTTTATAGGGTTAACGATATAATATCCCAAAAGAAACCAATGTATCAAAGAGATCTCAATATTTCATCAAATTCTTCTAAGACCAAATAATCTGTGCTGTTATGCACATTCCTTCTATAGTTCTACTCTTACTGTATGACTATTTTTATTTCAACAAAGGACTTTTAGGAGATACATCTTTGCTGTGTTTCGGTTAAGCATCAACGATGACTGAGAACAAGCAGGTCTCATGAGCTATAAAAGAGCAAACTCTAAGCAGCACATTTGGTGTCATGAGATGCCGCAGGGATATATGGATGTTTAGAATGAATCATACATGTATACATAGACAGCTATGATCAGAATGCTAGAATGCAAACTCAACCCTGACCTGACCTCTCCAACGCAGGACAGCCTTTCTCACACATCTGCTCTCTCTAAATCATGATTCACTGTGACCCATGAACCCTGCTCGCTAATATAAGTTTTCCCTAATATGGCATTAATCCCATTCTTTTAAACTTTCTATTCATCAAAGAATCCTAAAGAAAATGTATTACGGTTTTTAACATTGTTTTCAACATTGATAATAATAAGCAAATAAAAAGCAAATAAGCATATTAGAATGATTTCTGAAGGATCACAGGAATAAATTACATTTTAAAATGTATTCACATACAAAACAGTCATTTTAAATAGTAATAACATTTCACATATTACTGTTTTTGTTGTAGTTTTGAACAAATAAATGCAGCCTTGGTGAGCATAGGAGACTTCTTTGAAAAAATCTTACTAAACTTCTGGAATTGTATATGCCCACTTTTTTGATAGTGTGAGTATGTGTAGTTACTAATGTAACTCCAGCAGCTGGTCAAACGCCAAAGATAGAGCGAGCAACTGGCAAATATGTGCACATGAGAGGGGTGGTGGCGGCACATCTACTCCACTGAGCTGTATTTAGATTTTAAAGGGATAGTTTACCCAAAAAAAAAGCTAATTCTCTAGTCATTTATTCACTCTAATGAGACCCAAACCACTTTTTTCTGTCGTAAAGCACAAAAGGAGATGCTAAGCAGAAAGTTGACACTGCTCTTTTCGGGACAAATGTAAATGCACTAGCTTTGTGTAAGGAACAGACTGAAATTGTAATGTTATTCACTTGAAATCGTTTGATGTCAATGCTCAAATATGCAGAAGCACAGATTCAATTTCTGTCTGTCGTTCTGTGCAAAACAGCCGACTCTTTTTGTATTCCACTAATCATACGGAAACAACATAAAGGAGAGTAAATGATGGTGTATTGTCATTTTGGAGTCAACTATTTGACAAAAGCAGTGCACAAGTGTGTGTTCATCTTGTATCTTGGTTTACACATCCAAGTTTTATATGGAAGCCAATTATTTTAATTTCACACCACAAGGCATATTTGGAGGGACAAATGCTCAACTCGGATGTCCCAGACTGTTACACCTGGCAACAGCGTTATAAACACAATGAAAATAAACAACAGGAGGCATAAGTTCACACACCTAATGAAGTCATCATGTGGCACACCTCTATTCCTCTATTCTTCAAACTTTCATCATTTCCATGATGCAGAAAGAATGACTGGGTTTATCAGGGGTTGAGAAAGAACACGACTCGACATGCTGTTCTTGCATCACAGCAAATAAATGTTTTAGATAAGTTAATGTTCTAGTTCGTCACGGCTAACAAAAACATGCTCTAACGGTGTGTTCACACCGAACGCGAATAGAGCGTCAAATACGCGTCTATCGCGTCTAGTTAGACGCTTGAACATTCGCTCGAGTTCAAATTTTTCAACTTGCGCGGAAGACATTCGCGGCAAACGCGTCGCCCAATTCGCGTCATTCGCAACGCCCGGAGCGAATGATGCGTCTATTCGCGTCTTTGCATTGACTTTGTATGTAATCTACTCGCGCAAATAATTAAATTCGCGTTCGGTGTGAACACACCATAAGAATCTTTTGCAAACAGTCATTAAGTTATGAAAGCATTACTTCTGAATGTTCTCCGAATGTTGAAAAAAAAATTTTATAGTTTTTTTTTTATGCGAAAGTTCAGGAAACGTTCCATTTTATTATTCTGAAAACATTATGGGAACGTTACTTTTGAATGTTCAGAGAACATCCTGAAACAAGTAATACAATTTCAAATATGTCAGACGAATGTCCAACTGAAACGTTTCATAAACAATGTATAAATAACGTTTTTGTGCGTTTTGAGTTTTGATTATGAAAGGCCCGATAAGTTTAAACAAATGTTCTATTAACGTTACAGGGAGAATGTTTGCTCATAACTTTGAGAGAACCTTGCCAGAACGTTAGCCAAAATTTTGAGAATGCTCTGTTAGCTGGGATCACCTTGCAACCAATCAGAACACCCTAGCTTGCTGGGTGGTAATGGTTACCCTAGCAACCACATAGCAACACCCTGGCAACCACCCAAAACAGACTGTTTGGGTGTGCGTATGTGTTGATTTTGGCCGTCAAAACCAGACCCTCATTGTTGGAATGCAATAGGGCATTAGGGCACTTTACCTTTCCTTTCCAGAAGCTTTAAAAAAGTCTCTTGGATCTCTATTAAATTTATGAGGGACTAAACAGAACATTCAGAATATCCACCCAACAGTTTAGAGGGGAGAAGATCTTACTAGAGAGTTTTGCAATACAATCAAATTTATAAATGTTTAAAAAGAACTAAAGCACAAGGAACACATTCATAAATGGAAAAGTTTACAGAAAAAAAAAATAATTCTGTCACCATTTTCTCCATTTAAATGAAATGTTAGTCAATGATAACTGAGATAGATGCTAAACACATAAAAGTTCATGTTTACAGCCGTCGGTGGAGTCATGAGGAGAAGAGCACATGATAATCACACTGTCGAATAGCCTACACCAAATCCTCGTTCAAATGGATGGCCAAGAAAAAAATTATTGAAAGCAGCAGCCTCGAGAAATTGGATTAGTCAAATAAACAAACACATGTAAAAAGAAAAAAACAGAAGGAAAGGCTTTTAAACCATTGGAATAACTCATTCATTCATGCAGAAACCAGGGGAGAGTGATGGAGAGATACAGATGTTCTCAGGTTCTGATGAACTGAAGTATCTGAACAATGTGAGGAGCTTTTTGTTCAGTTCCCCACCCTATCAAATCAGAAACAGCTGGAATCCATAAGCAAAAGCATCTGGAAACCATGCAGTCAGTGTCTAGCGCAGCTTTAACTGTGTTTCTAGTCAAACACTAACATACAGTATGTATGTAGATCAAAAAAAAATATTTGCACTTATAAGAAGTATGAATGTCAGTGCATTATAGCCTACAGTTATCTGCTCTTAAATCCTGCATAAACATTTGCACAGAACTTCACTTCATCATTTTTTGAGCACAAGGCTTCATATTTTGCTAAACAATGAAATTACATTCAGACATGTTTGATTTCAGTCCAAATACGTAATCTATGAACAACTGCATCCTTAAGGCATATTAGATGTATAACCTACATCAATAATAACTGTGGCTTGTAACTGTGGTTTTAGTTTCTCGGTTCTCAAAAGTTCACACATGCAATCACCCAAACGAGACTACTAAGACATCGTGAAAGTGCTACGGTTCACTTAAACATACGCAATGATAATTTGATCTTCAGAACCTCAAACCTTGGATCGTCATCTGCTCGTTCTGGACAGCGCGCGAGACCACGCAAAGTCAAGTAATACTTCTGCACAGATCAAACACGACTGACAGAAAGTCATTGAACAAAAAAAATAAAAATAAAAGATTTCGCCTTACTTTTGTATGGTTTTCTTCACGGGATTCCGATAGTGTTCTTCAAATGAGTGCAGTACGCGCAAAACTCGTACTAAGACTAGCACATATAAACCGAGTTAGGCTATACGCCCATCAGAGACAGACTAGACGCCCACCCCGGCAATGACGTGTTTTTATAGCGATCAATCTATCATATCAATACATTTCATAAAGTAGTTCACATGGTCAGTGTCATAAATTTGCTTACATTAGAGACAGAATCTAAATATCAATAATAACTAGATCATAATCTCCAATAAATATATATATATATATATATCTTTTTTTTTTCTTCTTTTTTTTCTTTTTTTCTTGAAGATTATGATCTAGTCTTTTACCATGTAAATTTCTAAATGGTAGTGCTATTTTTTCTAGAATGAAGTAAAATGTTAAAATGTACTTGTCCCCAGTCTCCCCTTAACTTGTGAAATGGACAGTTTTCCTAAAGTCTTATTAAAGTCTTATTAAAGACATTTGGGATATGAACGCTTACAGTAGCCTACCATTACCAGTCTTGATATTTAACTTTATTCTAAATAATTATTTGAAAGGACTGCGGGGTATCTCACAAGAGCAATCATTTCCCTTTCTGCCCTAATAATAGTTTAGAGGAAGTGAAAGTGAAGCTTTCATAAAGATCTGTTTTTCTATTTTGTTTTTAAGTTTGTTGGTTAAAACATTATTACATTTGCCTACATTAAGGCATAAATGTTACTTTAAAGTACTACCACAGTGTGTTATGCAATAAGATCAAAGCAATGTGTATTGTGTTCTGTCAAATTATTATAATTCAACAAGACCGTCCCACAATCCACAGGGTGAATCGTTCCATCAAAAGCAATAGACCAAGTTTATATTTAAGACATCATAAAATCAAATTTGGACTTTTGAGTCTTTTAGTCCAAGTCTTTTAATTGCTAACTACTAAGTTGACTAAATAAAATGTAATCAGACATACACATTTAAAATCCACTTTCTCAAGAAAATTGATGACATCATCCTGCAATCAGAGGCGTATCCATATTTTTGTCCAGACAAATAGTCTCTAGAATGAGAATGTTTCTCTCTTTAATATGCCTCCCACATTTGCCTGTTTTCATAGAAACTTGTCAACACAGAATCCTTTCATATATATGGTTATGGGAATTAGGCTTTTTTTGTTGTTGTTGTCATTGTGTCTGCTTTTTTTTTAAAGGTTCGTTGATACTTTTTGTAATGTGCTGCATTCTTTTACACAAACACAATGTGTAACTGATGAGACAGTCAGCAGAAGTTCATCAGGTCAGTGGAAAGTTTTGAAAGTACTGTATGTGGTTTCCAGTAAAACCATTGTACAGGAAAAGAAAACCTCAGTGTGCAGTTACACAAGTGTCTGACTAAATTAATACAATGTTATCACTTATTCTTCCATATTAATTGGTAAATGGCATCATTCTGCGGTAAAATACTTTTGTATTGTAATGTTAAACTTTATTTTTGACCCTTGCCATCCCAGACTTGAGATTTTCTCAAGCAACTGTACTAGTTTTATGTTTCTCATAACACTTGTATCACTCTCACTTTCTTCTTAATAAGAAATAATATTTTTTTGCATGATACATGAAGAGTACCCAGAGTTTATTTCGCAATTTATGACCGAAAAGAGAAAAAAATTACTGGTAGGCATGACATAGCTTTGACGTCAAGACTAAATGAGTATTGAGTAAAGCAACCTTTCTCTGCAAAATTATAGAGACTCAGGAAATGAGTAAGAAGAGTGACGGACACAAACTTTACACTCTCTGATTCATGGTTAGCCTATATATTTCATAGCATATAGTACGTGAATACTTTGATTGATAAGTTATGACTTCATAGAGTCTGCAGTAAGGGAAAAAAATTAAGGTGGCACGTCCAAATGTGTCAGCAAGATTAAGCTATGAGGGTGTGTCTTTTTTTTCTTATCTGAACAAAAATCCATTCAGAAAAAAGCTGTTAGGAAATACATCATCATGAGCAGAGTAACTCATCTGGTCTGATTCATCCATAAAACATCCGCTTCTCTGATCTCACAATCTAACCCACCCAATTCAGATCACAAAGTACACTACTAACTAAAATGAGTTGGGTTAACTCATTTAAAGTGATAGTTGACCTTTAAATTTAAATTCTGTCATTAATTTCTCACCCATGTCGTTCCAAACCCGTAAGACAATCGTTCATCTTTGGAAAAGATGAGATAAAAAGAGATTGTAAAACTAATCCATATGAATTGAGCAGTTTAGTCCAAATTTTCTGAAAAGATTCAATCGCTTTATATGAACAGATTTAATTAAGGCTTTTATTCCTTAACATTGATCAGCGAACATAAACATAAAGAAGCTCAACCAAACCTGCTTGAAGCAAGAGAACAAACCTCTTTCAGAAGCTCACACGTGCTGCGTAACACGAGAATGAACCTCGTTGGTTCTTCCACGTCAAGCGAACTTGAGCTTCTGTTTACCACAACTAATGTGTGAGTTGATGAATATGTGAATAAAAGCCTAAATTCAATCTGTTCATCATATAAAGCAGTGGTTCTCAACGTCTCCTGCAGGGACCCCCTGGGGTGCAACCACAGAAAAACCACAGTCCCGAAAATTCTCGGGCCAGCAGCATGTGTCCAAATTTCAATCTTAACTGTTCTATTTCATCAGAAACGATCTTAAAACAGGGCTTTAAGTGTAAAATACCGAACTTGTCCTTTAAAGCTCCTGTAGGTAACTTTTGAAAACATGTATTTGCTAAAACTGTCATTATGTCCTGACAGTAGAATATGAGAAAGATAATCGGTGTAAAAATCAAGCTACTCTGGCTCCTCCCAGTGGTCCTATTGCCATTTGCAAGAAATACACACTCCCGGTCAGAAACAACCAATCAGAGCCAGGAGGAATGTCTTAGCAGTGTCAATCACGCTCGTGTACGCGCTGATCACACCCCTCTCTTGCACAGCGCGAGCCGTCGTTCAAACTCAAGATTGCCGGCGTGCTGCAGCTGTGCTTATGACGGAGAAACAACCTAAACTGCCAATTCTCGAGTGACACCTGCTCATAAAACAAAGAGGTAAAAGGAAAAAGACCGATGACGATAAACAAGCGAAAAAGAAAGAATTACACAAAACCCATTGACTCGGTGTCAAAACTCTAGCCGCATAACATGTAGATAAAATGTCACGCACTCTGCTAAGCAACAATTGAAACCTGCTAATTCACTGGCTTGTCATGTTGCTGAAATAATGTACTAGCACACCTTATCTAGCATTATATATCGCTAGAATAATTACTTACATACTGTAACGTTAGTTACCGTTTTATTAACGTTATCTTACTGGCTATTTATAACTTATAGAAAGAGTGCAACGTTATAAAGTTACATGTAGGCTATTGGAAAATACATAATGATTTGAGGACCAATTTTGTAGTCAAAGTATGGGCAGGCCATAGTCAATGTAAAGCATATTATTGACGTTTAGTCCCTATTAGTGAATGTGCCATATAACTTTTTATCCGCTGTTATGGGTGGCCCTGTTTACTAGCCTGCGCGTTCACGACAGGCTCCGCTGTGGAGGACGAGCTG
Organism: Rhinichthys klamathensis goyatoka; assembly: GCF_029890125.1. NCBI lineage: Eukaryota > Metazoa > Chordata > Actinopteri > Cypriniformes > Leuciscidae > Rhinichthys > Rhinichthys klamathensis. The sequence continues at coordinate 443,700 of NW_026606839.1, forward strand.
TGGAGGGAGGGCTTTAGCGCAGCAGAGAGCAAGGGGGTGGGACCTGGAAGTTGTGCTTGTTCAAATTTTCAGGCTAAGTCAACGTTTTCTCAAAACTCCCTACTGCAGCTTTAAGTCCTATTGTACCGAATTTTGGTTGTAGTTCCACCAGATTTCCACTGGGGGCGATCGCCCATGAATGGGAGTCTATGGAGCTAGACGGCTAAATTAGTTTCTTTCGCCCGATTGCCGTTGAGAAATCTCAGATTTGATAGTAGGTTTTGCAAGTTCAACATGGGTTCTAGGTCGAAAGTTGAATGAACGAGTACTTATGTCCTTTCGATTTCTTACAGGTTGAGTTGTTGTTGCCCATAACACGCTAGCATTCTGCTAATGGATGCTGGTTGGTCAGTGAAGGACTGATTATGCCCAGAGATACCGCTTGATGGAATCGTGGCATCCGAAGCAGGACCACAATGTTAAGAACTTTAGTTTTACAAAAACTCTTCTAGCATGTGTATTTACCTGTGTCAGCTGTCTCGAGAGAAAAGAAAGTGCAGAGCGCGAAAGCACCTCTTTGTGGTAGGCCATTCTCAGCTTTTTACTTTGAGAAAAATCATAAAGGCAAAAAACGCAGGCAGAAAAAAAAACCGGTGAGAAAACAAAAGCAACAGATTTGCACACATTACAAAGACACAAAGATGATGCATGATTGCCGTTTACTTTATTGAAAGCATTGGTGGCTTAATGGGTGTCTGAAGAGATGTTGAATTGAGTCTTGTGTATGGAAGTGGCAAAGTGATTGATTTAATTTGTGAAATTGTTTTTGTGTTTTGTTTTGGACCTACAACTGACGGTGGGGTTCCCATTTTCTTGTATATGGTTTACTGGTAACGCTTTAGATTACAGCCCGGAAAGTACTGCGTAATTAAAGCAATTTTACAGCGTAACCTTCGGTAATTATAGTGTACCTATAATGTACTTACAATATAAGTATAAGAGAACAATATTTTAAGTTTGGGGAATAAAGGGGTAACAACCAGGAGAATTAAAAAATTATTTATACTGTAAGTATTATAGAACTAAGGGGTACTTATTCTACTATTATGATATAACAATCTTACATTTGGGAGCAATTTAGCGAGAACATACACTGCGTACCTTTTTGAAATAATGGTGAACCAGTACATACTGTATAGGCTTTATAAATGCATAGATGTATACCCTGTAATTTTTAAAATTACAGGGTATACATAATACAGACTATTGCAACTTTTGCTTAAATGTGGAAAGATACTCTTGTTTCATGTAGCTTGTTACCCCCTTGTTCCATGTAGTTATAGGGTAAGTGTGACATTGCGGGCCGTAAATTAAAGTGGTGCTTGTTACCCCCTTGTTCCATGTAGTTACAGGCCAGGGTAACAATAAAAATGTATACACACAATCTTATATCACTGACTCGGAAACCTTTATTTATTATACAAGCACCACTTACCCTGTAACCACATGAAACAAGATATATTTCCCAGTATTTAAAAAAATTGCAATAGTCTTAGCTTTTCTTGCCTTGAAACATGTTAGCCCAACTTAAACATCTGCACTTTTACTATCATAAAATAAATAAATAAAAGTATAAATGCATAGATATCTACCCTGTAATTTAAAAAAAGCATATACAGTATGTATTGGTATACAATTATTACAAAAAGGTAAGCAATGTGTATCGCTAAATTGCTCCCAAATGTAAGATTGTTGTATCATAATAGTAGAATAAGTTACCCTTAGTTCTATAATACTTACAGTATAAATATTTTTTTAATTCTCCTGGTTGTTACCACTTTATTCCCCAAACGTTACATATTGTTCCCTCATACTTACATGCAAGTACTTTATAGGTACACTATAATTACCGAAAGTTACTCTGTAAATTCCTCTTAATTACACAGTACTTTCCGGGCTGTAATCTAAAGCGTTACCGGTTTACTCTGTTAAGGTTTGGGGAATAGATTGTAGTGGTTTGATTTACTTTACCATTGTGGAGGTTGGAGTGAATTTGTGTTTGGTGAACTTGTGAGTGTGCACACAGTTTCAGAGCAATTTCCATTGGATAGGATTGGGAACCCTGTTGTCTGTAACGGTTACAATTTTGTTTGTTTTCTCTCTTTGCCAGTTCTGAATATCCCATGTGATCCTTGTGAATATTGTGCAATGAGCTTTATCTTTGCAACGAAACACACTGTGGCCCTTTTGAGTTCTCCTCATCTCTTGCGAGATGACGGGGTTACAAATGTGCCTGAAGGATTGCCGTTAAGCAGTATCTCTGGTTGTACGATGACGTCATTGACATTTTAAAAGACTTTTTAAAGCAAATAAGTGACTCCAAAAAAATCTAACACCCAACAATGTGTAATTTCTTTGCATCTCGTTTCGAATACAACATTCAAATTTCTAGACAAAAAATGATATCCTGAGAAAAGTGGATTTTGAGGGGTATAGCTCCATAGACCTCCGTTCATTCTGCACTCGTCATGTGAGCGCCCTCATATGGAACCAGAGTGGAACTGCAACCAGTTCAGAAGCCGGAAGTTTACTGAGAGTGGAAGTCCTCCCCTTATTAGACATGCTCTGCTCAAAGGCTTAATGTGTAGCTGACTAACTGAATCAGGTGTGCAATTTCAGGGAGAAAACAAAAACATGTCCTGGGGGTCCCTGCAGGAGAAGGTTGAGAACCACTGATATAAAGCAATCGAATCTCTTCAGAAAATTTGGACAAAACCATTCAATTCATATAGATTAGTTTATGAATGTTTTAAAGCATCAAAGAGGTAGTTGAGTAGCTGTCAATAAAGGGACAGAAAGCTCTCAGATTTCATCAAAAAGATCTTCATTTGTGTTCTGAAGACGAACGAAAGTCAGATGAAAGTGAGTATTAATGACAGAACTTTCAATTTTGGGTGAACTATCCCTTTAAGTCAGATTTGACTGAACTGTAATACTGTCTAATTGGTAGTTGTTGTTCTGTGAAAGCTATCCCAAGCTTTTCCTGCTACCAACAGCATGTTATTGTGGAGTCAGCGAATGCTAAAGATTCACAGAATAAGGTTTACCATCCAGGCAGACAAGCCCAAACTGGGAAACACTGATCTTGAAACATGGAGTGTCCTCTAGAGGCAGAGGCCATATATACTGCTCTAAATGTCTCTCTATTTTGGGTTCTGACTCTGAGGTCTTCAACCCTGTTCCCGGAGACCCACTGCCCAGCGAAGTTTATATCCAACCTTGAACCTGCTTCAGCTTGTGATTTTCAAGTGATCCTGAAGAGCTCTTTTAGCTGGTCCAGGTGTTTGGAGCTAAACTCTGGAGGACAGTGGTTCCCCAGGAGCAGGGTTGAAGACCTCTGCTTTAGTGACCTAATCAATGCATGCAATATTTTCTAGATTTGTATTATATAGTAGGCTAAGTATAATGTCTAGTATGTGAAATGTGTGTTTGCATAGAATAACTGGATGATCTACAATACAAGGCAAAAGTGTGATGTATAGACTTGACCTCCTATTTTTGATTGTTAATCTGAATTATAGCTGCAATTTCTTTTTTGGACAGATAAAGAAAACTATGGGAGTTTTGTTATTATCACAACACAATATTACAAATTCATTGGATTTTGAGGCCAAAAAAATGCTGACTTTATAATAAGGGCTGCATGGGTGCACTGCATCTAACATATGTCTAACAGAAATCTCTCTGCTTAAATGATATAGGGCAAACTAATTCATACTGGAAACTCGTCCTTTTGAGCTATTAATTAAAAGAACCGGCTCATAAGAGTCATTTGTTTCAGGAATGATACCAATGATCCCAATCCACAATCTGACTTGTGATGCAGCCTGGAATTGGCTTTATGCCACAGCTTCACTACTTCCTGAACTTCAGCCAGCCCTTTGTTTCCTGTCTGTCATTATTGGACAAACTGATTAATCCAGGTGTGCCTGGCCTCAGTAACAATAATCAGGCACACCTGGATTAATCAGTTTGTCCAATAATGACAGACAGGAAACAAAGGGCTGGCTGAAGTTCAGGCAGTAGTGAAGCTGTGCATAAAGCCTATTAACATTGGTTCGTTGGCCAGAGGAAAACTGGTCCCTCTACTGAGTCTGGTTTCTCCCAAGGTTTTTTCTCCATTTATGTCACCTGATAGTTTGGGTTCCTTGCCACTGTCACCTTTGACTTGCTGAGTGGGGCACATAATATTCCGCAAAATTATTGATTTGACTGCACTGAGACTATTGGAAGAGACTGAACTGAGCTTGACGATGATATCACTGTTTTCTACAGAGCTGCTTTATAACTAAATTTAACTAATCTCATATTTGATGATCTTTACACAGTAATTCAAAGGAACTGAACATTGAACTGACCTACAAAACGCGTTATGTGACCGTTGGGTGTGTTCACACGTGTAGTACAGTTCTTTTGGACCAGACCAAAAAGAATTTTACTTTGGTAGCCTACTTCACACTGTCATTTTTAAGACTGAACCGATACACACACACAAAAAAAACTGCTTTTATGACTTTTTTTCTTCTTTTTTTTTGCGATGGGATTACCAAACATCCAAAACAATGCTGTGTGCTAAAAGCGCACATTTTATGTGCATATGGTATTTTTTACCCGCTGAGTAGAACTACTTGTGAAAAGTTTATAAAATATGTGAAGGAGTCAAAACAGCGGCAAGAATCCCTCCGTTGCACACATAAACACAAAGATCTTCTGCAAGGACACGGTGTTTCCGACCCTTGTACCAAACTGTATGGGCAACATCGCGACTATGACAAGAAAAAACAGTGCAGAGTCCGAATATGCCTACTTTCATACTTTCACGTCACGAGTGTACCGGTCCTCCTTCACTGCTATACTCCCTCACTCGCACTCTGGACTACACTTCCCAGCATCCCTCCTGATCCTCACCTGCACTCATTCAGCCATCACCCGCACCTGCCACTGATGATCACCTCATCAACACACATATAAGCACACACCTCGCCTACTGTCTGGTCTCCTTTTGAGATAGGACTCTTATCTTCATCCCCAAAGCTTGTTTATGTTTTTGCTTTGCTTCAGTTTGTCTACCTGTGAGTCAATTCGATGACCAGTCTATTATCACCATCAAGACGAGATGTGTGCTTATTTGGTCAACCCTCTTCTCTTTCACGATCTACCATCAACTGCAATACCGGATCCGCAAATGAAGCACTGAGGTTTTCCCCTGATTTATTTTTGTCGATTTGATTGGGAAAGGATTCAAAGCTTCGAGAGTGTCGAACACAGCGCCATCTGCTGTTTAGCAAAAAAATAAAGCATCCAGAACCCTGTGAAAGAAGCTTGGAGAAAGCACCCACCAGACATTCCATAGTTTCATTTTATGTGGACAGTGAGTCTGTGTGTGTGTCGAATTTATCTCTGTGATGAATTAATTTACCAATTAAACTGGGTACCCAAAATTAATTTACCCAAAACTCTGTGGTCACAAAAAATCCCAAATTTGCCCAGTGGCCTCTGTCCATCATGGCCCAGTAATAAGTTTCAAATCAGACAGTACCATACACTTACACTATGTGATTTTTTTTCGGACACAGCGAGTGCTAGACCTTTCTGTCCTTTTTACTGTGACATCACGTCCTGTTTTTATAGTTTTCGTTTAGATGTCTTTGGTTCATGTTGTAGGCATATTTAAGCGCAACTGAACCAGAATTCATTTGTGTACTGAGGCCCAACTTTTCAGGGGTTTCAATCCACTTGCCTGGTTTACACGCTTGGGTTCAGATGGCACATTTACTCAAATGAATCGCACTAAAAGAGCAATCGCACCTGAGTTAGTTTGAATCCAAACCTTGCGAGTGTGAACACACCTGTAAAAATAATGGTTCCAGAAGGGGTTTAGAAATGCCATAAGAACCATTTTTGGCTCCCTAAAGAACCTTTCAGTAAACATTTCTTAATTTTTTCTTGGTGTAAAGAACATTTTATAATCTAAAGAACCCTTTTTTTACACTATAACGAACTTTTTATTAATATGTAAAAGGTTCTTCATGGAACCATAGAGGCCAACTTTATTTTAAGAGTGTTTATCAACAGAACAATACTGCTAACTGCCACAGTAGTCTTAGTTATGCTCTATATTGTTCTCATTTTCATTTTAACACCAGAATGACCTATATAGTAAATGCTCATTTATGAATGATTTATTCATTTTGCATCTGTCATGTGAAAAATGAACAAAAAACTTGGACTTGAAGACACAGTAAGGCTTCTTACAAAATCATGTCTTTAATGCATCATTTTATTCATGCAACAATCATGTTTGGCTGTGGTATGATTATAGCTTATGAATACAAATGTGAATAATATAGTAGCCTACAGATTCACACAAATTAAAATTTACTTGTTTTGTAACATCCTATGTTGGCCTTGCATTAGTAAGTAGTTTGAGTAACTGTCCCTTTAAGACTGTATATGTGTGTCTAAAGTTAATTGCACAGGTCTGACTGACAGCACGTGGCTGTAATATAGGGACTCGATTGAAGAATCAGGCAATCTCCCATGCCAATGCACCTCCGGAAGTAGGAAACTAGAGGAATGTAAAAGAATTGAAAAGTAAATGAGTGTCTTTGTTCATCTTGACATATTTTGCTGTACGTCTTTCTAAACGTTCTATATTTGTGTGCAAAATCCATTCAACACATGACAATTTAAGATAGAGACTCACAGGGATATGTGGTGAATCTGGCAGATACACAGGCGTCTTTTTTATAGCCACATGTCTCCTGAGTGGTCACACATCTTCCTCCAGAGCGGGGGACACAGTTGTGACATTTCAGGGCAGAGACTACAACACAGTTAAGCAATTATGAACTATTGCAAAACATATGACACTAACTATTGCATCAAGATGGAAACATTTAGCTTTTGATTGCAGTAAAAACATGACAGATTACTGGTATGCACAATCAGACTCCTTGGATAAAGGAGTTGTGCACAACGGCTGTGCTAAGACACTTGACCTCTGGCTTTAAAGGGATAGTTCACTTTGAAATCAATTTTTGATATGTTTTAGCTTACCTCAAGGGCATCCAAGATGTAGGTGTCTTTGTTTCCGCAGTAGTTTCAATTTTGATATTTTTAGGTCAAACCGTTCTTGTATGTCAGTCATATACTGCAGGTCTATGGTCACCACCTCAAAGAGCATGCACAGAGAAGTCCAAATTAAACATGATTTAATGACTCGTAAATGTAAGTACACATTGATGGCCTAAGACACGAAACGAGCGGTTTGTGTGAGAAAACGAACAGTATTTATATCGTTTTTACCTCTTGTAACCACAGCCACGTCCAAGTGATCTGAGGGCGCGGGCGCTTCGGTCTGTGCGCTACAAGAGGTAAAAACGATATAAATACTGTTCGTTTTATCACACAAACCACTCGTTTCTTGTCTTAGACCATCAATGTGTACTTACATTTACGAGTCATTAAATCATGTTTAATTTGGACTTCTCTGTGCATGCTCTTTGAGGTGGTGACCATAGACCTGCATTATATGACTGACAGACAAGAACGGTTTGACCTAAAAATATCAAAATTGGAAACAAAGACACCTACATCTTGGATGCCCTTGAGGTAAGCTAAAACATATCAAAAATTTATTTCAAAGTGAACTATCCCTTTAAACATGCAAACCCACCATTCGCCAACACCAGGGTGAGAACAAGAGCCAGCAGCAGGACCTTCATCATTCTGTTGAATAAAGTCATAATCATAATAAAAAAAAAAAAATCCATTTACTAATCAATCATATTTTTTTATTAGAACAGTGTTAAAGTATCACCCATGCTCATTCTTTGACAACAGTTATGAAATATTTAATGCACCCTCATATTTTAATGAGCAATAAATTCATGTAGTTTAGGTTGTTCAAATTATATATGTCCCTATATTTCTTTTGAATTGCAGTTCTTAGACCACTAATATGAATTTGAAAACGTGTCATTGTTATATAATTATTATTAATTGTATTACTATTATTATATAATTGGAAAAATACATTTATGGACTCAATTCAATTTTTGGGATCATTTTGAATTGTTTTTATATTGTGACTTTTTATAATTTATTCAAAAGGTAAACTATATGCATAGCATGGTAACAATTGTTGTATTTAATTGTGACATTTATTTAGCTGATTTTAAAGTTTGATTCTCATAACTACTGCAATGTATTGCATTATGATGATACCGAGACCTTGAGGTGAATTATATTTAATATGGTTGTTTTCATGAAAATATTTTACAATGCAAAATGCAGTTATTTAGGAAATGATCAGCACGTTTTCAACAGTTTTCTCAAAATTATTGTTAAATTATCTTTTCATTTCTTATTCTAGACTAATCAGAGAACAATAGGACTGTCAAAGAGTTATTAAAACACAGTTATGCTTGTCGAGGTCCAATACTTATTTTCCTATTTTCATACAATTCTCCCATTAAAAAAGTACAATTAATATGAACTGAATTGAACTTATTACACTCTTATATACAGTTTATATATATACAGTATATATATATATATATATATATATATATATATATATATATATATATATATATATATATATATATATAATAAAAAGTTTCATAATGCTGTAAACGTACCTTGACTGTGAAGCAGAGCTGAATGTAGTACACACCTGTGTTGTGTGTGTCCCTTATATACTGTGATTCTGCCTGTAAAGTTCCAGGAATCTTTGTCAGGAATTGGAAATTCCTTGTTGGATTCAGGCCAAAGAAACTAGTAACACAATTTGATCATTGTGTGCTCTTGGCTAAGTTTCAGATGATACGTGCCACTTTTATTGGTTTATTGCATGGTCAGTGTGGTTGTGTAACTTTTGTTTTGTTCTGATCTGATCTGGTCTTGTCCAGTTGTACAACAAAAGATACATTGTTTTTCCCTTATCGTATTAAATGTGCTTAATTTACTGGAACATTTGATCAAATGTTTACAGATAATGGTTCCTCAAATCTGCAGAGTTTTTAGCCCTGCAGTGTTTAGCTCAACCCCTGATCAAACTCCCCTGCTACTCTGAAGATCCTGATTATTAGGGTTGGAGTTTATTTTTTGGATCTACCTATATATATATATATATAAACAAAAACACATATTATTCACATATTTTACACTATTGCAGATTTTCTCTTCCAAGTCTGTCAGTAACGCTCGGTTTCGTTCCTGTCTCTATGTGTCACGAACTGCTCCGAGACACGAAGGTTGAGGATCCAAATGGAGTTTTATTACTTTGTTTTTATTGAAAGTAATCCACAATCGTAGTCGAAAACAGGCAAAGGTCATAAACACCGGCTAATCAGTCCAAACAATATCAAACACAACAAGGCAGGGAACACGGGCAAAAGAATAATACAAGGAACAGGCAAGAAATCCAAAAACCAAGAGTCATGAAACCAGTGAGAATGCTCGGAATTGCAGTGTAACACTAAACAAGACTTCGCAGGGAATGAATGTGAAAACCAGGCTATTACCATAGACAGTATAAGAAGTGGACAGAGCCATCTCATTGGAACTCAGTTGAGACAGTTGAAGCCCATTTTAAGCGATTTTTGAGCACTTCCGTTCCTGACGCGCAGACTCAAACCGACTCAAACTAAGCTTGATGACGTGAGCAACCTGTCTGACAGACGTAAATCTTCTAGTAGCTGTGCGTGAAAATGGCCAACGTTAATCTTGCAGAGACGGGGAACTTGAGCAAAGAGTTCTTTGGCGTGAGTGAGCAGGAGTAAGTATTCCGTTGCTTTTATGGACTCATTATCTATGGGCTTCTCCCTTGACGGGACGTCCCCCCGATTGCCTGCGAGCTTCTCCTCCTGTCTGTACGGTAATTTCTGTACAGCGCGACAGAGAGTCGAGTGGTTATGACGCAATCGTTAGCCTATTTTTACAAAATCGGTTTCTACGGGGCCATAATGTAACATAGAAGGTAATGGAGCCCTTTATACATTGTCGTGTTTCTTTAGAAATAAATAATGGACAAATGGAGTCTTTAAACGCCTCAGATGTAAAGTTATTCGCTGTCAAAATGACGCCAAAATGAATGGGAGTCAATGGAAATGCTAACGCAAGTGAAGTTCTGCTACAAGATGGCGGCACCCGGCCGGCTTCAACTTCCGGTCGATGGATTACCCCCTTGGCCTTTACAGGGTGAGTTAAACAAGGTAATGAGACACAGGTGAATCAGGGTTGATGAGTCCAGCCAGAGAGTTATGGGAAATGTACTTTCATTAGAGAATGACAATAGTCCAGGGTTGGAGTGCCCTCTGGTGGTAATGATGGGCACTCTCACTGGTAATCGTGACACTATGAAGCCCCTCCTTCTGAAAAGCGCAATGTGCTCTGATTGGCTGGCTGGACCAGTGTGTTGTGATTGGTCAAGCGTTTTGAGTGTGTTTGGGAAATGTCACACACCTTTACCATAACAGCAAGTTTCAACACACTACTAACGCAACTCAACCAGACCTTGACCCATTAAACTTTTTCAGTTCTTACCTTTTTCCCACCCATATATATATATATATATATATTTAGCGACATACACTACCAAGTCTAGTGTACTACATTACCCACACACCTCTGGTCAAGGTCTATAAGTAGACACTCCTTCCTTACTTTGTTTCTTTTGCATTGGTGAGGTGTGGGTGTTTGAATGGACACCCAACCATGTCTTTTGAGTCCTTTCAAGATTCAAGATTCAAAAAGCTTTATTGGCATGGTGAAAAAAATCTTTACATTGCCAAAGCATTAATAACACTATACAATAGAAATCAAATAGTTAATAATAAAATAATAATAATGAAGAAAAAATGAAATTTTAACATGAAAATAAACATAACAATAAAAATGTTTAATCTTGTGATATTTATAACAGTGTCTCTAGGCATATAGTGAGTGTGTTGGTAGCTCTGTCCCGCTGGAGGCTCTTTTGTCGGGACAGGACCTCACATTCCTGGCAGCCAGGTTTGAGCTAGCTGGGCTTAGCTGGTATGGGAGTTTGTCCATATTTGTTTTCTGATGGAGGTCTTGGGATGTGAAATTGGGATAGAAAGTGTCCCTAATGTGTGTATAATTAGGGCAGTATGTCAGAAAGCGCAGCTCTGTTTCCACTTGTGGAGTGAGGACACAGCCGCTCTTCCTTTGGCAGCCGTGTCCATTTCCAATGTCAGGCTATTTGCAAATTTATCAAACAGTCCATGTCAGATATTTATAATATACATACATGTCTGACAGATTTTGATAAATGCATAATTTTGCATGTGATGGCACACACGATAAAATAATGTTTAGAAGTTGTGAAGAGTTTGACAATTTCACTAAGAATCAACTCGTCAGTTTTGATAAACAAGCCATGTGCATTTAATTATTATGCAAATTGTTGTACTTACTTTTGCACACATGGGCCTAAACACATGCAATTTGCTTAAATCAATAAGAAATTCAAATCTGATGTGAAAAAGAAACTAATTGTTCAGAGCTCTGAATTTATTGTTTTGAGGGAAAAAATTGAGCCAAATCGATTGAGAAAAAATGCAATAGATGGTAATGAAAGTAAAAGACTAAAACCTGTGTATGTGTTCAGCTATCTTATCATTTTGGTAAGTCTTTAATTTTTTAGACTTGGAACATATTTCAAAATTGTATTACTGTAGAAATGTAGCAAATGGCGGTCTTTCTGCATTTTTTTTATTTTTGTTACAGTTTTTTACATTCACAATAGGACTGATTTCTCAATACTTTTTTAAAACTCTTTATGCTGTTCTCCTAACCAACTTACATCTTTGCACAGCAGTTAATTTCACTTTTAAAACGCACTGCAACTACCAAAACACTTCATTCATATCTCAAATCAACCCATTCTTCACTTCACAAAGGTTTCATCCAACAAACACAATGTGTTGCTCATTAAACAATGGCCTAAAGAACACAAACAACATGTAGCATTACACAATGTTTTCTTGTAAAATTTCTTCACAAAACGAGAATGAAACATTAGCCTACTGTTTACAATTCACTCCAGTATATTTTACATCATGGTGCTATTTTATACAGTACAAACATTGTTCCCCGTTTGTATAGATAAGGCAAGTTTGCTGTATTTAAATGGCACATTTCATACAGTGCTTTATAGAAAAGGAATTAAAATAGTCATAATATAATCACAACTGATGCATAAGAAGTACAAATATAATCCATAAGAATACCGAATGTTAGTACGGTATTTCATTTTTAGATTCAGAATATATTTGATATTATGATATTACTGTATATTATATTACTGTAGAAATGTAGCAAATTGCTGTCTCATTCATTTTTGTATTATGTTCGGTTTTGAACTTAAAAACTACGGACTGCAGCTTTAAGTTTTGAAAAGAGTATGTAATCATGTGCATATTGGCCTGTAAGTACATAGTTTTGGTTGTGTCTGTGTCTAAGTGAGAAAATAATTAATGTAATTTGAAAGATTTTGTCATTGGATGCATTTTGTGCCAAAGCAATGATAAATGATCCATAGTTTAGCCCACATAAGCTGCTGTTGTGCTCACTGTGGGAAGAGTTTTGAAAAAGTGACCTAAGTATTGAGAAATATGACATAGCGATTGTAAAAAAAAAAAAAAAAATAGGTTTGAGTTGAGAGCGACACCAAGTGGTCTGGACTGGAAGCTGCAGGTTTACATCGATCTACTGTTTAAGGGATATTCACCCAAAAAGGAAAATTCTGTCATTAATTACTCATGTCGTTCCAAACCCGTAAGAATGTAATTAGGCCTACTCTTGGGAACACAAATGAAGATCTTTTTGATGAAATCTGAGAGATTTCTGTCCCTCCATTGACAGCTATGCAACTTCAAAAAGTTCATAAAGAGATCATAATCATAATCCATATGAATTGAGCAGTTTAGTCCAAACTCTTTATGTGATGAACAGATTTAATTTAGGCTTTAATTCACATATAAACATTGATCAGCAAATATAAGCTCAACCGAACCTGCTTGACGTGCGAGAACAAACGTTTTCCAGAAGCTCACGTGCTGCGTAACATGAGAATGAACCGCGAACATGCTTGAGCTTCAGTTTACCACAACTGATACGTGAGTTGATGAATGTTAATATGTGAATAAAAGCCTGAATAAAAGGAACAAACAGTATCACTGTCTGCATGAATCAAAAAGCAGAGGACATTCTGACAATGTGTGTAAATTTTTTATTTGTATTGTTCCGTGAGGAAAAGAAACATAAATCAGAGAGCTGGTGGTGAAGCCTCTTGAACTGTATTGTAAACATAAAAGGTTTATTAGCAGTTTAATGTTGAGTTGACAGAACTCAGTCTACATGATGATCACGTTATTGCAGAGGTCCGACTGGCAGCATTTAGTCTTCATGGCGGTGTTGTTCTGGAGAACAGCACACTCTGTCTTACTGCTGCATCTCCGAAAGCCCATGACTAGATCAAACACAAATATAAAAGCAGTTTATGAACATCATGACTTGATCTAATCACAAAGTGAACATTTATCTGCGTATAATGAAATGCAAAGAATCAAACTACAGCCGCTTCTGTTTGGCAGCGTCCATGTGAGTGTTATTTTAGTTTGAATGAGATACTAATATAGTTTTTATTAATAGTTTAAAATAGTTTTTATTTGTAAATATTCCATTTTCATTTTAGTTAAAGTTTAAGTAGCCTACTTTTGTTGTTTTTTGCCTTTTTTATTGTTTATTTCTATATATTTTTATTAATTTAATTAAATATAATATACATTTATTTCAGTTTAATTTTTTGTTATTTTCATACATCAAGTTAAACTAAATAAAAATAAGAAATATTTCCTTGGCAACTAGCTTTTTTTACTATATAGAAGGGAAGTATTTGATTTCTGACACAGCATCTGTTTCCTATGTTCTGTTTAGCTTTGGTATACTTGGTAACTGATTATGTGCTCGTTTGTTTCTATGGTTACTTGTGATTATCACCTGTGTCTCTTTGTTTGTCTGCCATGTATACCGTACACTCCCTGTTCAGTCCTTCGTCAGTTCTTGTTTATGGATATTGTGGTTTTGCTTTCTCTCCCACGCTTCTCCTGGGTGTTACGGATTATAAGTAACGACTGTTTGTTTGTTTGTTTATTTGTTTGTTACTCCGTTCGTGCTTGCTGCAATCCACTCGTGACAATTTCAAGTAGCAAAACAGTTTTTTAAGGTTTTAGTTAATTATAATAATCCTGGTTCATGTCAAATGTTTGGACAGACTTCCTCATTCTTTATTATTTTCCACATTTTACAATTATTAATTTTTTTATAATTTAATACATTTTATATATATATATAACTTTTTTCAGGACATTTAAATGCATTTCTTAGTGTGCAACTGACAAAAAGTTTAAAGTTTAAACTCACAGGGAGGGAAGTTGAATCTGGCCGCTATACAGGCATCTTTTCCAACGCCACAGGTCTCTTGAGATGGCATGCAGCGTGTTCCAGACTGAGGAACGCAGTGGTGGCATTTCAGTGCAGATCCTGCAATGGATTATAGCACACATGTGCATAAATCAGCACTGATGTAAAACTTTTTTTAACCCTCTCAGTAAGAAATAGTAACAGTATTGCGAAATTTTAGTATGGGGATTTTTCAGTCACAACATGATTATGTTGTATAAGTCAGATTCGTCAGATTAGGAACATTGTTTATGATCTGTAGAACAGAAACTGTTCTAGCTAGCTTCATTTGAAGCCAGAAACAGCAGTGATATGACATCAATGGAGAAAAAAGTTCAGGAGGTTTTATTTTTCAATTCATTTTTTGAAGTAATGTACACTTATAAATCACATTAACATACATTAACCTACTCAGTAACATACTGAGACAATGGTTTACGGGGTTTTTTATGTTGTTATTAAACTTCAGCAGCTTTAACTCACCATAGTTCAACACCAGAACAAGAACAAGAGGCACCAGCAAAGTCTTCATTTTTCTGTTGATTAGAGATGAGAAAATAATAATAATTATTATTAATAACAAAACTCAGTATCTGAGTTAAGAAGAGTATGTCTGTGGTGAAATTTTGATTTTTGGCTGATCAGCTTGCCCAGACAGTAACATAGTGTTGGCCCACATCTGGTACATGTGAAATCCACGTGTACCAGATGTGGGCCGGATCTGGGCCGACACTATGTTGCTGTCTGGGTGTTCAGTGATGCTTATAGCAAACACAAACATGCCGTTAAAGGAAAATGAACTGTACTCTGTTCTTGTATGTCAAGCATCACTGTTAGTGTTAGAGCTTTGAACAAACCCATAACCTTATCTATTACACTTGATTTGACATGAATTATCCCTCATTTCATGTGTCAGGTGTGGTGTTACTTTACTAAGCGATTAAGCTTACATTTGCACCAGGCAAATTATAAAACGTGTGTTAAAGCGCTTTACAGACAGCGTCAAATTATACAAAAGTGTTAAATTGTATACTGATTAAGTTGAAATTTAGACATTAAATCTGTGCATCATTAAATCTGAACTGATGAAGGCTAAGTGCAAATATCTAATGTGTAGTTTTAGGATAATACTGTGAAAACTTACTTTCTAAGCGATGTATTGAGAGTTTTGTAAGTTCATAAGCACTTATGTGTATCTCGTATCTCTTATATAGCACTTGTCATGCACTCAGGAGTGAATCACTTCCAGTAAGGAATTCCCTGCGGAATTAAAGAGTTGGAACTTGTTCATTGTGTTAAAATGAGGCCACAGACACTCAAGGCTCAATAACATTTGCTCAACGGTGTATTTGATCATTGTTTACTCATGCATTAGCTTCAGATCTTTAGTACTGATTGTACAATGTTCTTGTGCAAGATCCTGTTCTGTCCCTTTCTACTACAATAAACCACTCTTAACTTGTTTTTAACGTGGCATATTAAATACAAATATTTCTTAAATATTATCTGCATTTGGTTATCAAACACAATGGTGGTGCAGGCCCAGAATGGCCATCGGGAGCATCGGGATTCTCGGTGGAAGAATTAATTATTAATTTATAATTATTAATTATTCATTTTATTATTATTATTATTATATTGCCTGTCCAATGTACCAAAGTGATAATGTACGAATTCGGCATTCAATAATAAATCATGAATCTGTTAGTCCTGACTGTTAACTGCACAAATAAATACAACAGAACAAAGATTAAACAAATTAAATAAACACGGTTTTAATATTTTCAGGTAGGTCTAACAGTATTCCGATAACACTGCATTAGATTAGATTAGATTCTTTTTAATTTGTGCAAACATCATTTGGGGTCAAACGGGTTAAATAATATACAAAAACAATGTAAACAACTGTTAAAAAAAATTCCCCTAATTCAACTTAACTTAAGTTCAGTTGCTGCCTTAAATTAGGTATAATCAAACTGGTTGTATAGTAATTTCAACCATTTAAAAAAAATCTTGCCTGTAGTTTATAGCTTAAAATATTATTTTGATGTGTTAAAATAATGGAAATCCATTTGTTGTCATGATTATTGATCAAACGTTTTTTTACAGTGAAAATGTTCTTGTACCCTGATGGGGATTTATGTTAAATTAGTGCCCCTTTTCTTTAATCTTTCATCTTTTAATATATAATTAATTAGTGAATGATCATCAGCATCAGCTCTCCTTCAACGGTTCAGGAAAGGTCAGAAAGGTCGATTAAACAGCACGTCTGCCATGAGTGTCATGAGAACATGACAAATACCTTCCCATCACTGTGTGTTGGACAAATGACAAATGTTTTCTTCTCAAATCCTATGAGGACGTCAACGTGGCAGGAAAGTTCAATATTGAGTAAAACAAAGCTGAGGGACACGAGAGCCTGAGGGGACAAATATCAGATTTAGGACTAAGAGATATACATTATATATTTTTGAGAGGTTTGGTCATGTAATTCATGAGTCTTTAGCAATATTCTTAGACTTTTGATGATTTTTTAGTGTATGAATCTGTTCTGCAAGCGTTTACTGGATTTGACATGTTCCAGAAAGTGTGAGTAACTGTTTATTTTGGGTCCAAGGTACATGTGTGCACAAGGGTTTAATGTCTGTTGGATTTAGCTCTGCTCTTGGCTTATTTAACTATGAAAGCGCATCTTTTGATCTATCAGAGATTAATGCTCTTAACAAAAAACCTGTGATGTAAAGCTCAGTGATATGGCAGTCAGACAACAGTTGCCATTTTCAACTTATTTTATTTGCTGGTTATTATGATTGTACTATCAAAGCTAATTGAATGTTAGTCACTGCAAGAAAAAAAATTCTTAGTATTTTTGTCTTTTTCATTACAGAATCTAAAAAAAGTCTGCCTATATCTATATATATATATATATATATAAAAGTATACAAAAAGAAAAAAACAAAATGACCTGTCCGTGTGATAAGAAAAATGCATTTACTAACATGAGCAATACATTTGTTACAGTATTATTTATTCATCTTTGTTAATGGTAGTTAATAAAAATCCAGCTGTTTTTGTTAGTTCACAGTGCATTAACTAATGTTAACAAATACAACTTTTAATTTGAATAATGAATTGGTAAATGTTAAACTTAACTAAGGTTAATAAATGCTGTAGAAGTATTGATTCTTAGTTCATGTTAACTAATGAAATTCTATTGTAAAGTGTTACCAAATATGATATGGTTTTCTCTTTGAATTAAGTTTATTTTCTTACCCCACTGACAGATACTTTTCTTGGGACAAACTTATTTGTTAATCTTTTTCAGAAAACAAGACTTTCATTTTGCTCTTCAAGTAAATTAATTTAATTAAGAATGTTTAGATTTTTTTTACAGAAAAACAAGACAAAAAGGCATTTGCTATTAAATGCATGAATGCAACAAACATCTGATTTTGACATCGTGGAAATGTAAAACTGCCACATTTTTTTACTTCTGATATTGACATTTACTATGGAAGCTTGTTTTCAGCAAAGAATAAAATAATGTAAAGATACCTGTGACTTTTTATCTCACAATTCTGACATTTGTTCTCAGACTAGCGTGATATAAACTCACGATTGCGAAAATCAAAAGATAAAAAGTCACAATTATCTTTTAAATTGTTTTATTCTGTGCTGGAAACAAGCTTGCATATAACAGCTGTTAAGCTGCCCTTGAAATCTGTGTTTGAAAAATATTATAGATGACATGCCCTAATAATATTGCAACATTTCACTATGTGATTCGCTCATCTTAATGTTTTAACATGGAAAAAGGTTAACTTTTTAAAGGTTAACTTCTATTGCATATTGCTATATTGTGTGAGAATGAGAATGTATTTGTATGATATTGTGCAGGTAAATCACATCAACAAAAATGCTAGCATGCTTTTATTTTAATGTTAATGACCATTTTTCAAAATCCTTAAACTATTTTTTAAAACGTTTACATAATCTGAAAAGCAGATTTAAAATGATCTTTTTAAAAAACAAAGCAAACTGATTTGATAAACAATTTTGTGTGAATGAGAATGATGTATTCATATGATATCTGTATTAAAAAGCAAAATCACATCACCAAAAAATTATTTATTTACACTTTTGAGACACTTTGAGACAGACTGTTTATTTGTAACTTGCACAACTACAAATTCAGTGAGTAAATATTGCTTTATTTTTTTTTAAGTCACAAATCAGAAGCATAGTAATCATCTATTTTATTGAAAGCCG